>NC_026659.2:26941150-27251933 GCF_000004075.3 Cucumis sativus | reverse complement strand
ATCATATAGATCATTAAACTTTCAATTTTATGCCATCTTTTCAGATTTTAAAATTTAACCAATTTATTAAAATAATAAATTAAAAAATTTCTTTTTCAACCTTTTAATTCAAGTCTAACAGTAGGTTTGAATATAAAAAAGAAAGTCTAACAATAGATCAATGAGCTTGACACCATTGAAAATGTAAAGAATCTATAAGATGGACCCTTAAGCTTTGGAACTTATCTGTAAATGGATCCAAATAGACATGATCTTGAACGTTTTAAAATGTAATATAACTTTAAGAGAGAGGCAATTGGATTCAACTGGTTTTGTTTAACTTTATCGTTGATGTTTTTTTTTCTTTTTTTTTTTTTTGTCTTCGTTTTCCATTCAGCTTGAGGATATGGGTTTCGACAGAGGTCTAGTTGTGGAGGTTTTCTTTGCATGCAACAAAAACGAGGAAATGGCTGCCAACTATCTTTTAGATCATATCCACGAATTTGAGGGTAATCAGAACTAAGTCCCGATTCTCCTTCCAATTTTAATAAGCCCACCAAAAAAACGAAGGAAAAAGAAAAGTGAAAGAAAAAAAAGGTATATGAAAAAGACAGCGAATCCAACATCATCTAAACAAAAAGGAAAGAATCTGTATTTATCCGTCGTGCTTCCCTCTTTAAATCTGTCTTTTATCTTTTTTCGCCCTTTGGCAACATTGTGAATTGTGTTTGCTGTGAACATAGATGTGAAGATGCGTTTTATCCTTCTCTCTCTCTCTCTCTCTCTCTCTCTCTCTCTCTCTCTCTCTCTCTCTCTCTCTCTCTCTTTCTCTCTCTGTATCTTTCCCTTAAATTTTAATTCGCAACTCAGTACTCCCTTCTCTCATTCTCATCTCTACCTTTTATTCTATTCCCTTGTTTATCTTTCCCTTTTCCACATTTTCTTTGTATTTTTTTTCCGTTACCAAAAATGGGTTTCTTCCGAGTCTATTATTTTGACAGTGATGGTCTCTTAGGCTAAAGGATCAAACAGGCATGGTGATCATTCTAACTTATAAAAATGTAATGGAATCCGTACTATCTGTCAATTTCACATTCATAAGTGTTCCTAAGGTCAGAGGACGGTAAGTACTAAAGTTTCTTTTGTTAAAAAGTTGCAAAAATGCTATCACTATATCTAAATCCAAGACATTATCTATCTTTTCTTAGTGACATTGGGAGTCATATGGATTTATCTCATCCCGTGTTAGTACATGATTGTGGATACTCGTTTATATTAATTACATCCTAAATGTAACATCTATCGCTTCTTAAGAATGCAAGTGTAAGAAAGGATCAATTGAAATTTTTGTTCTGACAATTAATTTGGACAATCATCTATGGTCCATTCAACTAGGAAGAGACTAAGTCAAAATTTCCATAAATTATCAATTTAGTTTATGATGTTGTTTATAGTACTAACAACAGATTTAGTCAAGTTTTTATTTATTTTATCTTTTTACAGTTTACTAATCTACTATACTATATCAGATATAGTATATCTACCCAAAAAAAAAAAATACCATTATTTAATATGCTAATAGAAATTTGAAGTTTTTAACTTTGTAGAGAAATTACCGCACATTCGACTTGTAATTTAACTATTTTTTATTAGTTTAACAAAATGGAGGATTTTATATCCTTAACCATGTTATCTAATCGAACTTCAATGCATCTCATTTTTAATGAGAAAGGATTAGACATTTATACAGAAATAATACCAATATGTTAAAAATTAATAAAAGTAAAGTACATCTTTTATTTTATTTCATCTGTAAATTTTTTGTATTTTTAATTCCAGAGACATTTTTTTTTCGTTTCAATAAATGGTAAATATTTGTTTGATTTAATAACACAAAATGTTTTTTTTAGAAGAAAATAAAAACGAGAATGAAAGGTTGATTTATTATTTCGATTTTCTAAGAAGGTTTCCAACTGATATGACGCGAAATTAGTGAGCACACAGCCATGAACCATACACCACTTTCTCTCTCTTCTCTCTCTCCTCTATTCAGCGTTTCGAAATTTCAAAATTCTGTTGGACAAACCGCATCCGTAGCAAACTTCCCAACTTCCCAAACCCACACAATAAGAAATAAAAAGAAACATTCATCCAAATCCCCAGTTTCCATTACAGATTCTTCACATAAGAAAAGTTGAAATTCCTTCCATTACTTGCAAATTCCCAACTGGGTTCCCATTACTTTCTTCTCTCAGTCTCCATTTCTTTGAAATCTCCAATGATTCTGTGAAAAAAACTTTCATGTATAATGGTGGTGGATGTGGCTTTGGATTTTGAGCGCCCATAAAAATGGATAATGGTGCGACCCCCCTTACCGCCATAGCCGAGTCCTTCGAAGGGCTTGCCAAATTAGTAAAATCTTTGAAGAATTCTTCTCAAGAACTCCGATTGGATACGCTCTGTGATGCTTGTTCTCTTGTCTCTATTCTTTTCAGTTCTCTTGGCCTCGCCTTCAAATTCGCTGAGTTAGAGTACGTCTCCAAGGTTATATTCCTCTAAATTCTTCATCTTCTATTTTGTTTCTTTATCAGATTGCAAATAGAATGAAATTTGAATGGTCAATGATATTTGGAATTCAAATGGAATCACCCCGATTTTATGAGTTTTTTTTTTTTTTTTTTGCTTTTAGGTGCGTGATCTTGTGGAAGCTTCCAAGAAATATGAGACATTGCATACGATACTTGATGCTGATATTGCAAATGACACGGTCAAAACGCCTGGAAGCCATTCTCGCAATCTGCGTCGAGTTCGGCAAGGATTGGACCTTATTAGAGCTCTGTTTGAACAGTTCATGTCCACTGAGTAAGCTCTCTAACCATTTTGATATTACTTTTTGCAATGAAGATGGAAGAAGTAATGTCCATTTCCTTTTTTGTCAATGTTTCTCAGAAGTTCATGAAGTGATGGATTTGTTTCACCCTTTTTACAGAAAAAATGTTTTGTCGTTACCTTCTGATCTTTGGATCATCTTTACCCTGTTTCTCCCGCTACAGAAGAATTTATATGAATGATTAAATGCTTCTTAATTGGATCCATGAATTCGAAACCTAGTTCATATAGGCAGGCATCAGGGATCAAACTCTCTTTCCATATTCATAATGTAGTAATATAATATTGTTTAAAAAAAGGAAAAAAGGCTTGAATCTAATAGGAAGTCAACAGTATTTGAACTTCAAACCTCTTCATCCGTCAGCAGATACTTACATCAATTTTGGACCTCTTATTTGAATATTGAAAAGGGGAAACTTACCAAACTTCTCACTTGTGCCTTCAGTGAATATTCATTAAGAGATGCTGCCTCAACAGCTTATACCCGAGTATGCGCGCCCTACCATAGCTGGGCAGTCAGAACAGCAGTTTCAGCTGGAATGTATACTCTTCCAACAAGGGAGCAGCTTTTGTTAAAGCTTAACGAAACCAGTATGATGCTCATTTCATTTACTCTTCCTAATTATAGGGCTAAATATGTTGTATGCACAAGTAAATTTACAGCACCTTTTTCGCCATTACAGATCAGTCGGCAGAGAAGAAAATGAGAAGGTATATCAATGCTTCGGGCCCGGTTATAGAATATATTGACAAGCTTTACATTTCTAGGAAGATCAGCTTGGACTGGTGACGTTTGACCTCATGTAGACAATTGATTCTTCACTAATCCTATCTAAAGCAAAGCAGCACCTCATTTCTGACGGAGTTGGTAGCAAAAGAAAGTTGAAGGATATGATTTCAACATAAACTATTTTCCTTTGTACTACACATTTTGTTTAGTGTTATTATCTGTATATATATAATATTTGAACTCATAACGTCTGATCGTTTTGGAGTATAGGACAGATCATGGTAAAAGGTCACAGTACCTTTCAATTTGAGTATAAAACAAAAGGGAAAAACAGTAGAATTTGGATCAGTTGAAGGATATGATTCTCAACGTAAACTATTGTCCGGCAAAAGTTTGAAGGTTAGGAGTTGTTTAAGAAACTGTTTCTTTATCAAATATCTTTGTCAAATGGATAAAAACGAACTTCTTCCATTGAGTTTCTACCAATTACATTTCCATACGCAACAACAATTTAGAAAAAGTAAATCAACTCATTATTACTCTTCAAATCTTTTAGAAATAGAAAATAAATATGAAGTATCTATCAAAATAAAGTATCAATAGGACCTCATGCACAAAAGGGATTCCTCTGGGACTCTATTTAACTTAAGCTTCCATCATTCCGTGGCCAAAAAAGAACAAAAAACAAAAAACAAAAACAAAAGGACTTTTGTTTTTCATTCCTCCTGCAGTCAAGTTTTAATTGATCATGAAATATGCAAATGAAGACTTTCTACAAGGTCAGGCTTTCTGGATTCTCAACTATCTTTGCGAAGGTCTGAAGGAAGGCAGCCAAGTCAGCACCATAAACTATTCGGTGATCAGCAGTCACATTCACCTGCAAAATGCAGAATTTGCCAGTCAATAAGACGTCTATACACTAGAAAGGTTTTCCGCCAACGTCCACTAGACTAGAAGCTTTGCACACCACACCAGAATACAAGAAAATAATTATAGAATGATTAAGAAGAATTGCTCTACACAAAACCACTACCATAAGTACAGATAAACTTTACCAACCCTCTAAGTCTTTGTGGAGATATGAAATGTCGTTATGTACGCATGTACTTGCTATCTCTAATAATATTCAGAGTGGAAGTTTGTAGTTACATGAAATTAGGCAAAGGTCAGCTGTATGCCAAATAGGGTGCTCAGTTGCGCCAACCGAATAAAATCAGTATTCAGTGGCTTCAAGACTGAAAAACCGAACTGAAGTTGTTATATAATCAGAAAAATAGGACTGAGCACCAAAGACCTTCCATTTGGTTGGCCACATTTAAAGGAAAGAAGCATTGCTGAAAATCCTAAATGGTTAAGGCAATAGATCCAACGGTTATGGCCAAAAAGACCAAAATCCATTTTCGTAAGTGTAAAAGTGCCCTTTCTTGAGAAGACTTCTAGGAAGGTTGATTGGCTTTCTCCGTCCATTTTTACATATTTTACTCTCTCGTGGAGAAGAAATTTTTAGTAGCCAACGTTGTATTCGCTCTTTTTGATGGAACCATAATATCAGAAGAAATTTTAATGATTGATAGAGCTACATGACTTCTTCTTGGGCACTATAGTGATGCCCCCTGGGACAGGGTGCAAGGACAAATCTGACATATTCTCTACCAAACCCTCTGAATGGTAATCTCATAAAGGCTTTTCCTTCATTCCCTCTCTGGCTTCTCTTGCAAGTGTATTTGTAATACAGAACCCCCGTAAAAATGGCTTTCTAGGGAGCTTATACTCGCTGGTGCCAACACCCAAGAAAAAGTCCAAGCCAGAAATTCTAACATCGTTTTTCTCCAAGGTAGGATAGATACTAGACAGTATAAAGATCAAGATCAGATCTAACAGATCTCATTTCTATCAACCAAACACAAGTCATTTTCAAGCAAATAAAACTAGTTCCTGTGTAAATTTAAACACGGGCCTGTCTGTTTCCATGCCTTCCATTCATTTCCTGAACTATTGTTAACATTTCTTCGGAAAGCTTAACCTAAGAATCCTTGTATTGATCATGATCCATGAATACAGTTCAATATAGTTTAGATGTCTTATTGGCTTAACTAATTCCTCTTAAGATTAGGACTGCACAGTAACTAACCTTAAATTCAGCATTCATAATAAACAGAAATGAGAACGGAACAAAATGTTAGAAGAAACAGAAAACTCACCAACATTTTACTTTTCACGCTGAAAAAGCCATCAGCATCAGTGACAACAGTAGGCTTTGATGCTCCAACGGCCATGATAGCTCCCTGAAATAATGTGGAATAATCAACACAAAACGCAAAGAAACAAAGGGACCAGAAAAATCCATTGCCTATGTATAGCCAAACTCTGATTACTCACCTGGCCAGGAGGAAGTATAGCATCGAACTTGTCCACTCCAAACATCCCCAGATTGGAAAGTGTAAAAGTTCCTACAGGTAGCACAATTCAATTTCAGTCCGCCCCATGGCTTAGGTAAACTCAAACACACACAGGGAAGTGTTGGTACCTGAATTGTATTCATGGGGCTGAAGCTGCTTGGATCTAGCTTTCTCAACCAATTCTTTCCATTTTTGAGACAGCAGGTAGAGGTCCAACTGCAATGATAAAAGAAAAATAAGAAGATACCCAAAAGAACAATATCTATAACACGCCTCAGTACATCCAACGATATTAATCCGTAAAGTAATCAACTCGCCTTATCTGCATCCTGAAGAACAGGTGTTATCAACCCACCGTTGATAGCCACGGCTACTGCAATATTAATGTTGCTATTATACGTAAAACTTTTCCCGTCTTTACAGCTTGCATTTACAACAGGATGCTGAGCGAGGGCCATTGCAGCAGCCTTGGCCAAGAGGGCAGTCATTGTGACACCCTTTGGTTTCACCTGAAATCGTTGCAATTGCCCAATTAAATGGTCAACAACTTCCAAACGGATGGAAAAATCCACTAAATCATGCAAATATTTCATGTACCTTCTCATAGAGGGCATCCAAAGCATCAGTGGACACCGGATAACCAACTCTGAATGTAGGAACAGAGAGACTCTCCACCATATTCTTAGACACCGCCGCCTGCATTGTCGTGAATGGCACAACAGTCGAGCCTGGAACTGGAGGAGGCAAGTTGGAAGGAGCTGCAGAAGCTTTCGATGGAACCGCGGCAGCCTCAGCAGCCACGGGTGAAGCTACATTGCTTACAGCAGGCTTCGAAGGGGCAATTCCAGCGGCAGCCTCCACATCCGCGGGAGTAATTCGACCGAATGGACCAGTACCAGTTACCGATCCAATATCCACCTTATGCTGTTTAGCTAGCTTCTTCGCCTGAGGAGTAGCCACGATCTTCTTGGGCCCGTCCGACGGAGGCGATGACTGAGATATTGCCGGAGCAGGACTCGAAGAGGGAGGGGGAGGAGAGGGAGAAACAGCAGCCGCAGGAGCTGCAGGAGCCGAAGTGGATTTAGACGCAGCTTTAGCCTTAGCCTCAGCAACTTCCTCTTCAGTCTCAGCCAATAAACCAATCGGAGCTCCAACAGGAGCAGTTTCACCCTCTCCAACAACAATAGCAGCGAGAATTCCGTCATAGAAAGTCTCAACATCCATGTCGGCCTTATCAGACTCCACAACGACAACGCTCTCGCCTTTGGATAGAACGTCCCCTTCGGATTTGACCCACGAAACGATCTTGCCCTCGGTCATGGTGGAGCTAAGGGCAGGCATGAAAATCTCCCTAATCTTGGATTGAATGACGGGAAGCCTCCGACGATAATTAGCGGGAACTGAGGTGTGTGAACGAGAAGAGCTCCATGGGAGGCGAGAAGAGACTGAATAAGAGAATGAAAATGGAACGGAGGTGGTGTTGCTGGAGAGAGCAGCTCGAGAAAGGAAGGGGGATGCCATTGGAGAAATGGAGAAGATCTGTTAGAGAGAAGTGTGTGTGGAGATTTGGAAGAGAAGTTTAAGAGAAAAAGGGCGGAGAGGACGAGGCGTTCGTTGGGAGATTTGAGCTACTTCAACTCTGTTTCCATCGCCTACATTTGGCTCACTCAAATCTCTCCTTTTCCCTACTTTTCCTTCCTTTCTTTTTTGGTCCCATTCGATTTATTGAAGAATTTTAGGCTTGTTGCCAAATACCAAAATTCCTCCTATTTTGCATACTAAAAATCACAATCCTAAACTTACAACGATACTATAAAGTTGAACTCGTAACTTTTGATACAAATGTGACAATTTATAATTGTGTAAATTGGAAGGTTGGATGTACCCCAATTTTAAAACTTACATAAAAGTACTCTTTAACTACCATTAGGAATTATTTTTGTGATTTGCCCAAAAATTACATATATAGACATTATAAATCTAAAACATGTTCTCTACTTTGCTAAGTTAGTGTATCCAAGTTTATTAGAGTGTAGGTCTCAACTTTAAAAAATTATTAAAAATTTGAACAACCTTGGTACAATTTTGAAAGTTCTAAAATCTACTTGCCACCTTGATTATATATTGTATAACTTTGAAAATTAAATTTCCACTCACATAAAATTCAACGTCAGACTTTTGGTATAGTAATTTGGAGGAGGAAACTTTAAACACAAAGGTACGGTCAAAATAATTAATAATTATATCAATTTAGAAGTTGAATTTTAGTAAATAATTGTTTAGATGAAATAAAAAAAGTTAGGCCCAAAAAAAGCTTTGGGAACAAGAGTAGGCCCAAATCCATCAAAAGGTTATAGAGCCTGGGCCACCCTACTTTCAGGACTTTGACTCGGCTACGTTTCGTTTCATTTAATTTTGATCCACGAACTCTTCCTATTTGGGCCCATAAACTTCTGAGAGATTTGGGCTTTGTATTTAATTCCCTCAAGTTAATATATCGTTTAATTTCCCAAGGTGCCAATGAAAACATATATGACTCGCAGTAGTTTTCTTTCTCTTTAATACAGATGTGGTTTTTATAAATTTATTTCCAAACACAGCCCTCTGTGTTATCTTTAAAAAATTCAACATTTTTTTAATTAATATACAGCGAGAAGAGGAGACAAAATGGAAGATAGAAGCAGTGGGGAGAGGAAAAAGAGAGTTGGATATGCATACATTGCACGCCTTGCATGAAATAACTTATTTGTGTATCTATCAATCATATGTCAAATGTATAGGTTATTGGTTAAAGTCACTTTAATTTGTTAATTGACATGGATACTGATTTTCATAATTATTCACGTCCTAATTTCTCACTCATTTCAAGTTTAAATGACTTTTAAGTATTATAAGGTAGAGTACAAAATGGTAGAACGAGCTAAAGAAAATATGGAGTTTAGGAGGTCGAGAGTATAAATTTTATATTTATTTAATAAAGGAACTAAAAAACACTGTTCATTTTAATTTTGTTTGTTGTATCTAAATGAGTTGCAAATTGGAAAACCACTGTTTTATATACATCTATGTTGAACAAATAGTACTTTTAAAGTTGAAACAATTGTTTGAGTTTCATTCTTGTGAGATATTTTGGAATTGAATAGAAATTAGGTTGGATCCAATAATAATAATACCATGAGGTCAATATTCAACTAGCAAATCGACACTATGGTAAGGACTTGGGTCGACTTGTCGTCAAAATATTAAAAACAAAGCTAAGGTAATCATTTTATCTATTCACTTTTTTATTTTTTATTTTTTGGTTTCTTTTGGTTGTTTGCTATAATGGAAAGATTGTTCCATGACGATGGAGGTTACATTCTAATAGTTCTTAGGCCCATTTTGGTGACTCTCATTATTACAAATATATAAAAAAATATGTTGTCATGTAGGTTATTTTGAATCATGCACATAAAATGAGCTCGCACCAAAGTAGGTCCGGTCACCCACAATTCAATCTATAAGTCAATTAGTAAAGCGTAAAATATTAAACTAAGTATGGTTTGGATACATTATAGGTGGTAATATTACCTTGATTATAAAACTCATCATCCCATGTATCCTCAAAGTCCATGCCATTAATCATCCCCCTCTTTCATAAAACAAATGGAGAGCTCAACTCAACCATTTCAATAATAAAAACTTTAATTGATCATTCCACAACATGCAAACTTCTAGAGCCATATGAACTTGAATCCTCTCAAAACTCAAGGTAATCCATTAAAATGATGATATGTTTATTTTCTAGTTATATATTAAAAATAGCATTTTTTTAATCAAACAATTGTAGAGTACGACATGTACTAAATCAACTGACTTTAGCATGCAAGAAGAAAGGAAAGAAAAACAATTCATTAATTAAAAGTTGTCATAAGTAAATAAAAGGCCCACGTTTAATGATTGATAGACTCTGTTCCCTTTGTACGAAAATTATACCAATTTAAAGGAAAGGACCAATAAAAATTAAAATCATAGCTATTTAAAAAAAGTATGTTGTCATAATTTATTGAGTTGGCGTCATAATCTGTTAAAAAGAGGGTGTTTTGTAAAACGCCAAAATAGGCCCTAAAATCCAAGAACTAAAAAATGGTTAAAAACTGAAAATGAATACATGGATGCGAAATGTAACTTTATTGTTTGTTGGTAGTGGAGCGCCCATGATTAGTACCCCTAATCCACATCGATGGAGATTAGAGCTTTAATTACAAGCTAATTACATAAATTAAAATGAAGACACGGAGTCGTATAGTCCTTGGAGCCGTTGGGAACTTGGCGTGGGATCTGTCGTTTCCTTATAGTTCTAGCAGCTTTCCCTTTTCCTTCTGCAGTACGACGTCGTTGTCTCCATCTGACACAAAACCAACAAAAGAATAGACGTAAATAAAACTAAATTATAAAATATGTCTTTAACCTTTCTAATTTGTGTGAAAAATACTTTTTTTTTTAACCTTTAAAGATTTATTAAAAAATGTATTTCGTTGTTGTATTTTAACAGAAACAGTTAATATTATGTTGCATTCAACTCTTGAAATCCTGTTGTAGCATATTTTATGGTTGTTCATGTATTTCTTTACAATAATTTATTATGAAGTCACGTACATGTGATTGCTATCAATTAATTGTAAGTCTTTATAAACCATACATTTATATTCTCACTTTCATTTTTGTTCGGTTCGTTCATTGCTCGCTTCTAAATTTTGGGGTTTGCTTTTCTCTTTCAAATGAAAGTAAATAGTTCCAAAGTTAACTTTTGATTATAAACATGAATGACAACAAATATTACGTGGTCGTGTCGTTTGTCATCAAGATTGTTGATCAAAATAAAATTGTTGGGTTCTTTTTTTTTTTTTTGTATAACCGTTAAAAGGTAAGAAGTAAAACCTCTAACTTTTAAGGAAGAACGCCGTAGAGTTACCACTTAGCTAATATCACTTTGACTATAATTGTGATAACATGATTATTTTGCTACAAAATTTGTATTAATGTTTTTCACTACATTGAATTTTAAGTTACTCAAAGTTTCATTTAGTCTTATAAGTTATGGATGGATTTGTTAAAAAATAGTTATTAGATATAAATTTAATTTTTATGAATCAACAAGAAATTAAATACGAGGTGAAATTCATGAAGAAAAATGATGTCACATTAAATGTTAAATAGAAATAGATGCTACAACTATAGACTATTCCCACTATTATACTTCATTTATTTACACTATAGTTTTATAGTTGTAAATATTTATTTTAATGTTAGTGGACCTTCCATCATTTTTTTAAACAGAACAATACTCGTGTTCATAATTGTTTAAAAAGCCAATGTCAAATATGTGAAAGTTAACTATGCAGAAATACCAAAAGTAAACAATTTATTAACACAAATGTCAATCAACAAAATAAGGTACAATATATAGAAAAAATATAAGAAACTACAATTAGATAATTTAGTAGTTTCATTTAAGAAGAAAAAATAACTGCACAAGCAATATTTTACTGCATTATCCCGAAACGTGCAAGTGTTTGGTCACAGAAGCAACCTCGAAGGAATCATCATCCTTTCCTTGCGAGAAGAAAAAATTAGGCAAAGCCCTTTGCGGAAAGCAGCTGTGTGATTGTGAAACCAACCATCTTTGTCAACTCTTTCTCATCATCATCATCATTTCACTCTCACGGCTCCCCTTTTACTTACTCTCCATTATCTTCCTCCTCTCTTTTCCCAACCACTTATATAATCATCCAATCCCCTTTTTTCACAATAACTCACACATAAAAATCTTCTTCCTTTGAATCGGAGGCGGAGCATGGGCGCGGTGGTGGTCGGAATCGGAGTTCGGAAGAAAAGGATTTTTCCTCATGCTTCTAGTCTTGCTTCCATTGAGTCCTTAACTCTGCCTCTTGTCTCTGCTTTTTCCTCTGTTCCTCTTGCATTTGTTCTGACGTTGTCTTCTTGTGGCTCTAATTTAATGGCGGACGATTGTTGATTTTCAGGTTCAGGAAATTGTGTTGACTGCCGATATTGGTTGTGCTGAGTGTCAGAAGAAACTGGCCAATATACTCTCCAAAATGAACGGTGACATTCTACTCTGTTTTTGGGGAACTTCGTTCCATCTTAAGTATTTTTTTTTTATTTTGTTCATGTATGGAATCTGATGTTTTGGCTTTGTTTTAAGACTGTTTTTTGGGAAAATATCGGGTATGGTTTGAGAATTATTTAGGCCTGTTTGTAAGTTTAGATTTTAATATCCATATATGTGTTTTAGAATTTAACTTGGGTTTATTCAATAAATTTGAAATTCATAGTTAAAAATTAGTGGGTAAACAAACATAAATGAATAAAATCCTTATCAAAGCCAAAGGGAACTTTAGAAAATTACTATCTTTACCTTTTTGTTTTAGATTCTTTAATCTACCTTCTAGAGGTGTTTTATTATAAAAGTTTTGATTAAGGCTTGTTTTAGTTCAAAATAAAATAGTTAACTTTGGCTGTATGGATTTCAGCTTTTCACTATCAAAGTAGGCTTTGAAAAATCATTTGTATTTATTTAGAAAGATGAGAACGTTGATACATGCTGATGGAAAAACAAACAAAGCTTTTAAGAAACCAATGGTTGATTATGATATAATTGGAGTATCATTGATTTGATGAATTTCGGTTGGGTATAGATACAGAGTCTGTGGTGGTGAATTTGTTGGACAAGAAAGTGATATTGACTCGAAGATCGCAAATTCCATCAAGAGTTTCAACAATCAGGAGATTGTTTGCTTCTCCTTGCAGATAACTATGGTGGAATATTTCTCACGTTGTTTAGTTTCAAAGAAAAAAAGTTTAAGAGATTGCCTTTGTATTTTTTTCTTTCCAGATGAAAATATGTTTGGAAAGAATATAAATATTGCCTTTTGATGCAACAAAATTGGCGTACTACTTCAAAAGATGTTATTTGTGGAAGTTGAGCACACTTTGAAGGGCATGTGTTAGCTACAAACTTTATTTTAGTGTAAAGTAATCAAATATTTGAGAAAATTTAGAAATGCAAAGGTATTGTAATAAATGTTGGGGTGGAGATTTGAACCCGATAACTCTTATCCACATGAACATACATGTGCCAGTTGGCTAAGTTTATGTTGAATATCTATATAAATTGTTTCATATTTTAATATTTTCAAATCAAGGAAGCTTCAAACAAATTGATCACCATAATTGATTGAGAGCATTTTTTATTTTATTATTGGAACACTTGAAAAAAAAAAGGTTATAGTAAGGAAGTTCATAACACGCACGTTTTGCAAAAGTAGCAAAAATAATTATCAACCCACGTATACAATATATAAAATGTCACAGATGTCGTCATTAATAGTACGCATTTGATACACCTGATACACGTATGATATACTTAATATCCCTTGATACACGTGATACATATTTGATACTTATTGATAACATTTTGATGTATGATACACTTTATGAATCGTTATATTATTTGATACACTTATACCATTTGCAACACTTAAAACACCTTGATACACATAGTACTCCTTGTTACACTTGATACCCTTTCGACATTGATACACTTAGGTGCTTAACTGATAAGTTTAATACACTGCTAATTAATCTGTTATACTTTGTTGATACACTCAGCAAATTTTATATGTTTGATATGTTTATACACTTGTTGTGCCACATAAACACTCGGTATTATTTACTGATACACTTGATATGTTTGAAGTTCTAGTTATACACTTGACATGCTGTTAATGTGCACTCGTAAACTTGATTGAAATATACGATAATGATTAACTTTACTAATATGTTGTTGATATGCTTTGTAATGATACATTGAATTATACGTCCACATACTTAATAATATACTACAATAAGCTGCATAAATTTTGGAAATTACATAGAATATAAATCAATCAACTAGTACATACAATATATGTACTTCACAGCACCGATATACAAAACTAAACGAAACTAATACAAAACATAATAAAAACAAAACCAACTTAAAAGCACACAAAAAAAAAAATTGAAGCTATATTCAACTCAAAATACACATTGAAATTAAACCACTCTCATCAACGACCATTATATTTTACATTGGAAATAATGTGTCATTGATACCCTAAAATCAAGATTAGAATAGAAATAACAAATTACTTAAAAAGTGAGAAGAAATATATAGCTATTGAAAAAACAAACTGCTTTCTTAGAGCATTAAAAAATGAAAAAAAAAAGACGAGTAAGACATTAAAAATGAAAAAAATGTCCATGAATAACAACAAATTTAGGATGAAAAGTATTTAAAAAAACGTGCTATATTTACTAAATAGCGTTCCAAATGCTCATTTTTTAACCCTTTATTAAATTAAATGTATTTTTGAAACATTTGAAAAAAGAATTATTTTTTTAAAACAAAAGTTTAACAGTTTTTATTTAAAATGAAAGGATAGATGTAGTTTTTAATTATCGGTTTAAAAGCTTTTAAAACTTCGAACCATTTTTTTACTTAAAAAAAACTAACACTTTAAAATCTATTATTATTTTTGAAGTTAAAGAAAGACATATTTGACATAAATATTAAAGTTTAAGTTAAAGAAAGACATTTTTGACATAAATATTAAAGTTCAAGATACATTTTGTATGGAAATGATTATATTTTATAAATAGTTTCATTTTGTTTGTTTTTATTTTATTATTAGCCGAAAAATAATTATCGTAAGGCTACAGCGCTACAACTATCTCTTTGCGCAAATCTCTTCTCTGAAGGCCCAGAACGCGTACAGAGCGAAAAGCTTCAGAGACAAACCCTAGATTTCTTGCAACGCCAATGGCTAACGATACTGCTCACCGGAAGCACCATCGATCTGCTTCCGATGAAGACGATGATAAATCTTCCAAGCGTCACAAACACCGTCACCATCGCCGCCACCACCGACATCGTCACAGCAGCAATAAGAACGAAGAAGAAAGCTGCCGTGACCGGGAGGACAGTGTTCCTCCCGCTGCTAATCGCAGATCTCGGCCTGAAGATGACGTTGAGGAAGGTGAAATTCTGGAAGAGGACGAGTCTGGTGTTCGCGAGAACGAGGGCGCGACGAAGGAGGTGGATGTGGAATTTGGGAAACCTGAAGCTGATGAAATTTCTGATCGAATTGACCAGCCCTCTATGGTAAGGTTCCAGCCAACACCATTTTATTTTAGTCTGATAAGTTGCTTGTTGCTCTACTCGTACATTTCTATTTGATTGTCGTGAAATTGTAAGAAAAACTAGGGTTATTAACTTTTGAAAATCAAATGTACCTTCAAGGGTTTGATTCTCTTAGAGAACGAACGAAGGCATTTTTAACTGTCTGTAAACAACGAACAATGACCTTTTACAGGTATACATGTACTTACTTTCGTTGATATCAGCTGCCAGTTGAGAATTATCTTCTTGTATTTAGTTTTCGACTATGATCAAACTTTCATGGTGACGTTTTGTTAGCTTTTACTCAGTGTTTCTTTCTTGCATATGTAAGAATCTGATTATACATCACAAACACAAGTGAAATGCAAAAGAAGTTTCAGTAGGCGTTTCAGTGAAGATTGAGGCTTGCATTTAATTTGTAAGATCTGGTTACGTGTTTCCTATTATGCATCCAATACTGCATGAATGTAATTTATCGGGGACTTTGGAATGCAAGCATCTGCACTAATCATGTACTCTTGTTGGGTTTGCAGGAGTGTCATTCGGTGGATGAATCATCTAATAACCAGGCTAATTTTATTGTGAAGGAGGGGGCAGGCAACGGTGCTCAAGATCAGAAGACCTCCAAAATGGACTCTAAGTTCTATAATTTAGACATGGACAAAGGTGGCTACTATCTAAAAAAAGGCACAAACAAGGAAAACATGATTCTTTATCAAACCGACTCTGGTTGTAAGCATGGCAATGATGCTAGCTTTTCCATGAGTGAAGTGGCTGGAACTAAATACAACAATATTGAACATTGCCGAGAGGGTCATAGCAAAGTGGATTGTGATCAAGAATCTCTGGAGTTAGATGAGAAGCTGCACAAACAAATGGCATCTCCTTCTAAAGGGGCTAGTAAGAAAATAAGCAACAACGGCAATGGAAAGGTGGCAACAGATGGAAACACCTTGGGGAATGGGAAAAGGCCACAGTTAGAAAGAACTGAAGGCAAGTCTGAGGATTTTACGCCATCAACATCTCATGATCGATTCATCGATGCATCAGATTGTAGGAGTAGATCAAGGTCAAATTGTCATTCTAGGGGACAATCTCAGTCTCGTGAAACAGTAGAAGAGGAGGCAGAGTCAAAGAGTAGACATTATCATGGTTGGGATCAACCAATGTTTGATGATAAAATTAAAATTCACAATGACTTGGATGATGATTACACTGAATGTGTTAGGGGAGAGGGAAGGCATCGGAGCAGGGACACGAAGGACAACGGGAGAAGTAAGATGGAGTTGGATAGGGAATGGTCCAAGGAAAATGAAATGGGAAAAAACAAAGATAAAGATAGGGGGGTAGATAAGCAAAAGTATGATGAGAGAGAGAGAGGTAGGAGTAAAGATAGACGAAAGGAGATGGAACGAAAGAGGAGCAGGGAAAGAGAGTTGGAGAGGGGGGATAGGAGGAGGGAAAGGGATGTGGAAAGAGATAGGAGAGGGAAGGAAAGAGGTTGGAGTAGGGAAAGAGAGGGGCAAAGAGATAGAAGAGTGGAGAGGGAAAGAGGTTGGAGCAGGGAAAGAGAAGCAGAAAGGGATAGAAGAACGGAGAAGGAGAGAGGTTGGAGCAAAGAAAGAGAGGTGGACAGGGATAGAAGAGCAGAAAAGGAAAGATGTAGGAGCACCGATAGAGAGGGTAATAGGGATAGAAGAAGAGAAAGGGAAAAAGATAGGAGCAAGGATAAAGAAGTGGATTGGGATGGGAGAAGGGACAGGGATCGGAATGATGATAAGGCTGAATATAGTGATAGAAATAGAGACAGGGAGAGAGTGAGAGAGGTGCAAAAGGATCGGTTTAGGGATAAAGAATTAGATAGGGAGAGACACAACGATAGAAACAAGAATAAAGCCAGTGACAGTTTAAGTAGTAAAGATAAGTATGGGAATCTTGAACATGGCTACGTTAAAGGTTCTAAGCAGTCTAGGCATTACGATAATGAGTTTGGTTTGGATGGGGGAAGAATTAATGCTGTCGAAAAACATGGTAGTTTTAAGAGAAGCACTCGTGAAGAAGGTGAAGACAAGCTAATGAGGTAACCTTTTTTTTTATTTAAAAAAAAACACATTGTTTCCTTTTGCCAGTGTGAAGTCTATCTGCTTACAATGGCCCAACTTCTCTTTCTGTATAGTGGTCATGATGAGGAGGAAGAGGATGGAGACGGCATGTCATATCAATTAGCTGATGAAGAAGAGGAGGATCTTAACAGGATCAAAGAGGAGAGTAGAAGACGGAGACAAGCAATCTTAGAAAAATATAAATGCCAGCAGTTAGAGAAACAAGTAGAGGCTTCTATGAAGGAATCTGAGAAAGGTAAAATCTCTTTATTTACTTGGATTGGGCTACATTTATTGTCAATTAGGGAGTCTTGATCAAGCAGAGAAGCCAGCAATTATGAACTTGCTTCCTGCCAACTTTCTGTGCATGGACTTAAGTTCTTACTTGAAGTTTCCCACTGCCCAATCTTAGTACTTCACCCCTCCTCCCTCGTCTCCACTTTCTTATTTTGATGTCAAACAATTTACTGACAGGAAGTTTGTGTTTTGGTTGGTTTTTATTTTCCTTGTAGAGATGATCTCAAACGGTCTGATAGAGTTTAGAGCTTTTGCTAGATCTGAAACGTAGATTGACAATATTGTAACTACCTCAGTCTCATTTTTATTGCAATGATTTCTCTTTGACCAGATAAGGATTCTGGAAAGGATTCTTCTCAATCAGAAGCTGCAGCTCATGCTATTCCAGAATTGGTTGATGGGGTAGTGGATGATTCTGTTGCTGACTCATCTTTTGTTGTGGAGAAATCACCACAACAAAATGGAGCAATTGCATCTGATAAAACTGCGGGTACTAAAGGACTTGGAGAGGGTACTCCAAAGGTGCGCAGAATGCTCTCTTGTATAAGAGGGTAGATTCCTCTCTTTTTCTGAAATTATATACTTTGAAGTCTCCCTTGAGCTCCAGTTTGTGCAATTTTTTGCTTCCTTAGTTGTGCTCTTTATTTTTAGAAGATGAATCATTTTATAATTTTAAATTTTATTCATACTAATAACCGCAGGCTGAGGGGTCAGATGGATTATTCTGTGATGACATTTTTGGAGAAACACCTGCTGCAGTTCGTAAAATGGTATGAGAACTTATGCTTTTTGAGGTTCTATTTTTCTCGCTGCATAAAGGCATTTAGATATTTTCTTTCTTTGTTGGCAGGGAAAAAGTGATGGTTTGCAGATAGAGAGGAGTGGTCTTCATGACAATTGGGATGATGCAGATGGATATTATAGTAAGTTTACATTACATAATCTCATATGTTACATGCGTTGTATCACCACCCCAGTCAAAACATAACAGAGCTAACATGAGTTAGTTTGTTCATTTGAATACAAAATGATTTGAATTCTGCAATTCAGAAGGTTGAATTATAAGATCGATGTGAATCACAACTTTTGATTCAAGAAATTGAAGGACAAAAAACCTAAAAATGTATATAATTCATTTAGTCCTTGCTTATTTAACTTTTGTGTTGAATATAGACTATCGATTTGGGGAAGTGCTTGATAGTCGGTATGAAATTGCTGCTGCTCATGGAAAAGGTGTCTTTTCAACCGTGGTCCGTGCAAAGGATCTCAAAGCCGGTCCTGGTGAACCAGAAGAAGTGGCAATCAAAATTTTGCGTAGTAATGAAACAATGTATGTTTTTCTTGCTTTATTTCTGGTGATTCTTTGTCGTATTCATTTTATTTCCTGTTCAAGAACCTGATGTTCTTCTGCATTCTGTGATGTACAGGTACAAGGCTGGTCTGGAGGAGTTGGTCATATTGAAAAAGCTAGTAGGTGCAGATCCAGATGACAAGCGTCACTGTGTTCGTTTTCTTTCAAGTTTCAAATATAGGAATCATCTTTGTTTAGTTTTTGAATCTCTTCATATGAATCTCCGTGAGGTCTTGAAGAAATTTGGGCGCAATATTGGCCTTAAGCTAACTGCTGTGAGGGCATACGCTAAGCAGCTTTTTATTGCCCTGAAGCATTTGAGAAATTGTGGTGTTCTCCACTGTGATATAAAGCCAGATAATATGCTGGTATGTTTTCAAGTTTTAGTTCCATTTAATTGGTCGATCTTATGTTTATCATGATGTTTGATAAATTTTTTTAGGTTAACGAGGGGAAAAATGTGCTGAAGCTTTGTGATTTTGGTAATGCCATGTTTGCTGGTAAAAATGAAATCACACCCTACCTTGTTAGCCGGTTTTATCGTGCTCCTGAAATAAGTAAGTATTTTAGTTCAACTTTATCCATCTCTTGAATCTGGTGGTCGAGATAGTGTATCTATTTTTATTTGTTGTTACTCAGCCTTTATGCATCCAAGTATTTTAGATATTGCTTCACCGGTTTTGTTTTGGCATGATGCAGTTTTAGGGCTGTCATATGATCATCCAATGGATATCTGGTCGGTGGGTTGCTGTCTGTACGAGCTCTCTACAGGGAAAGTTCTTTTTCCAGGTCCTTCTAATAATGACATGCTTCGCCTACACATGGAATTAAAGGGCCCTTTTCCAAAGAAGATGCTTCGTAAGGTACATAGATTTGTCTACCGGACAGGATTTTTGTTTAATATCAATGTATCTGAATTACGAGTTATATGTTTCTTGCTACTGATGTTTTTTCCCCTCTTATTGATCTTTACAGGGAGCATTTACTGACCAACATTTTGACCAGGACTTGAACTTCCATGCTTCTGAGGAGGATCCTGTAACCAAAAAGGTAATTATTATCCCTTTTCCTGCTTCCGGGGACGTAAGCCATTAGCTTGTTTGGGTTGTTGTGTCACCAAAATCTTACTGAAAATTTGATGGCACATATGATTACAATTTACTTAAATTTTCTGGACACATAAGATTTTTTAAGCTAAGCAAATATCGTTGGTTAAAGAATTTTAAAATGCTGCTGTGTGTGAATGGTATTGCATTTTGAATATGCCACTATCTATGGCAGCTGAATCAACACTGACTGAGATTTGAATTCTACTTTTGCAGACCATAAAGCGAATAATAGTCAATATAAAGCCTAAAGATATTGGGTCAATTATTAGGGGATCTCCTTGTGAAGATCCAAAGATGTTAGCCAATTTTAAGGATCTTCTAGACAAAATTTTTGTGTTGGATCCAGAAAAAAGGATGACGGTATCACAAGCATTGAATCATCCATTCATCACTGGCAAGTGATCAATGTTGCTGCCTTTATGACTCCGGAGTTTAGTAGATTTCTTGTAAATTATGACCTAATTCATACAGTTTCTAATCACTTGGTATTGCCAGTCTTCTTTATGATGACCTAAGCTTCTGGCACAATTATGGGATGATTGAATTCAGAAGGGGTCATATTGGTCAGGAGTGGCGGGTTCTTTCAATCAAATGTACTGTTTCTATTGTAAGACAACTTGCTGAAAGCGTTTCTTCCTCTTGTAATCATTCTTGATAGTGGCCATTATGAAATTTTGTTCATACTTGCTTTCCGTATTATTTCTTTTATTTTGTACTTCAAACAACATTTCAGCAGTTGTGCTTGCAAGGAAATTAGTAAGAACAAAAAAATCCAATTAGTTTTAGTGCTTTGTTAAATAAAATTTATTTTTTCTTTTTTTTCGAAGATGGTTTGTTGTTTATATTCAGTGCTTCATTTTTATTTTGGTTTTTTATACAATTACTTTATAATTTTCCTTACTCTAATATGGAGGCTGGCAAGATTTTATCTTCTACTGTCCTCTCTCTTCCCACCTCTTTCTCTCGAGCCATTTTGTTTCTTGCTTTCAGGTTCTTAAGTGTCTAATATAGTTTTTCCTTCAGGATGCCTGCTTCTGCTCTGAGAGAACCTTCCTGTGCTTAAATGATTTAGAGGCACTCAGGAGAAGGTACCTTGGTTTGTTTTATTGGGAGCAAATTGCGACAGCGTTGATAGTATATATATGTCCGCCTAGTTTATTTTTCTCAGGGAACAGATGCATATGTTTTTATGACCATGTTTATTTTATCATGCAACACTTACCACCTCACATTGTGGGGTGGTTTGGAACAAGGATGTGCTAGCAATCGATATGGGAATGTACCACAAGAACTTTTATTTGTCACCTCTTATATTAGTCCATGAATAATAGTCTATTTATGCACATGCTATTGTTATATATTTGGGAACATTTTGAACTATTGATTGTAGTATCTTTTAAATGTTGCTTGGCAGTATTGATATTGTCTTAAACTATTGTAGTCCTCGAAATTTATTTGGCGTCTTCAGTTTGAATAATACCTAACGATTGGATTGTGCTGGTCCATGATATAGTCGTTTATGGAGGCACTTGCATTGGAGAGGTTAACCGCTGTGGCACCATGTGAAGTTAGTATTTCAGTGAGTAAAGCTATTAGTATGATTTCTTGTATCGTTTTGGTTTTTTTTTGTATTTTTTTTTCCGTTAAATATATGTGAGATTAGAGCCTATAAGTTTACTTTTAAAAGCTTCATTATCTTATTAAGATTTTGTTCTCTTTTTTTAGGGTGAACTGCATATCATCCCCATTCTCTTGTAAGTATCCATTTCCATACAACTATTTCAAGGTTATATTCTTCGGTATATTTCTTAGAAAGAATGCAATGATGCTAAGTACTACAAATATCAAGGATAATAGTCCGGTTTTCTTTCTCTTTCCAGGATATAGTAAATGTAAGCATAAAATTTTTTCTGATAAATGAAAGCATTCAATTTCCAGAGCTCTTGAACCAAAAAGCGTTGCATGAATATGAAATAAATAGAAGATCTAATATGGTAATAAGAAGTCTGACATACTTAAGGTTTACCTTTATCATTGAAAGGTTATAACTATTTAAAATTTCAGTTAAATTTCTTCCGTCATATCACAGAGATGGTCTCTATCTTTATTAAGAATAAGATGTGTGGAAAATAGTGAACTATATGTATAACTGTTGAATAAATAAACTTTTGACTAGAGATGCATGAATACAAAAGGAGGATGAGCGTTGGCAATTAACCCAAAAGCCTTCTCCAATCCTTCTTGAGGTGAGATGGAAAGGTACTAGGATTCTAGGAATCTGAAGTTCTAGTGTTGCAGTGGCAGGATTGTTGTTACTTATCCAGAAAATGCCTGATAGGATCATTAGTACCTTTAACCTTAAGTTCTAGTGTCGAAGTGCTTAGAAGTTTAGCTTATACTTGAGATGTAGTGTTTGAATTATGTTATTATTATTTAAAACTCAGTAGACAATAGTGAATGAAGCTTATAAAATATATTGAATGAAATATAACTTGGATATAATTAGACTTTATAAAATTCAAGTTTGGGAGTTAGGGCAGGGGCAGATTTAGAAGTAAGACTTTAGAAGAAAGCCTATGAGCAAGTTATTTCTAGATGATTCCACAGTTTGGAACAAAAGAGTAGATCGAAAATCAAATGACCTTGTGAGTATCTTTTGTTTATGTGTTTTGAAGCATTTGGTTGTGAGGGATTTATTAGTTATGAACAGTCAAAAGTTCCCTGTTTTGTTGCTGGAGAGTCTTTCTATTAGGTGCTCACATCTTTCATATATAGGCTTTGAAAGTTTAATATCCAGTTCATTTCTCTGTTTGGTTCAGTTATGTAGCACTTTATTCAAGGTTACTTATTTAGATCTCATCTGTGGCTCTTATGATACTGTTTTTCTATACCCTTGTAATTCTAAAGAGATACTGAATGAACATGGGCATATATTTCTATTCTCCATTACCCTGTTTTGTTTAATTGTTTCTCCACAAGTGAATTCCTGAAAAAACTGGTGGTGGTTTTTTTTACACCCCCACCACTATTGGTACTTTGAGACATACAGTTTAGATACTTCATGGTTTCAGAAAAATGCCTGTCTGGATGTACAGGCATCGACATGGAATCGACTTTTTGATGCTCATACTATGATACATCTGTAACTGCCCATTAAAATTTTATTCTTATGTCATTCTGTCAGATTCTCATCATGAGTTCAAGTTTGTAATGACACATTGGAAGTGTAGTTTGATCTACTGTTCTGTTGCATCTTGGTTATGGTACTGGTTGTCACATTTTGCACATGGCATCCTGTCGTTATTGCTCTTCATGCCTTATGATGCAGGTCTTCCTGTATTTCGGGTTTATTAGCAGAAAGATATTGTTATGTTTTTCTTTTTCACATTTGTTTGCCGTGTTTTCTTCCCATCAAGTCTAATTGCATAATCATATTTGGTTCCAAATTTTTTTCTTATAAATGATCTAGAGCTTCACGTTGAAGATTGGTCTAAACATAGTTCACCAGATGATCACCTGAACTTCGTCAGGTTGTATTTGCTCATCTGACTTAGCTAATGTATTACCATTTTCATTTCAGTAGTAACTATTCTCAAGTTCTCCACTTCATATGATGAGCATTTACGTGAATTGAATCTTTTGTTCTGTTTTTTTCCATCTTCTAGATACTTGTTATACTAATATTGTGGACACTTATTATGACTGCATTTGAGATGAGTGCACGCTAACTAGCTTCCTATGTGATTAATGTCAGTTCTATACAGGCCAATCTGTTTCTGTTACTGTATTTCTTTTCATCAAGAGTTTTCTTTTCTTTATTTGTAATGGCAGCCTGAAGCCTTAACCCAAGTCATTGTTCCTTTATGTTGTCCATCTTTCATTTTGAGCTTGTTTTTGGAAAGAAGTATATTTGGATCACATAGGAAATCAATCCAAACATGACCCATGCTCACATGTTCGTAGTTTAGTGCTGATTAACTGTAACCTTGGATTGAGGACAGGTGCCTTTATGTTTTGTTCTGTTGCTCAAAGCTGTACATTTAACAACAATTTCATCTCTGGAATCAGAAGCATTGCCCCGTAAAAGTAATATTACCGGAAGCAAGATGCTGATTCAATTTTCCCCATGATTCTTCTAATTAGCCTTCTGTTAATCAGAATTGTCGACGATCTTCATATTAGACGATGTTGTACTAAACCCCTGTTATATGAATGTACGAAGTTGTATTAGTCCAAACCTGTGGAATGCTGAATGGGCTTAGAAAGTTGGCTGAATGGTTTAAGTAAAACAGTTTGCTAATCTAACATCCTCGAATTCCAGGATAATATCTCATCATCATGTTCCATACAGCTTAAATTTGTTGATTAATTGCGTTGCCTATTAGTCGTTGAGGCTTTCTAGACAAATCTTCAAATCATACGTATTCAAAGGTCTGTAAATGGTGGTCTTACCTCATTGTATAGGTATTTAGATCCAATCATTTCTTTACCATAAATTGGACAGGATTTAGGCTATGCCAATGAGATGGCTATGTATGAAGAGTAAGAAATATATTCGATCATTTAGTGGTTACAACGCAATTTAATTCCTGCGCTTTGCCGCTGTTTACTTGATGAGAAAGTCTATGTAATGGATTTCCCTTCGTCATTAATGCTACGGGTCCCCATGATATTCCTTGCCTTTGTTAGTCGTTGGAAATATTTCGCAGCTTTCATTTTCATGGTTTCTGTCAAGTTCTTCCCCCATCCTCTTCTTTATTACTCCACGTAAGAAATAGTGTATGTTAATATTTAACGTTTTGGAGATTACGGATTTTGCCTTCAACAATGACATTATACATATACAAGAAAATTTGTAATATAAATAAAAGTCTGGTTTGGGATGTTTTAACTATTCAATTCAATAATTATTGCAAGTTTCTTTAGAAAAATGATGTCAAACCACTCTAAAGTCACGGTCTAGGCATAAAAGAAGAGAAAATAATCGTTGCTTGAAAGTTTATCCATTTTAGTTTAAACGTTTCCCTCAAACCCACAAGCTATTTAAAATGTATCCAATTTATTTTACATAGCAAATACTAAAAGAGTAATTTTTGGTAACAGCAAAAGTTATGAAATTTCATTTCAACGGCAAAATCAGGAGACAGAGTATAATTGTATTTGGCAAGTTCCAAACCAAGAAGCAATATCCTTGAAATTGCTATATTGGCCGTTGAGAAAGAGAGTAGCATGCATAATTGGATTTGTATTTACAGCAAGAAAAACCGGTTGGTATTTGGTAAAGTTGACCCAATCATCTCTTCTTACCAAAAAAGTAAATAAAGTGACACAAGTCTGTCAATAGAAACAAACAATGGGTTTGGTATCATTATTATAACCTTTTACCCTTAATTGACATTGCTTTTCCAACCGAGATGTGTGAATTCATGCACCACCCACCAAGACACAATCTTCTTTCATCGCGACTGATACGCACTGTGTGTGTTAAAGTTGTAATCAAGGAATTGTGGAAAATAGATATATTGTAATGTACGGAAACTTATTGGACAAGTTCAATTGGTTTTCTTGTCTTTATAAAATCTGATGAGAAAATTCCTTCCATCTTCCTTTATTTCATTAGTAAATAGTAATCACAACAATCTAATAGCATCCGTTCTTTTCAATCTTTACTACAGACTTCGACAATTTTCATGGAAAAATAAGAAAATCCAAAACTCGAAGAAAATTGATTCATTTTAAAGACCCTTCTTCCCGTTGTTTACATTGATTGTGATTTTTGTGTTTTTTACACGCAAACCGTGTCAAGCCTTTCCCTTTCCCCCCTAAGACACGTTTCATTTCTACTTGTAATTAAGACGACTTTTTATGTCTTAATTTTGTCCATGAGTGTCCACGTCTGAAACTGATGCTTTTTTGTAAAATATATGTATATTTGTTGACTATTCTAAATGTAATTGTCGATCATTAAGAGAAGAAATTGGTATTTTATTTATTTTCACCAATTTCAGATCTCAAATCTTGAAATTTATGGTATTAAATAAAAAGGGGATTTAAAGGACCATCTAGAAAAGACCCAATTCAAAATAAGGCAACTTGGTAGATGATGAATTAGAAAAACTTGATTTTTTCCAGTCCCTAAAGTCTAAACCTGTATATTTACTTTTATGTTCTTTTTGAATTCTACCTGGCGTCCACGTGGCAAACTCTTATAGTTCACCTATTGACGTGGCTATGTATTTTAAAGCGGCTTTCCCTCCATGAAAGGAGAAGTTGTCGGAGTTCTCTTAACAAAGATCTCTCAGAAACATTGGAGTCATGGGAAAGAAGCTTGATGCACTGCTGGGAAGAAGCTTTAAGACCACAAGGTTCAAAGCTCTTGTGAATTTGGCCATATCACGGCTCGCTGTTCTTGCAAACCAGCGCCAGGTTAGATCCTCCCAGGCTCGTTCTGATGTAGTTCAGTTGCTCCAGCTTGGCCACCATGAGAGGGCCCTCTTTCGTGTAAGATCATCTGTTTTTCTTGTTTCATACTTTTAAGTTTTAAGCTTGGATTTGGACTTAATAACCTCCAAGCTTAGGAAATTCAACATCTTTATGGGCTTGACAGGACATCAGGAAATATAAATGAAACATTAAAATGTCCCTAATACTAAGATTTTGACAGGTGGAGCAAGTTATTAAGGACCAGAAACTGTTGGATGCGTATGCTATAATAGAGAGTTATTGTGAGGTTGTATTGGAAAGAATCAAGCAACTTGAACATGAGAGGTTGGCAAATGAAGATGTAAATTGTATACAACCATTGGTTTCTCTTTTTCCTTTTGAACTGACTTATGATTTCATTTTGGGTTTGATCCTAAATATGTAGAGAATGCCCAGAGGAACTCAAGGAAGCAATTTCAGGTTTGATTTTTGCATCTTCAAGATGTGGGGATTTCCCAGAGCTTATAGAGATTCGTTCAGTTATCACCACTCGTTTTGGGAAGGAGTTTACGGCTCGTGCTATTGAGTTACGCAACAATTGTTCTGTTGGTCCAATGGTATGTTATGTTATGATTTGTTCTTATCATTTCACTTGAAGCACTGGTGCTTGTATTCTTATGCTAATGTTCCCTCGCTGTTTTCACTGAATGATGTGGTCATCTTGGGGGTTTTCAGATAGTACAGAAGCTGTCGGCAAGGTCAGCAAGCTTGGAGATCAAATTGAAGTTACTTAAACAAATTGCTTCTGAACATGGCATTACTTTGAAAGATTTGGAGGCTTACGAAGCTTCAACTGAGGTATGGTGTGTGATTAATGAGATTGGAAGTAGTAATCAATTACAAGTTTGAGTTATTGAATGCCTATAAATTCAATGCAGGAGAAAGTTATGGTTATGGCAGAAGAGACGAAGGAACAACCACAGCAGGAAACCAAAGAGGAGGGTGTTTTTCAGATTTTACCTGAAGAGATAGAGAAGGACAATCGGTATGCTGATTCGATGAGAGGAAGAAAGAAGTACAAAGATGTGGCCGATGCTGCTCAGGCAGCATTCGAGTCGGCTGCATATGCAGCAGCTGCTGCAAGAGCTGCAGTTGAACTCTCTCAATCTAAATCACTTGATCATGATGACCTGAGTAATCTGAGTCCAAAACCAAGAAAATCCACTGAAACTCTTGAATCCAAGAACACTGAGAAAGAAATGAACAAGGAAACACATGGTGGAAGTTCGTCTATAGAAGTGGAGGAGAGTGAAAATGAAATAGAATTGAAGCAGCCAGTGTCTTCTTCTAGTTCAGAAGCCGGGGATGCTAGTTTAAAGGAAAATGAGATTCCAATTGAAGCAATAAATATAATCGAACTGCTGGAGAAGGATTTGACTTTTGACGAGAGTGATGTTGATGCTGCGAATGGAGAAAGCAGCAATTCGGCTCTTGAGGAAAAGAATTTGAGCTTCGTGTCTTGTGAGAAGATGGAGTCGGAGTCTGCAGAGATCACAGCAAACAATGAGGAATCTGATAACAATGATACTGCACAAAATACAAGCATAGGGAATGAGGCTGTTATAAGGACAATAGATGTCCGTGGGCACTGAGGAGCTTCAACATATCGTATCTTGATTGACGTCTGTTTAAAGATAATAAATTTTGTAAGTAGAATTCGTTTATTTTAAGAACCTTAAGCTTGATATAGTGTGCAAATATTTAAATTGGTTTCCCTCATGACTGAATATCAATTTTTTGTCTGTTGAAATGATATTGTAAAATTCTTCTCTTTGGGATTCATCTAGACATCTCAACTCTGGGGTATATTGGTACAATTTTGGTAACTTGTAATATATTGTACTATGATGTAAAATAATCTATTGTACTATGATGTAAAATCTCAGTTTCCTCCTCGTCTATCCAAGGCATGGAACACTGATTTCCTGATTTTCCTCTGAAATGAAAACTTATCGAGTACCCATAAAAGGCTAAAGGCTGTACAACATAGTGCATATAAGAAATAAAACTTTCTTCTTGAGTTCATTCAACAGCAGAGAACATTACCTCTTCTATTGCAAAGTATTATAAGTTTAGTTCAGAATCATTTGAAAGAAAGTACCTCACCGACCGTAAACATTAGTATACGGTAAAAAAAAAACATAGTCAAGGACGGCAGTTTCTTTACTCAGCAGTATAGTAAATAAATGGTGCCTTCAACTTGGGATGAATCAACGGGAAGCAACTTGATAAGTATTCGTGATACAAAAGCCAAGCTTTAGGCAGACAGAATCTACATGTATTTGCCTTTACGAACGGATTGAATAAAGAAAAGTAATAAGCAAATAATTCTGCTCTTACTTACTTTAGTTGAACGCCCCAGTTTATGGTATCACTCACTTACCCCTGGGCCTCTTTCTATTTTGTGGTAACATATCGCTAAATGACTGCAAGTTCACGCCCACATCTTCATCGTACTCAATGCCAAGTTCTTCCTGCAAAAATAAAAAAGTAAGTAAGAAGAACTTGGGTAAAAATGGGGACAAGCAAAATGACGAACCTTAAATTCTTTTAAATCCTTGGATGAGTTCTCAGTGATAGCATCCCATATATCTTTGAACATCCTTTTTCGCTTTCGCCACTGGCTTAATTTCTCAGAGTATATCTGCTCAATTGCTTTGCGGTCTTCTGGGCTCACCAACGTTACACCTCTGCGCAATACTTCTAATTTCTCTTCCAATTCCTTGACCTGACAAGCATTTATCAAACAAGCTACTTTTTGAGACATTAACAAGAGATAAAGAAAAGGTAACAATATCACTGATCAGAATAAAGTTACAGCTATCTGATTTAGCATCCATCTACCTCCATTCTGAGCATAGCTTCCTTTTCCCGCATTTGTTCCAGCGTTAAGTTTGACTGCAATGTTCGAATTTCTGTTACAAAAAATCAGGATACTATTATTTTCATTTCTCGAAACTTAAATACCAAAACTGAAACGGCTCAAGTGATACATAACATTTACATTATTGAGGGCTACTTTGAAATTTACTAGTATCATTACCTTCCTCAACCTGGCTAATAGCCTTTTTGTGCTCGCCTAGCTGTTTCTGCAGTTTGGCGTTTGCTTCCTTCATCTGAGTGAGTTCCTCGCTGTTGGGGATCTGAAATTGGTCTTGCCGAGCGATATATATCTTCTGCTTGCCATACTCCTTGAATGAAATCCGTCCACTGTCGGCGAGGGAATCCAGTGCCTTTTGCACCGCCGTTTTCTTGAGATTGAACTTTTGTAATGAATCGGCTGCATTTTGGGAGTTTATTGGACGATTTTGCTGAACAGAACAGAAATATGGCACATGCATTTAGACAGGAAAGCACAAAAGGCCTCACCAAAGAAAAGAAATGATAGGAATGATGCATGAGTTTCATAATGAAACTGCAAACACAATAAACATCGAAATGAAGGTCCATAGAAACAAATCGCTTCTTGAGAAAATAACATGAGTTCTAAATAGTGTGTGTTCACCCAACGCTCAATTAATGAAGATCGTAAGTTCTTCTATGTACAAATTAGGGTTACAGCTAAACAAAAAAAATGGCATAAGTACTACACAGCGTAAAACTTTGCAATCTTCGCTGCAATAAGCGCATAAGAGGGAAAACGAAACTACACACGCTCGCAAAATAGCAATAAAACAAGTGAATTTGCAAACACTTAATGGATAAACAGATAAATCATGAAGCATGATGATGAAACAAGTACCTCGTTTACGAAGTTGAGCACGATCGCTGGAAATTTTAGAAACGAAAGTAAGATTGAAGGATTTAATTCAACACTGAAGACATCATAAATCCAAAATTGAAATCAAAATTATTACTAGGAATTCATGTGAGCAACAGTTCAAAAGATGGATGTAAGTGTTCACCTTCTGCGCTATCGGATTTGGGAGCCATTGATGGATTAGAGTGCAGAGAAATGGGCGGGAAATTTTGCCAAGTGCTTTCCCTGGCTTCTTCAAGAAGCCGAAGCGCCAAATATATCTTTAATATATATATATATATAACGCACTCGCACACATTACTTTCCTAAGCTTTAGACCTCAAGCATCATTTATAACCATTTTTTCTCATTTCTTTAAGGTATTCTTATTTTTGTATGTGAATCCAATTACCCAAAGCTTTGAAATTTCCTCATTTTTTATCCTAAATTGGATGGTTAGATTATAGTTTATTTTAATTATCGTTGTGTATAGAATGATTTGATTTTTTAATAAAAGTTTTTATTTGAATACTTGATTTCAATAAGTCATTTTTAGGTTTCCATGTTAATTGTGTTATGGTTTGGATTCTTTTCAATCTAATTTGATGGTGTGTTAATTTTGTCAACTAATATAAATAATATATCTTAAGGAGTAAACCATGTGATATTGAATGTTTTGATTAAAAAATTGTGTGTCAACTATGACTTATCATTGAGCAATATGTATTTACTCAACAACAAATGCATCTCGATAATTGTTATAATGTTGATAGATGTAAAATTGGCATATTTATTATAATTTATTTGATCATTGAAGAAATGCTCCAAAAAAAGACTACTTAATTAAGATTAATACTAAGCAAAGATGTGCGCCCGTGTGTATATATAAAACAACAAAAAAAAAATGAACATATATAATTTAGTCATAAATGATTGACTAGGGTGAAATTTTTTGAAAACAAATATCAATCATTGTTATGCCGTGGCAAACCATTATCTTGAAAGTAAAATTTGTTGAAGTGCTAAATTGCATATATATTGGTTGCTTTCTAAGATTAGCACAATTTCTCAACTCGAAGATATATTGCCAGAGTACGGAATGAAAGTAAGGAAAATATTGGTCCGAGAAAAAATCAAAAGTTAAAAAAGAAGGAGAAAAACTACTCACATCAAAATATTATTCTCAAATATATAGAAAAAGAGTAACAATTTTAGATCTAGTATTATTAAAACATAACATTATAACCATATAACCATTAAAATAATAATATTAATCATATTTTTCATTAAAATAATAATTATATAAATCATTACGTCATTCTCAACATATTCTTACTTGAAAATACTTAAGTTTATAAATATAATTAGCATCTTGTTTGGAAAACAAAAATTTGGAGTACAAAAATTGGAAATATAAGCTCAATTTTAAACTTCATTTATTACATTCTTTAAAAAGGACATTAGAAAATGAAGGAAAAATTATACTCTTCACCTTTGAAGCAATCTGTTTTTAATAATTATAAACACACCACAATAAGTTCAAAGCAATTTTTTTTTTAATAATTATAAACACACCACAATAGCTACAGGAAAGAGTAAGTCAATTTTAATATTTAAGCTCTCTACTTACTATAGTCTATAATTAGTGATTTAATTTATGAATCAAAACCTATGTAGTAGGTACTATACCCATGTATAGATTTTTTTATCTTATATGTCACGTTATTTTTTAAATTACAAATTCATCGTTTCTATTCTTTAAACGTTAGTTACAGTTTCTTCCAACTCTAGATTTTAACACCAAATTTGTGTGATAATTGAGATCCTAAATGGATACTATTATTGTTCTCGGAACAAGAACAAAGAAACATAGATTCACAGACAACTACTGTTGGGGTGGAGTTGGCCTGTGGCTCAAACATTGCCACAACAGTCCAATTTGAACCGAATGAATTGAGATAGAAGAGAACCTTTGGTTTTAATTGGAAAGAGAAAAAAAAGGTCAACATAGAGGAGCAGCTTGGTAAATGACGTATGAGCGCACGAAGTGCTAGAATAATTTGGGTTCTCCTATATATGGTGTGGTGCTGCCCATTGCGTTGGAGCTGAATGGACGGATGGGCACACGAAAATTATTAAAATGGAAATTTCAAACTCTTCATATTCATATATATATATATATATTGAGTTGAATATATGAGATTTTTATTATATGAACGTTACCTAATTTTGTACGAAATGACAAATGTAATGATTCCAATCAATAAAATTAGAGAGAAATTTTACAATTCTCTAGTTGTAAAGTTGCCTCATGATTGTGTATAACAAAATAGTGTAGTTTATTACCAAGGTTGTAATTAGTGAAAAGGTTTTCTATTATGGTATTAATAGACTTTTGAAACAATGATTAAAATGAGCACGTGAAAGTTTTTTTTCTTTTCTAACTAATTATTCATGCCATTATTCGATAATTTACAACATGTACTTTTATCTTTAAGGGTAGTCTAGTTCATCTTTTTGCATATCTATAACTAATAAATATTAAGGCTCCGTAGGAAAATAGTGTGAGTAGTGTTTGGGGAGTCTTATGTCCTTGGCATCTTATGGTGCTTTGGGATTGACATTATGTAAGACGATTGTGTTTTGGTATCTCTAATGACTATGTGTTTTGTGTACTGGTTGAGTCTAGCATATACGAGTCATTTATATTTTTTTAGTGTCTTTTTTTGCAAGGCTTGTTTGAGGGACATGTGTTTTGTGGGAAATGTATTTTTATAAAGATATTGTGTTGGAGTATCGAACTTACTTGGATTTGATATTTTAGTAAAAATAATTAGTTAAGGCATAAGGTTTGGAGAGTTGTTTGGTGTGTTGTTTGTTATCATGTTTTACCCTATCGTAATAGTCATGTCTATGGAACCACACTCTACGTTCTTCAGAAGTGATTGGTTTGAGGTTTTTATACGTTGTTTTAAGTGGTCAGAATGTCTCCTTTGGTATTTCACGAAAACTTTTCTCTTTGGGACACCTTTTTATCCCTAAAGTTGTGGGCAAGTGTGTTTTGTTTATTTGTTTGATAGTTTTGTTTATTTGTTTGGTAGCTTTATTTTCTTGTTCTATAAATGTTGTGCATTGACTTCGGAGCAAGATGCATATCTCATTAATAATACATTACATTTGTACAATATATGTATATATGTGCGCACAAGTAGTACTATATATTTATTTAGTATACATTTCATAACACCGTGGCATGGTGGCTCAATTTGATTACTATTTTATTTTTCAAAAACCATGGTCATTTTTTTTAACTCATAATCATTTTTTTCCAATATATTTACTCTCTCTCTATATATATATAGCTCATATTTCATAACTAAACATCTCTATATTTAAAATAAGTTTATTTTTAACACATATGTATTAGTCTACGAAAACAAAGAGAAAAATAAAATATTTGTTAAAAGTAATAAACAAGTACTACAAGAAATTTTTTCTCTGGCCATAGTCTTTTTTGGCAATGTAAAAAAATTTGTGGGCAAAGATATGATATGCCGACATAAATTTCATTGCTTGGAATTTATAGACGTGGACAAAAATTAGTGTATTGCGTGGGCATATAATTGTTTTTGCTTACGAAAATATATACGCGAGAAAAAGGTTGTGGGGTTATAAGAACAATTTTTAAGTTTGAGTTCTACTGACATTTATTTTAGGTTATGACCACGTATTGTATGTGGAAATATATTTTAAATATTTGACGACATAATTTACATGGCAAAAAACCTAGGTTATTTGTGTGGCTATAAATACGTTGGTAAGCTCTGGCGACGTTCAATGCATGGGCAAAAAGGAAACATATATTATTTTAAAACAAAGTAGCATGAGGATAAATTTTGTTTTTGCCAACAAAAATCTTTTCGTTGGCCAATTTTTTTTTTTGTCCACAAACAAACGTGAGCTGATTGTGAGTAAAAATATATTTCCGCCAACGTTTTTGTTGTTGTTAGAAATATCTTTTCTGCTCACTGTTTTAATTTGTGTAGGCATTTTTGTCAATGCATCGTCAAAAACGTGGGTAAAGATAAAGACGATGGTGTTTTGATCACGCAACGTGTCCATGTAAAAAAAACGTCTCTAAAAGCTATATCCAAGTTTTTTATAAGTGTTCACGTTTTTTTGCGTTAGTAAAGATGAAAAAAGAATTATTAAAAGTGTCCATTAGGATTTAGAATGGAAATTAAAAGAAAAAAACTTTGCATAACAGTTTACAACTTTTTCTTCTTTCTTTTTTAAAAATAAATAATTAATATTCATAAAAATAAAATAATAATAAAACTTCTTATAAGATTCCGATTTATATAATTCAATGCCCAAGATCAGCGGCAACTGATCCAACAACAGGAAAGATTCAATTGTCCAATGACGTCATCCATCACAAAACAGCAGCAGTTGAAATCTGGATGGACGAAAACGATTGGAATATATAATAATAATCAGATGAGCATGGTAGGCCAAAAAAACATAAACGACCACAAAAATTATTTGTTTAAATTGATATAACCGTTCAATTTTAACGATATAAATTTATATATATCTATATTTTTTTAAGTGTATTTTAAACGGGTTTTACAGAGACCGTTTAAATAAAAGTAATTTTGTAAAAATACACACATTTTTTCTTGAAGCAATTCCAACCTAGCCTTAAATAATACAGACAAAGTAATACTACAGACGAGTATTATCATAGTAAAGAGATTCCTAAAAGTTATGGAAATTTTAAAAAATCCAATGTGTTGGAAATGATAATACATGTGCGTGGATGTTCATCCCATGTTCACCATCAAATATCTCTCTTGTATTATTTCCATATTTCAGTGAGTGAGACGACATTTTTTTAGAAAACCAGTGTACTACTAGATGCAGTTTAGATATGAAAAAATAAATTTTATACCCTTTTTTTATAACAATTTTATTTTATTTTTAATAGAAAATTAAGTATATGTTATAATAATACTATACTGAATTTACCATTATAAAATGGTCAATATTTTTTAGTCAATTGACAATTTAAAATATTCTCATAGTAGGTGATAGGAATAGGTCATGTATTAAAGATATGTCTCCCTTATTTAATGTTTATTTACACTTGTTGGTTCTTTCTTGTGTTTCAAACCCTCAAGTAACTAAAAGTGTTACATATTGTATTAAATTTGTCTCAATTCACTAACTTAAGTTTTTAGGTTAATCGATGATTCGAGATTATACATGTTAATTTTATCTCCAAAGCTTCTTCACTGTTTGTTATCTACCCTTTACTGATTATTTAAAAAACAAAGCCAACATTTTGAAAAATATATAAAAAAAATAGTTTTTGTTAAAAGTTAGCTAAGAACTTAACAATTGTATTTATAAAAATGTAAATTATGGTAAGAAATAAGAAAAAAAATAAGCATGATATTAAAAAACAATAAAACGAAATAGTTACCAAATAAGACTATTAATTATTGGATGTATAATCAAATGACTTATTATTTATCTATTTTGTGGAACAAATGAATTTTGAATGCTACTTGTGTGGCAAACAACTTACGGAAGTTAGTTTATATGAAAAATTTCTAATACCATTGTGAAATTAGAAACCTTTTGATCATATTGAGATACACACATGATCGTGACTCAACTTATTACATGCAATAAGATATAAATTACTATTTTAAATATAATAGTCGATTAACTTCTTACTTTTATAACGTTGAATTGAATAATTCTTTTTAATGTATAAATAATTATTGCATTAGGTCATTATAAAATATGACAACAAAATTGAAACTATTTAGAAACTAGAGTAAAATCATTAAGTTTTTTATGAGTCAGTTGATGATTTTTTTTTCTTTTTCTATATTTTGTAAATAATTTCAAATTTTTATTATTTATGACGATTATAACGTGGATAAAAATATATTATTATTTTATTGGTTTGAATTTTATTTTGTTGGGATGAAACTTTGTTCTTTAGATCCATGTCTTGACAAAATGACAAAGTTTTGTCATCTTCATCTTCCACTTTGATAAAAGCATTATCCTTTTAAAATACAAAGTAAAATATTGATTGGGATAGTTTGAAATATTGTTTTACATACATGTACCATCATCATACATTTAAATATATGTGAATCAATAAAGTAACTTTCTACCCCTTCACTGTCATCATATAAAAATTAATGGGTATAAAGTTTGAACTAACCATCCAATGCAAAGATCAAAGTGACATTCAAAAGATAGATATTTAAATTACTAATTTAGTATAGTTGAGGAGTGATAGAGTGAGGTAAATTGCAAGATAAAAATTTGTAAATTAAATTGTGAAGCAAAAAATATGATTAAATTGTGGACTTAGTTTTTAAACTGATTACTTGATTAATAATTTTTTTAAATTACAGAATTAATCTTTGAATATTTGAATTTGTAAATTAAATATATAATTTAAAATTATATTTAACAGAAATATTACTTTCTAGAAATTATGAATTTGATACGTAGTTTCATAAAACAATTACAAATTTCAAAATTCAAAATCAACTTAAAAAAAACCTTATACAAAATTAAGAAACAAATAAATATAAATTAATAGAGAACATTTCATTTGGTAGTTTTTCAAAAGTTTTGAAAATGTGTTTTAATTTTGAAAAGAGTTAAAAAAATACATTTATCTTTAATTTTGGATGGAAACGTTAAAATTTTGTTTCAAAGGTACCGTTGAATTATTGAAAAGTTTGATCAAGACCCTTTTACTTTTTCAGAATACTTCAATTTATCCAATTCTTACACTAAATTTATCCATAGTTTTAAATTTTAATGATATATCGATATTTTCACATTTTCTTAAGTTCAACGACGATAGAAGATGAGACGATATTTCCATATCACTTTAGACAAAAAAAAAAAAAAAGGAATCCATAATCACAAAAGGAGAAGAAAAACATCCAAATAACATAATATGAATATAACACAGTGAAATTGTAAAAAATTGACCAAATATCAACACTTCTATAGAAAAATAAAACACCGGTTTAATTATTTGAAAATATTTATTTAATAACTTAGGCTTCTTCTTTTGAATTTGTTGTTTTAATAATTTTCCCATAAATATGCATCAAAATCAAAATTTCTATAAAACTAACCTTTTCATATATCAATCAACGTTGATATTTCAAACATTTCCACAAAACATACTGTATATTTATCCAACTATCATAATGTGTTAATAATTAGATACATTTTTTTATTTGACAATTACATGTAAATCAACAAGAACCATTAAGATTAGTTGTGTTGATTTATTTTTGTGTGTCAATAATCAAATAAATTTAAAATTATAATATAGTTTATTATTTTGATTGATGAAAAATTAATGTAAAATTTAGATGAATGAAGTATTTTTTTAAACTTTTATTAATTAAAAAGTATTTATAAAACTTTAACTATATTTTGGAAATAAAGCTTTAACGATTTCTATTCCAAATTAAGGATAAAAATATTTTTGACACAGAGGTTAAAACAGAGAGTGAGATATTTGTAATTGAGTGTTTGTTTTTTTCATTACTTAAAAACAACAAAGTACAATTTTCCTTTATATCAAATGAAAAATGGTATATATTTGGAGGTGCGACGTGGGAGGTGTCACTATTGAATTGGTTGGCGGTTACCTATGGGTCAGTTAAATATTATTTAAATTGATTTTTTTTCCGCGAGCCAATCCGTTGAACGTTATCAGTTACCGTACCCGCGGCTTACATTTTACATATTATTATTTTTATTGTTCTTTATGGAAACACAACATATCATTTTGTATTTATTAAGCAATTTTTTTTTCTTACTCTGTCACCGCCAGCTTCACCATCACCAAATCATACCTCATATACGGTGCCGTTTTACTAATTTCTTCTTTATTTGAGTTCCATACTTTATTATCATTATTTATATATATATATATTTGTTTTTTTCCATTGCTGCGAGATCCTGATTCTTCAAAATCTGCGTTTCTGTTTTCGATTGTTGATGAAAAGATGGCAGGAAAATACGGATCAATCCGGCAGAGTTTTCTGGACCAGAACAGGGAAAAACTCTTATCTCGTAAGGGCTATTCCGATTTCGGTCTGAATAGCTACGACGGCTCCGGTGACAATGTCAAATGTCGTTGTTTCCGTACACTTTCCGATGCGGTCACCAACTTATGGAAAGGCTGTCAAAATACTTCCGTCAAGTTGTATGAAATGGGCCGTTCTGATCCCCGTAAGTTCTTTTTCGCCGTCAAGATGGGGCTGTCGCTTGCGCTCGCTTCGCTCGTCATTTTCTTTCGACAGCCTTTGAAAGAAGTAGGCCAGTATTCAATCTGGGCTATTCTCACCGTCGTCGTTGTTTTCGAGTTCAGCGTTGGTATGGCTAATGATTTTTGAGTTCCCCCAATTTGCATCCTGTTGCAGATTTTTGAGGTTTTATTGTATCGATTTCTTATTTAAATGGAGTAATTGTGTTTATTTCTGTAGGGGCAACGTTGAGTAAAGGGTTTAATCGTGCAATTGGAACATTATCGGCGGGTGGACTTGCTCTTGGTATTGCAGAGCTATCTGCATCAGCCGGGGCGTTTAAAGAAGTTATAATCGTAATTAGTATATTCCTTGCAGGTGCGAGTTCTTAGCAGGAATAATTAATCTGTGTATTGTGAGATTATGACGCAACTGGTTCTTGAACTGATCATTCCATTTCATTAATTTAGGATTTTCCGCAAGCTATTGCAAATTGTATCCGCCGATGAAGATGTATGAATATGGATTCCGGGTATTTCTGTTGACATTTTGCATCGTGTTGGTATCTGGAAGTACATCGTCATTTTTCGAAACGGCGTTTTATCGATTACTACTTATTGCCGTCGGTGCTTGCATGTGTTTAGTAGTAAATATATGTATATTACCCATTTGGTCAGGGGAGGATCTACACAAATTGGTTGTGAAAAATTTCAAAAATGTTGCTTCTTCTGTGGAAGGCAAGATCAATTCTATTATTCATTTCTAAATAAGATTTTGTGCACTTTCTTATCGTTTTTAATCTGTGATAACATGCTCATATCATTACGTTTTTTAAAAAATTGATCAGGCGTTGTTAACGAATACCTCCAGTGTGTGGAATACGAGAGAGTCTCCTCGAAAATTCTTACATATCAGGCTTCCGATGACCCTGTATATAATGCTTATAGATCGGCCGTGCAGTCCTCCAGCCAAGAGGACAGCTTGGTATTGGTTCTTGCTTACTTTTTTATTAGATGACATCTTACGAAAAGGTTTTACTTAAGGCTCATTGTTTTTGCAGTTGGACTTTGCCTCCTGGGAGCCACCACACGGTCCTTACAAGACATTCAATTATCCATGGTATAACTACGTCAAAGTGAGTGGTGCTCTTAGGCATTGTGCATTTATGGTTATGGCAATGCACGGCTGTATTCTTTCAGAAATCCAGGTGATTAGACCTTCTTTTTGCAGTTATTCTTTGATGCAGCTGATTCTTTGAAGGTTATTGTCAATAACCTGTTCAACGAAAGAGATAATGATTTTCATCTCTTGTAAAAAGAATGAAGAAAGTCCACTGGGAGACATTGATACTACAACTGTTCTATCATAATTGTTCATGGCCACTCCATTGTTGTATAGTTTAGTTGAATTTGATATTTGTTATGACCTGCACGTTCAATTGTTGGTATCCTTCAGCTTGTTGTTGAAAGCTCCCTTGCGCTTTCAACGAAATGGTTTAGCAAGTGGTCCTTTAAGTGGGCTGCTTTTGTTATCATTTAAATCTTGTCTAACTTTTATCGTCACTCTTTTGACTAGATCACCACTGACCCGAATTAAGCTGGAAGAAGGAATTGATCTAATTAGCTTAACGATAACTGTTAATTCTAGGCCAGGACAATTTGTCATCTCTACTCTGGTAATTTAGATGATTGTGGTTGTTATGAATGGCAAGGGTGCTAGAATGTTACTGATTTAAAATTGTAGGCATATTTTTTAAAGAATTGTATTTGTATAAATGGGGTTTGAATTTCATAGAGTTTTTGCCTTTGAATTCCTTTGCCTGTAAATTTGCTTAACGTTGCCATTTGAACCTTCAGCAGCTTTCTTCGATTTTGAAAATGAGGGAGGGAATTCATTGTGTATGCACATAACTGTCGTGTTTTCACTTGTTTTATAGCCAAGCATGGTGATTTAGATTTGAAATTCTAGAAAGAAAGACTTTGATAGCCATAATTTTGATGATGCTCGGCTGTTGATTTGCAAGCTGGGTGTTAAAATGGCAGTAATTAAATATGCTTAATAACTTCCGCTGGGAAACCAATAATTATTGATGACTAGATCTAGCAAGTTTGTATTACAGGCTCCACCAGAGAAGAGAAAGGTTTTTGCAAAGGAGCTTCAGAGGGTTGGCACCGAGGGAGCTAAATTCTTACGTGCGCTTGGAAGTAAAGTAGAAAAGATGGAGAAATTGAGCTCAAATGACATGCTTTTTGATGTTCATGATGCTGCAGAAACTTTACAAATGAAGATCGACGAGAAATTTGATATGCTGGTCAACTCAGCTAGTTGCAGAACTGGAAAACACAGGGACCACGAAGATCCTCAACATTTTATTGATACCAAGGATGATCATACCAAACAGCTGGTAATTGAATCACTGAACGAGACGTTGGATGCTCAACACTCAAGTATTGGCATCCACCCTCCCATGTCAGAATGGGTATCCACGGATAGTGTCTTTAACAAAAACCTGGTTTCATGGCCACGTCTTTCGTTTTTGATGGACACCGTGCCTAATGAACGTGAGTCCAAAGTGTATGAAAGTGCAAGCTCCTTGTCTTTGGCAACGTTTGCTTCGCTTCTCATTGAATTTGTTGCAAGGCTTCAAAATCTCCTGAATGCCTTTGAAGAGCTCAGTGAGAAGGCAAATTTTAAGGCACCAGAAGAGTTTAAAGTTAAAAGTGAGCATACTGGTTGTTGGACTCGATTGTTAAGATTCGTTGGCTTAAAAGATTGAGCCTTGATAGGATGCCATGCCACAGTCGTGCCCTTGGGTTGTCTGATATCACTCTACTAGTTGGCTAACTAATGCACCTTTCCTACAGTGATGGTTGAATTTGCCACCAGTTTCTTAAAAAAGGTTTAGATCTCAGTTACCTATGTCCTCTTATATTGTTCTGGCAGGTAACTTAAATGGACCCGTCCTGTGTAAAGATCAATACAGGTCAGCGGAAATGTCATACATGTGCCTTAGATGGGACACTAAAATCTCTTCATCAAAGGCTGTTGGGACCATATATGGAAGGGAGCGTCGTACATAATGATATTATTTTTGAGGATTAAGTTTATTAATGCCTGTGGTATGACGTTACATTTATTTTGCTTCTAGATGTGATGTTATGAGAGGGATTGTTTAATACATCTGTGATGCAACAGCATGGTGCATCACTCCATGATCTTATATGCTTTGGCAAGCTGATGCCCCTTATATTTGAGTGTATATTGTTGTTCTTGTTATTGTATTGTCGTCCCATTGGGAGCATATGTAATTGCCAGAAATAGTATAAGATGTTTTCAGTTTATATAAATTTTTTACCACTTGAGTCACTTATAAGCTCAATACTATTAAACAATGGTTCATTTTCGAATATTAATTGCCATTGTACCAAACTTTTACGAGAATGGTAGACATGGAGATTGAACTTCAGCTTTTGGAATGAAAGATCATGGAAATGCAAATTGTTGTTTATTGTACTTTCTTGGTGATGATCCGGCTGGGACCAACACCAAGTGAAAAGGAATAGAATCCCAAAAAGTTTCCCAAAGGACAAACATAAGAAAAAGTACAAACTTTTGTAGATTGTTTTTTATGAGTATCTTTTTTTGTTGGTTTTTGGGGGATATTACAGTAAACACATTTTTTGGCACTCGAATTTGAAGAGATCAACGATGGACTTCCAATGTAGCCAAAATCGTATTTGGTGTGATTGATGTGGATCAACTAGGTGTTGTTCAACTATATAGACTTCACCAAATTCCGAGTGACAAAACAACTATGTACGTGTTTATGGAACTCTTGTACCTAGTGGGTGAGAAGACCATCAATTTGTTCTTTTTTATTGATTATCCAAGCTGAAATCGAGACCGAGATAGCAAGGATTTCATTTCCTTCTTTGCCAATGTCGGTCTCAAATGGGACAATCACTGTGTTTGGTCCAAAAAAGTCCAACTTCACTCTATCTATTATTTGGTCTAAATAATTTATAGTAATACGATTAAAAAAATTTAATTGAATTGTATGTTTCATTAACTCCGTAGTTTCACTAACCTTATTTTGTTTAGATTGAATAGACATTTTGTGCTATTTCCAACTATATTACCAAATGTTTTGAAAACATGTCCTAGTAACTTGAATAGACGATCATCCGTCGAACGACATTGGATTTAAATTTAGAGTGGCACCGATTAATGACTTGTTGGTTTAGATTGTTGGTGGGTGAGTGTTGTATGTGGGACAATCATAATTATCATTTTTCTCCTTTTATATGAATACTAATATCCTAGATAGAATTGACATTTTTTTAGCAATAAAAAACGACCAACTTGACTGCTTAAATCATTAAACTGCTGGACCAACTTGAGCTAGGTCGGATTTGATTGCTTCGTCTTTGGTCTAATTTGCTCAACCCTACTTGAAAATAAAAGTAGAAAATAACATAATTCTCTCCAAATTGGCAAGTTGTGACTTCATTTATGCAGGCATGAAGATTCTTCCATTCACCACCTAACTAGTATCTGATCATATTGGAAAATGGATCTGTCCCGTGAAGGATCACAATATTACATGCCTTTCTACTTTTTTCTCTTCCACCAAAGAAAAAGAAAACTCAACACACAATCACTATATATTATCAACAACAATTAAATGATTCATCCCACCAAATGTAAATCACCTAAAATGAAATCATAATGATTTAAGAATCATTTTACTAATTATGTTACTTCCATGTTTTACATAGAACGCATCGTTCATAAAATCAAAGAGGGAGAAATGTAATTTTGTAACAAATTACCAACATTCCCCCCCCTATTTTTCATAAATGAGTGTGTTTGTGTATGTACATACACACTGTTATGTGATCTCCACATTGTTGAACAAAAAAGTTGATATTCTTGAAAAGATCATATATTTGGTTGTTATGTACTAAGGCCCAGAAGCAAGCCCAAAATCACCGGCCCATGCAGCAGTGAACAAACAATTAGGCTTAAAGCCCATTTTACGTGATTGATGGGCCGGCCCAGAGAAGTTTATAGTTATGTTATTATAGAATTCCAGATCAGGGAGTATCGAAACAAAAGCCTCCATTGTCCTCGTTCTCTTCTCCTTGTGGTCTCTCTCTCTCTTGTTCTCTTTCTCTTTCTCTCTCTCTCTCTCTCCGACGACAGGTTCTTGAAGCTCGACCAGCCAAGGGCATTGATCTAGGTGAGTCTGCTTTCACTTTTTCACTTTCCTCTGCCATTTTTCTTTTCATTTCCAATTCTCCATTCTTTGTTCTGGATTTCACTTCTTTACTTCGTCGTTGATCAGAAGATAATAGTGAGATCGAATTCTATGTGTCGCATACCTTCAGTTTCAAGGAACAAGACAATAATTCAACCGCACTGTCCACGTTATGTATAGAGGGTTTTGATTCTTACCTTTATAGCTGCATAACACCGTTCTTAGGGTTCGGACCTTTGAATCTGCGATATTTCTCACACTGTTTTGGACGTTTTTACCGTTTTCCTAATGTTATTTAGCCTTATCTTATCTTGTCTTCAGATCTTCGATTGCGGATCTGATTTGTCCATTTCTACTTGTTACTTTTTCTTGGAAGTCGAGGATTATAAATCAACAACAAAGCATTCAAAATCTCTAGTGCAACTAGTGTTTTCCATCTAGTTATTGGAGATCGTTTGTAGCTTTGATTTTGTCCACTTTCTTATTTTGAACGTCTGGAAGACGTTTTATTATATGGGTAAAGTTGCGTTTGAGCACTGTTCTTCACCTCTGGGTTTCCGTTCTTATGCTATGTTTCATGTTGTTGTTTCCCCCATCGTCCAGTATCTGATTCTTATTTGGAAGCCGTCTTCTTGTAGCTGCGAATCGGTTTTCTTTTTCTCCCTCATCAAGTCTTTAATTTTACAGGAAAGCGCTGAATAAGATGTCTATGGTTGACGAGCCGCTTTATCCAATAGCTGTTCTTATTGACGAGCTGAAGAATGACGACATTCAGCTACGGTTGAACTCCATTCGGAGACTTTCCACAATTGCACGTGCTCTTGGAGAGGAGCGAACCCGTAAAGAGTTGATCCCATTTCTGAGTGAAAACAATGATGACGACGATGAAGTACTTCTTGCAATGGCTGAGGAGTTGGGGGTGTTCATCCCGTATGTAGGTGGAGTTGAGCATGCCCATGTTTTGCTTCCACCTCTAGAAACTCTGTGCACTGTTGAGGAGACATGCGTGAGAGACAAAGCTGTGGAGTCATTGTGCAGAATTGGATCCCAGATGAGAGAGAGTGATTTAGTTGATTGGTTCATTCCTCTCGTTAAGGTCAGTATTTCCCTCTACTACCTTTTTTTCTTTTTGCCTTCAGTACGCATTCCATTACTTTATCTGACACTCATAGAAATGGTGACACCGAGAAATATCCATAAATATAAGATGCGTTATGCTAAAGAATAAAGATGCGGCCAATGATATATTGAATGTTTTACAATATGTTAGTAAAGCCTTGCTCATGAGCCTACACTTTCGGCGTCCTTTCAAGTTTTTAATAGAGAATGCAGTGCAAAATGACAAACAAATAGAACGTCAAGCCAATTTTGTTACCCGACTGCTCTCCTCCCCTACTGTTATGCTGATTTTTGTTTCTTCTGTCCTAAAAATTTGATAATTTCTAGTTTTCCTCTTCTTTTCTTTTCTTTTTTTGCTAAAACACTTTTTGCATATTAAACTTTGATAGCTTTCTAAGGGTTTTTGTGCGTGTGTTTCTGCATGGATATATATCCAGAGATTGGCAGCTGGTGAATGGTTTACAGCTAGAGTATCTGCATGTGGGCTATTTCATATTGCCTACCCCAGTGCTCCAGAGATGTTGAAGACTGAGTTGCGGTCAATTTATGGCCAATTGTGTCAAGATGACATGCCCATGGTTAGGAGGTCTGCTGCAACAAACCTAGGAAAATTTGCTGCCACAATCGAACCTGCTCATCTGAAAACTGATATTATGACGATATTTGAGGATCTTACACAAGATGGTAAGTCTCTGTATCCATTACCTGAGTGTGATTACTTTTCTGGTTTCTTGCTGATATTTAATTCATGCAAACAATTAGTGCGTGGTTTCTTTCTAGTGGATGCACATGCATCACATTGGTTATGTATTACTTATACTGGTTAAAGGTTAAACTTATTGTTAAAGTTGAGATCATTGCTGAACGTGCGTAGTGCACCTGCGATACTAACAGGGAAAAAACATTGATCTTTCTCTTGTTAAAAAGCTTGGGAATTGTTTTTTAGAATTTTTTTATGGTACAGCTGTCTGTTTTTGTACATTTTGTGTTCTTACACTATATCTTTCCAGATCAAGATTCTGTAAGATTGTTGGCTGTTGAGGGTTGTGCTGCTTTGGGCAAGTTATTGGAACCTCAAGATTGTGTTTTGCATATCCTTCCAGTTATTGTAAACTTCTCTCAGGTATGAATTTGCACAATTGTTTTCACGGTTTGAAATGTATGCCTGGGTACTTTGTTCGTAAGATCATCTATATTGTTGAACTTAACAAGCATGATCTATTTTGAAACAAAGATCAAGCAGTATTGTACAATTCATCAGTAAGTGGTTTCCAGATCTTTGTGATGAACGCCTGGATGTTGAATTGTATTGCTTTGTACTGCTGCTGTTTAGTTATTATGACTTACTAGTTACCAGTAATTGCAGGCATGACGTAGATTTACATACCTCCAAGTTCTTTTTAAGTTGACATTAAAATCTTTATAGCTGTCCTACTCCTTAGGGATTCTTGTATCAACTCTAAAAAAAGCAAAGCATTAGAATAACTTTTGTTCTTAAACCTTTCACTTTCTAGCTATGGGGTAATGTCAATGAAGTTAGTCTATATATCTGCATAATCTTTTGGTGTGGGGTGGTATTTTGTCTCCCATTTTTTTTATTATGAAAATATTTTTTCTTAAAAAAATAGTTATTTCTTAATGTGAGCGCCTCTATCGTATGTGATAAAATGTAAAAGTGGTATTTACATGCTTTATACCCTCATCTCATGGCCTTGACCCAATTTATCCAAGCTCTAATTTCTTTCTTGTTCCCTGCCTACTTTCTCTTTTGTGTAGGATAAGTCTTGGCGTGTGCGTTACATGGTTGCAAACCAGCTATACGAATTGTGTGAAGCTGTAGGACCTGAACCAACTAGGTAATTTTTTATTAATGTATGAAGAAAAGTTGGTTATTGATCTATGTGGAAAGATGGGAATTGTATCCTGGACCAATTATGTTATGAAACCCACAAAAACGAATTATGTATGAACCCTCCGTTCCTGGATGATAGGGGGAATTCTTCGAAGGAGCCACTTGCATGTTTTTTTGGCACACCTAGTTCCTCTGAATTTCCTTTTCTCGTCACAGTTGGAGATACTTTAGTTTCTATCACACTTTCTATGGCTCCTTGGTTGGCCTATGTGCACCATATGACCTTGCCTTTATTTATTTATTCTTTACTATTTTATTTTTTAAAAAAATACTCATCAAATTTTCTATGATAAAAAGATGTCAGCACATGCATATTTTTCTGATATCATGTAAACATGGAAAACAATTCTTATATTAGAAAACACTCTGCCAATTGTACTGTAAAGTTATTTGATCCTAATGCATGAACTTGTCTTTTGGGTGGTAAGGACGGATTTGGTACCCGCTTATGTACGCTTGCTTCGAGACAATGAAGCTGAAGTTCGTATTGCAGCGGCTGGCAAAGTGACCAAGTTCTGCCGGATTTTAAGTCCAGAACTGGCAATTCAACATATTCTTCCCTGCGTGAAGGTGCATACTCTATTTCAAAGTTTAAATTTCCTCCATATATTGCACTGTTAAATGCTGAGCGCTAAGCGAATAATGACTGCAGGAATTGTCATCAGATTCCTCTCAGCATGTCCGTTCAGCTTTAGCCTCAGTTATCATGGGAATGGCTCCTGTGTTGGGAAAGGTACAAAATCTTCATTTTGGTTTTTCACAAATGTGTTGCCTGCAAGTAGTGATTAATAAAACTAACTAATGAATGTTCTTTGTTAGTTGATTGAGAAATTTAATCTGTTTTTATCTTCAACCAGCCTGTTCAGAAGTCATGTCTGGTCGGTTGGTTTTTTTTTTTTGTTTTCCTCGGAAATGCGGGGAGGGCACTGTGGGGTGCAAGTAAATTATGGTTCTTTAAATCATGGATACTGATTAATATTTCTGAATTTTGATGACTATGAATGAAATAAAAACACTTTGCTGTTTAATGTTACCTTCAATGTAAGGTCGTAGTTGATTTTGGACACCTGTGGTTATGTGTTTGTAATTTTATGTAACCAGTGAGAGATTGACCACTAAGTACTATTTATTTTCTCTAAAATTTGAAGGCCAACAAGTTTCGTGAATAAAAATACTTTGCTGATTAGCATAACGATTAGTTTGCTAATGTTTCCTGTTTATTATCTGTATGTGAAGGCCAAGAAGTAATATGAATTTAAAATTCAAATTATGTGGAGATTGTAGTGCTGATTATCATTACTCTGTAAACATTGGATCTTGGAACAACTGCTTCACACGTGTATTTGTATGAATACTATAGTGGTATATTGTTGTTTGTGCTGGACATCAAAAATCTCACTCAGATGGCTTGTGCAGGACGCTACCATTGAACAGCTCCTCCCAATATTCCTTTCTCTGCTTAAGGATGAATTTCCTGATGTGCGCCTTAACATCATCAGCAAGCTTGATCAAGTAAATCAGGTTTGTTTTATTTCAACCTTGAAACTGATGGAAAGGTTATTAACTAACATCATAATGCTCTTTTGCACTACACAAATATTCTTTAAGTACTCTGCTTCTCTCTCACACAATACAATTTACTGTCATCTCACCACATACCTGTTATGCAGGTTATTGGAATTGATCTCTTGTCTCAATCGCTGTTACCTGCCATAGTTGAACTTGCTGAGGATAGGCATTGGAGGGTTAGGTTAGCAATCATAGAGTACATTCCTTTACTGGCAAGTCAGCTGGGTGTAGGGTTTTTTGATGATAAGCTCGGCGCTCTTTGCATGCAGTGGTTACAGGATAAGGTTTGTATTTCCTGAGCTCCAATAAGACGTATGAAGGTTTAGGATGCATGAAATATAAATACTTAATATGACTATGTGCTTCTGCGAGAATGTTACTTCAGATGACTTTTAGTAACAAAAGTAAGAATACTATTTTTGTTTCAAAGATCTGCCTGGTCTTTAAATGTCTGCATGATTTTCTGCCAACTTGAGCATATGGATTTCTTCTGATGCTTTGATTCTCATTGTTTCTATTTCAACAGTCAATAATGTTCTTGGAAGTGCACTGATTGAAAATTCATTTGTTTTTGCCTAAGTTCTCATATATTTTTTTTCTACTGCAATGGTTGCTTATCGCAGGTTTACTCAATCCGTGATGCAGCTGCTAATAATTTGAAGCGACTTGCTGAAGAGTTTGGTCCTGAGTGGGCAATGCAGCATATTGTCCCACAGGTTTGTTTCAAAAGCATTTCACAACCACAGCCAGCCAAACTTGCTTTTCCCTTTTTGAATGAGAAATTAATGTAAGAGCCATCTGAAGAAAAGGGAAATTGGAATATTAATGGCCTAGCCCCAAGAGAGTAGATATAGAAATCTCTCCAATTGGTTGAATTTTCGGATTATGAACACCATCCAGAGCCCAGAGTTTATGAAAAAAATAAATATAAGGATAACAAACATTTCTAGAAATCCCTAAACCCTGCCTGCTGCACACAATCTATGCAATTTTTGTTCCACTAACTGAAGTGGCGTTTCACTAACAGGTTCTTGACATGATTAACAACCCACATTATTTGTATCGAATGACTGTTCTTCGTGCGGTCTCCCTTCTTGCCCCAGTTATGGGCTCAGAAATCACATGCACAAAGCTTTTACCTGTAGTTATCAGTTCTTCCAAGGACAGGTACATGCCATAAATTTTGTTCATAATTTTTTTTCCTGTTTTAGAATTTTTATTATATTAGTTGCTCACTCATGCTGGAAGCGGCAATTCATCTCTATTAAAATGAATCATGGATGGACCCCTGTTGATTTGGATTGGACTGTTCTACAAAAGCCGTCCTTTGGCTCTTCTTCGATGATTAATTTTAGTTTTTGCAGGGTTCCAAATATCAAGTTTAATGTGGCAAAGGTGTTGCAGTCCCTCATTCCCATAGTCGACCAACCTGTAAGTAAACTTCATGGCATGCTTTCGTGCCATTCCGTTCTAACTGATACCATTCGATTCAATATTTATCATAATATTGGATAATTCTTGTAATGCTGCAGGTGGTGGAGAAAACAATCCGTCCTAGTCTAGTTGAACTCAGTGAGGATCCAGATGTAGATGTCCGGTTCTTTGCCAACCAAGCTCTTCAATCAATCGATCACGTGATGATGTCTAGTTAAAACAGAATTCCATCTCCATCATAAACATCTTGTACGAAGTTGCTTTTGCAGAAGTTGCTATTGTTTTAAAAAAGCGAAATAGCTGTATGTTTCTTCTTCGTCCCGTTGGTTGTTGTAGTGCAGTTTCTAGCGTGCAGAGCAAGGCATTCAAGACCTCTGGGTTTACTCAGTTGATCATTTGTGAATGATGCAATATCTCCATTGAGTAGACACTTCACCATGCTTTTTATCATTCTTGGCATCCTATAATCTAATATTCTTTTTTCACTTTCTTTTTTCTTTTCAACAATTGACTCAGAATTTGTTGGATGTTAAACTGGGGGGACGGCTATGAAGTCTCCATTTGTATCTATACTTTTTTTGGTTGCCAACCCTCGAATATCTACTGTAATAGTGATCAATTTGTATTAATTGTATTGACTTCACCCCCAAGATTCCCAAAACTAACACGGCTGCATATCTCGACCATAGACGCACTCCACCATATGATATGGATGTCATTCACATTTGCTGTATTTATGTATTGTAAGAACGAGGGATAACAGGAACAGGAAGCCAGGCTAGCCAACCTTAAGTATGTACTTGACATGCATTTTCAACTGCCATGGATGACTAAGTGTTCTTATGGATGGTTTTTGTTTAAGAATTTTAATAGTGGTAGGTGTTCTTGGATTCTTCAGGATCAAAAGTGGTTTGAAAATTTCCAAAGATGAGACTTAAAAGTGGATTTTAGTGTTTTAGAGCCAAGCATTAACTAATTTTCTTCCGAAGGTGTTGAATAGTAAATGTTTAATTGTTAAATTTGTCAAAAGGTTAACCAAACACCCTAAAGACCTATTGTGATGTGGCTTTTCTAATAGCTTTGGCTTATCAATACTTGGGAGGTGACCTAACTTTGAAACTCAATAATCCTCTCACCAACTCCGGAATCCATTTTGAAGAATTTTGGCACCTAAAATAAAAGAAATCAAAATCTCTTTCCAAAATTTCAAAAAACTTAGAAGATTAATATTTTTTAGTACAACGGTCTGCAGAGAAGACTATGGAAGGAAGATTATGGCTGACAAATTTAAAAGATAATCTAGATGGCTTCCAATCACCAAAAATAACATGCCAAGCAAGCTTTTAATAACCTATTTTAAACTTCATTGACCCTTACTGAAAAATGTTGAAACATGAGGGTATTGTTAGCTTAGATAAACTAGTCCAATGAGATGTTGTCTTCCTATGACAGTTATAGTAAGCTAGTGTTTGTTAACATCTCCTGAAGGTTGCTTTGAACTTCACAATTCGTTAAGCATAAGAGCATGGTTACTAAGGTGTGCTCTTATCCAAATATGAAAAACTATGAACATCATAAGGAAATATCAGTTTGCCTCATCATCACGTCAATTGGAAACCTGGATACCAGCTATGCAGTGTCGTTTGTAGTTTAATAAAGTCCAAGTCGGAGGGAAAAAGACGTGGGTTAAAGTTCACTATGACTGCCATCATTTGGTAGATCATATTTGAGACACATTATATTGATCTCAAACCTGAAACATTTGGCATTGTATGAAAAAGAAAAAGTTGAAATAAAGAGGGCATTTACACAATTAAGGACCAAATGGTCTCCGGACCAAATGGTCTGATTGTTGGAGGATAAAGACAGTAAATCTTCTACTTATCTTTATTGCGGTATGATATTGTTCATTTTATGTATGAGGTGTCTCTTTTTCAACCAATGTTAGACTTTGGTTTACGCCTAACAAACTTTCCCTAAAACAAAATATCACCTCGAGAGTCTCCTCATTTCTGCATAGCAACACTGAATAGAGCACAATCACGAGTCACCTTGTGTGTGGGATATACATGGTGTCAACCACCATCGCCCTCAAACAAATATATACTCTTCTTATTACTCTACCAGACTTGATAGGACTCCTCTACTTGGTTGTTACATCTCAAGCACTTTTTGTTTGATCCAGGGATTCACATGCAAGACTTGCTAATTTTGTTCAAAATTTGAGAATCTCAAATAGAAATAGAAATAGATTTAGATCGTGGTTCTAATAACAATTGATAAGGACAACAAACTCTTCACATATTTCTATAATTATTTGATAGTCTCTCTCCCTATCATAGTCAATGTGAGACTTTGTTTGCATTTAATAGTGAAAAGAAAGAGAAGTAAACTAGAAGTGTAGAAAATCTCGAAGCTTGGTAGGAAGAGTGGAGGCCATAGATTCTATGAAACAATTTAAATTAAAAAAAAAAAAAATTATAAAGAGAAACCAAATTTATTAAAATTTCAAAATGAAAGGTGGGTTTTTCTCTTCAAGTGTTGGTGATAGAAGGAGAGAGACAAGGGAGAAGAAGAGAAAATATGTGAGGTGAGAGATATGACACGCAAGAAGAAGATTGGAAATGAAGGTTCATTGTACAAGTGGCATTACCCTTGAGATGAGATTAATCTTCTTCCTAACTTTTGTTTTTGTATTCTGTTCACTTTCTGGACTACATTTCAAAGTTCAAATTCTTTTTTGCCTAGACGAATAAGGAAAAATGAAGGACTTTAGTCTCTGCATATTTTTCTTCTCCTTCTTTGTTTGCTAATTGCTAAAAGGTTGATCTAATAAGATATAACATACCAACATTTTTTTTTAATACAACTACTGGGACCTCCGACTAAGCCAAGGAAACAAGACCATGCTAATGTCATGGAGTCAAATTCACAGACTGAAAATGTGAGGAGTTAAATATATATAACCAATAATATGAATTAAATACATATAAGCATGGAAACTTAGGAAATAAATTTATGATTTGATATTATTAAAATAACGGGAAAAAAAGAATAAAATGAGACGACATGAACTCTTACAATGGCTGGTGCTACACAAGAAAAAGCAAACGCCTTGTCAGCAACGTGCAACATCAAAAACTAAAAGGGATAGGGGAATTTGGCCCCCCCAACCAATATCCATTGCCATAAAGTTAGCACTTATCCTTTCGGGAAGTGAGGGCCCCAAATTTGTCCTTAGTTTCACTTCATTATCATCCTTAGCGTCGCATCAGCAACCCACTAATGTAGAGTCAGTCCCTCTTCTCAAAGAGTAAGGTTTCTTTCCAGTTGTGCCTCTAAAAGGGTGAGAATAGAGACTCAAAAAAGAAGACAACTTCATTGCTGCCTAAAAAGTTTGCTTTCCTAGAAGACGAACTTAGAAAAGTACACAAGAGCTCAAGAACAGTGAGTGGAAATTTTGACCAATCACATTAATTCTTGAGAGTGGAGTCATATTAAATAAGATTGAGACGGTGGTTATTATGACAAGAAGAGCACAAGAAGTGGGGCAATTGTTCGAAACTTCTCTAGAATATTGACTTCGGTAAACTAACTTGAGCAGAAGAACGGTTGGAATAAGGTGTTAATTGATGATAGTCACGATCGAATCTAGTCCCAGTGCTTGAGTAACATGTTTCAATTGCCATGAGATGGCTACATGGACATAGAGGGGTGACTATTAAGTCCAAGTCTAGGCATCTAAATTGATAAAAACGTCTATTGGAATAACTTTTTTTCATCCAAGCAGTGGACACGTGGCTTAGATGCCATCTGATGAAGAGAATTGGTAAATGGACGACATACAGAACTAAATTGATCATCAGCTGTTACCTAAAGCTACAGTTACATTTTATTTCTTTCAACGGAAACTAGAAGTGAGCATGAAACTAAACCAACTGACCGACCTGAAGGAGATTGGTCGGCGATTTAGAAAAAATTCAAACCCATAAATTTTTACAAAATATTTTGAAGAATTAAAGCAACTAACTTTTAACGGTCTCGAACATTGACCATGGTCAGTTCGATGGCGGTTTGGTCAGAAAATTGACTCCGACTGATGGTTGCACTCCCCAGTGGGAACTGCATCTCACTGGTGGAGGGTCACACTGAATGCAGCTTTACTATTTTCCTTTTACTTTCCATCTACCGGAAATGGCAAAGATTTGTGAAGGGTATGAGTCAGAGAAGATATAATCTATAGTATGAGTCAGAGAAGATATAATCTATATTCACGTAGGAATTTCCAAATTGCAAGCTTGAATAAGAATCCAACTTGTACAGTAATCTCCATTGAGGTATATAAATATTAAACGGAAAATGTAGTGATAAATCTGATAAGAATGCTCTCTTTTTTCTTTGAGGAAAAAACAAAAACTGAAAAAGGTTTCCTTTTTGTACAAATTCTACGGAAGCTATACACACAAGAAAGCCTTGATATGATCAATCATTTCAAGGGTCCGAGTTTGTGAGAGTTGTGACTTGTTCAGAACCTGAAACGCATGGCCAACTCCTTCGTAAACCACATAATTGATCAGCTTACCCGCTCTATGTAAAGCAGAGCAAAACTCCAAGTTCCTATCTTTCAATATGTCCATTTCTGATATGCATATCAAACTAGGCAAAACCCTCAAATCCTCCACCGTAAACAATCCTTTTGTAGAAGGATTGCACCATGGGTGGTCACGGTTTGTCCCGGAAGGCAATGCCAGCCGCCAGTACGTATCGGAAACCCCCAACGTCAGTGGGGAACGAGGAGGTTGGACAAGAAACTTCTCTGACTTGGTCCTCGACTCTCCACCGAAAAATGGTTGTATCAAAATGCTACCTTTAATAACTAACGGTTTCAAAATCACAGCTCCAGAAGCAGTCGTCTTGCCACCAAGTCTGGCAGCTACATTGAAGGCTATGTTGCCACCGGCACTATCACCACTAAGGTAGATTTTGGTAAAGTCGCAGTATCTTGACCACCAATTCTGCTTGCCCCCTACAAAAGCAACTTGTTTCAACCATTGAAGGGTCTTTAATCCATCTTCATAAGGAGCAGGAAGAGGGTTTTCTGGAGCCAAACGATAATTCACAGACATAATTATACAGTTGGCTTTTGCAGAGAGCTTGGCCAGGAACTCATGATAGCAACTCCAAGCGGCCGAACCAACACAAAACCCACCTCCATGGAAGTAAACAATCAAAGGCAGCTTCTCCTGGCACTGTGTCGGAATATAGAAACGAGCCCAAATGTTGTTCAGTTTATCCACAACTACATCCCAAGAAGTAACACCGAGCTCCGGCGGCAATGCATTAGAGACACAAGGAACTATCTGGGGTCTTTCCACATACCCATTTCCGTAAACTCTAATTAGGCCTTCAATCTCCTCAACCAACACATCATGTTGATCAAAGCCATTAACATGTTCTTCAAAACTTGGAATTTGATCAAGGTTAATGGTAGGCATTCTTTTTGTCCTCATTGAACAAGGATTGAGACGAGAACCGATGCAGAAACTAAAGTCGGAGGCTTTTCAGAGTATTAATTGATTATGGACCGGAGTATGAACTTCTGACGCTCCTTATATAGATGATGAAAAGATGTCTCGTGGTATGACGTGGACAGGTATTCTATCAAGTTGAGGGACTGGGGGGATATTACCCTTTCTTTTCCTGCCAAGTGGGCAATTGGCTGAGTGCCACATGTTTTGACATTACATTGATTCAAGCACAATTAGCTAGAGCAAGGACTTCTCTACTTTTTCTCCTTTATTTTTGTAGGAATGTATAAAAGGTGGGATTCTCATGTTTTAGTATATGCTGTATTCAAATTACGATAGCAGAAAAAAATATACATACACTAATTAATAATGCTAAGATAAAAAAGATGGTGTGAAAAGATGTACATAATAAAGTGAAGCCTACAGTTCTAGAATGCAATGCTTTTCCAGTCCCACTTATGACTTTTTGAAATTGCTCACTTTGAATGCGCTTTGTCCGAAAAGCAAAGTCTGACTTACCGTGCAGTGGTGTGTATTCTCGGATTGGTGAGTTGTAATGGCCTACTGCCACCCCCCATTGGAAAGCTCCATCATTAATGTGTGCTTAAAGTTCAAGCACAAGAGAAACATGTCATGTTGCTTGTCTGACTTCAACTCATCGTTACTTTTAAACTCTTATTGCATCTTTAGACGCTATAAAAGTTTAGAGAACTAAAAAAAAGAAAGTCTTACCTCAAACATAATTAATACCATTGTCGCATCTATTGAGCAGCCACCATGGCCAACACGCTATAAGAACTGTTGGTGAACATGCCCCAGCCATCACAATTGTTGCCCCCCAAAAGAACTTCGGTACCCATAATCGTTCTACTGCAGCCTCTTTCTTTCAGGACTTTTATCAAACACCTTGTACACGCCTCACCTAAGAAGGAAAAAGAGAACCCCACCATAAAAATATTCTTTATCTCCCCATTAAATTTATTCTATTAAGATTCATACATTGCAAATTTCCAATCAAGACAGACACTCATTCACTAAAGAATGATAGATATTTTAAGTCTTTCATTATATGATATGTGGTTATAAATCCCAGGTTCAAGGGTCAAACCTGACATACCAATTGTGCGCAAAGCTGTCTGTAAGTGTGATTGCCTGACAATTATTTTGAAGTCAAAAGCATCAGTATTAAGTTGGTTGTCCAAATGCCAAATGCTTCGTGAGTGCTTAAAATGTGGAGTCAAATTCAGTTGAGTTTAAAAAACTCAAGTGCTCTAGATAGCTAGCTTGTCAAACTTCTTGTTCATATGTGTTGGAAGATGATAATTGCGCCATTTTCAGTAGAGCTTCTGTTTTGGTTTCTATCTTACGGCGCTAAAAAGAAGACTCTAAGAAGGAACTTCACCCAAACTGAAGTAACGATGTGTTGATGCCGAGATGTCCAATATAAGATGAATATTGTCATTTCATCTTATTAAATATACGTCTCTTTCAACTATTCCCTTTAATCTTCATTTTCATATTTTGTTGACTTAAAAACTATGCTTATCACTTTATTTTAGTTTCTTTAAATTTAGTCTTTCATTAAAATAGTAATAATAATAATAAAATAGGTTTATGTATCGTCATACATATAATAACATCTTATCTTAGTCTATCGTTATCTATAAGATATAGACGGTGATATTTAGTTATATTTGTAAACAGTTTGAAGAGTTTTATCATTTAAAATAATTTTTTATTAATAAAATATGTTTTCAAAATTTGTAGTCTACAAATAATTGACAATGAGCTAACAATTAATAAGATCATCCTCATTTGGGTTTACAAGTAGTGAAAGTATAATTTGTTATTGTTTGTTTTTAAGATTTGTTGATATTTAAGTTGGTTTCTTGAAATTTCGAATTTGTTTTAGATAATCTTAAAGTATTTAGTTGAAGTTTTTGTGTGGATGCTTTTTTCTGAAGAGTGTTTATCAATTAATGGTTCACCCTTGAAAAAGTAACACAACAAAAATGAAATAAAAAAAATCATAATAAAAAATTTCATCGTGTTAGGGAGACCATCCACATGCTAACAAAATGGAATAGTGGATTATGACTTAAGCAAAATATTATAAATCATACTTTTGAAAATAGTAAGTCATCAATCATAAATAACACCCTTCATAATGGGTCAACCATACATAAACCCTATCGTATCAAGTTCTTAAATTTTCATTCATATGTCTAATAACTCTACCTTCAATTTTTTGTCTAATGATAATTTATTTCACATTTCATTAATTAAAAAAAAAGTTGGACAGGAGATTGTGTTAACTAAAAAAACATTAGGTTAAATTGATTCAGCAATTTTTAACCTAAGATAAAAAAGGCTAGAAATTTAAAATTTATTACACATTAAAAAGAAGAAAAAAACAAGAACCTCACGTCCATTATAAGACAGAAATTCATTTTGAAAAAAATCTATTTGTTCATTGACGTTACCAACCCGTGATCAACTTTTAAAATGAATTACAAGTTTAGTATATATATATATATATATATATATATATATGAAAGTGTTATGTATTTTGAAATAAAATCAACTATATACTTATAATTTAACCAAAATTAATGATCATCATTAATTGAATTTTTTTCACTTGATTAATAAGATCACTCCTCTATACCGGAACGAGTGACACCTAAGTTCATCAACTGTACCATAGCAATTCAATTTAATTTGTCAACATAGACTTTAATTCAATTATTATATACTTTATTTTAAAAAAAATTCATTTCCATTACACTAAATTAAGGACGAGAGGTCTTTATCAATAATAAAGTCAAAATTAAGTACATATTCGGAATGTCATCAATAATATATACATTTTCCTCCACACAACTTCGGGAATTTATGAACTAAACCACCTTTTTTTAAAATGTGGAATATAGGGAAGAGATTTAAAAATGGACATTTCTTTTCATACCCCCTTACGGTAATTCCAATTTTCATTTTTTTTAAAAAAAAAAGTTGTATATTGATACGAATGATTAAAGTTGATTTAATTTATTCTTTTTGTTAAGATATAGTCAATTTATTTTTGTTAAAAAGTTATGCTATTATATATATATATATAATTTGACTAGAATTTTGGAATTAGAATGTAACGTGACGGAACCGTTAGTAAATAACTTCGAATTTTTAAAAGTGTATATATATACTAAAAGACAATGGCTGAATGACTAATTTTAGAAAATGATTTTTGTAATGAGTGTGTATTTCTTTATAAAATAAAAGTATATGGGTTGGGTTATTCAAAAGAAATAATGCATAGATTTGGATAAGAACAAAATCTTAAAAATTATTCAAGCAAATGGGCAGCCAAATATGTTCATTCCCCAGACATTAATTCCCACTTTCTGTCATCTTTTATCCTCATTCAGTGTACTCTTAAAATATTTATAAAAGAAAAGAGAGATAATGGGGGTGGTTGAAAATGGGAGCTAGAGACCCTCTTTTGTTGAAAAATCATGTATGAAATGGATATATTTTCTATAAAATACAATCATTGTTGTGAATAACATGAAAAATGTTTGAATTTAAAGTTAAATATGAGATTAGTTTCAGCCAAATCAACAGAATCTAACACAAACAGACAAACAAATTATAACAACCTTTCTTTACACATTCATCTTCCTACCTACAAACGTGACAAGTAATTGATAATTCTATTTTTGGTTTAATCTCATCTTTTACCTACACATGATATATATCTCTTTCTTTTATAAGATCAATAATAGAATTTTGTAATATCAAAATTGTACATATATATATATATAAGCTTTTGAGATAAAAGTAACATCAAAATCTTTAGGCATACATGAGGGTTGTAAAATAAAAAAATGAATGGAATCATCAAAAAGATAAAATAATAATAATAATAATAAAACATAAATGAAGGGAAAAAGATAAATCATTATTAAGTCACAATGCCCCATTTTGTGGACTTAATGCTTATTCTTGTCGGTCAGTTAGCTAAAATGGGATTATAATTACAAATAACAATAATTAATTAACTCCATGCTTCATTAAATTAGTTTAATCAAGAACAATATGGTGGCCCATTGGTCGGCAATTGACCAATTATATTATAGAATAGAAAGTCTAATCTTCCAATACAAGACAATTGACCAATTATGTTTAGATAACTATGCATTCATATTTATATCTCAAATATTCATTGCTTTATTCACGTTTTTTTTCCAATATTATATGTAAATGAATAGTTTCTTTTCTTTTGTTGTGCAATTATCTCACTCCTTTTTTGTTTATACATAGGATGGATATGAGTAAAATCAGATAGATAGACTTCTATTGATATTAACGAATTAGTACGAAGAATTTCTCTATGTTGGGAATATATGTATTTAAAGTTCTCCCTTGGTTATATTAGGAGAATCTTTGAGGATTTATATGTAAACTTAAGCATTAAGAAAATGTTGTTGAATTATTTTGAGTAAAATTAAGAAGCAAAGTCACATGTAAACTTAATTAACAATATATGTCCAAACAATTCAATCCATTCTAATAATTCAAGAACATAATTTTCTAAGATTAAAATGTGATGATGAATTTTTCTTTATTTGTTACTTATCGAGAACATGAAAATGAGAGATTCTAACTATGTAGATTTAAATTCAATATTCGCATTCAACTAATTTAAAAATTGAAGTGAAAGAAATTAAACTCACAATTTGGGTAGTTATAATATCGTCAAAAAATAAAAATGTAAAAAAAAAAAAGAAAAGCGTTTAACGAATCATTCCTTGTACAGTCGACAGGGACATCGGTTGAGTAGCATTAGCAATCCGTCTCTGCCTCTCCACATTCCCATGCCACCCTATGCCACATGTGAAAAAGCCATTCTTTAAATTATAAGTTTAGTTCATGAAAGTTTATGTTCATGATTAACACGATTAGAAAATATTCCATTAACTTTAATTTATCTGTCTAAAGGATTCATGATATATTTTTTTCAAAATCTAACGAATTTATTAAACTTAAAATTGAATTAATTTATGTTTAGTAACTGATAAGGCTTTTAATCTTATATTAAATTTTATTTTGTTCCACAGCATGACTAAATATTTTTTATAGTTTAACTAAAAATGATATTTTTAAAAAGAAAAACATTTTCTTTCGTAAATCAATCGGAAGAGTATTTTAGGTTATGGTAAGAAATGTTATAGAAATGTGAAGGTAAATTTAATTGAGTGAGGATAACTATTTGTTGGATATACCAAAGGACATGTCGAAGCCTTGATGCTGAAGCTCTCTATATTCTTGGCATAAGGCACATTGCTCACACAAGCAATGGGTGCAACAATCACTCAAAGGCCTTTCCTCTAATAAGAATTGTCCTCTCATTCTTGTGCGGTAAAAGCAAGAGTACAAGCACGAGCAACCCGTTACGCACAGTATCGCCAAATAAATTGCGCCGCTAATCCCACACGCTGCATTCATTTTTCAAATCAAAATCTACTCCATGACTCGCATAAGATCACTTTTTATTATTCTCAATCAAAATAAACCGATGTAACTTAAAATATGTATTTAGTTTATTTTTCATACATGTTGATCCTCGATCCACCATCTCAGCTATGCGTCCAAATGTAATGCATGGACACCAACAAGTCAAGCAACCTATAAAATAATAGAGATTATATGATACAAATTGTAGAAAATTAGGTGTAGTTGAAAATCAAGCCAGAAATTATATGAACTTAACAGATACTAATGTCGTTGCAACAGTGGCAGAGACCGGTGGACCAACCAACTGTGGAGTGGGGTTTTGGTTCACATGGATTTTGGGGGAAATTGGCCGGCGTCGCCATGAGGGTGTGTTTGAAACTGACGGGAAAAGAGGTGGGTGAGGGTGGCAGAGATGGCGGTTGCAGTGGTGCCGACGGCAGTGAAGAGAATGTGGCGTCTTGGTGGGAATAATAATTCATAGAATTGAAGAAAGTGAATATAAGAAGAAGTGTAAGGGCTGAGTATATTTGTTTGTTTGAAACTCTTGCAATTGCATGATAACTGTGACAGTTTGAATGTGCGGACGTGTCCCTTCAACATAAACCGTTTGATAAACTAGATTTTGTGATACGACTTTTATTGTTATTATTATTAGATTTTGGTATGATTAAAATGATGTATAACAATCGAAATAAACTTTTTTAAGTTAAAATTAAAATTATACGACCAAAAACAAATTTGTAAAAGGAGCAATAATTTGGTGCTTTTCAAGATGCACTAAATTATATATATGCATTTCACTATGGTTGAATAATTTTGTGGAATATATAAAAATAGTTACTACTAAAAATGCATCTATATGTTTTTATTTTAAAATCATACGTTAAGAATAATGAATTAATTTATTAATCAAAGTTGATAACTCGATAGGCATTTATTAAGTGGAAGACGTGGTGGGTTGAACTATCCCACAATATGGAGTTTAAAAGGTGAGGTTAAGGTAAGTAGATGTATTAGGGAGTAGGCAAGGAAGTACGAGAATGCATAAATTTTTACCATAAATTTATCACATTAGAGTTTAGACCGTAGACCAAGTTGGATGTAACAACTTTCCCAATCCAAATATAGCCCACAGATAAACACCAATTACCACATAAGTTCCAAATTTTGCTAATCCACCTTTTCAAATTTCACAAAACAACAATAAGGTTATTATTATTTTTTTTTTTTGTAAACTCATTGATTTCAATAATATCAAGCTTGGCACAAATTTAATTCGATTAGGCACGAATTAACTATAGAATAACTTTGCTAAAACTCACAATTTTAATAAAACATATATATGTTATCGTTCTCCTTTGGAATATTATTGATTTGAATATTATTGATTTGCGATCATATGCTTAGCTTTACTATTCAATTTTGACAATTCCAATCAAAAAGAAAATACGATTTTGTAAATGAGATTTTTTTTTAGACGGAGGAATTCATTTATAAATCTTCTTTTCAAACATTCCTGTAGAAAGTATTCCGATTCTTTTAGAATATGATATAGAAGGCACTCACAACACAATATTCCTTATTATATATAGAAAAATACTTTTTTCTTCATTAAATCGAGTATAACTTAACTGACACATGGTCAATATATGTGTATATGCCGATATAGGTAAATGCATGTATATGTATATAAACAAAAAGGAAATTTAAAGGCTAGCAAAGAAACTCATAATTAATTCATTAAATGGCATTCCATAATTCCATTTCACTTGGCGAGTTGTTCTTAATCTACAAGTTTATGATTTAATGAAGCAATTAACATCTAGACAGGAGCCGTGTAAACATAACACTGAAATGAATCCCCCTTTTTCTCTATGTATCTGTTCACAATTCTGTTTCCCTGCAGAGTACTTCATTGGGTCTCATTTCACTATAAAATTCCAAATACAGTCTAGTCTAACTTCACCATAACCATGGATTTCAAAGCAGAGCTCAACACACAAATAACAGAAGAAGAAGATTGTTACTATGCTGAGATTAGGAAGCAGATCAGTCTACTTTTGACAGCATATGATGATGACGATGAGGTCGAACAGCTTCCCAAAACTGCAGCCAAACCAGGAGCAGAAGTTCGACAAAGAGATTGTTGGCCACAGCTAGAGAGAAATATGAGTTTGTGCCCAAATGGGAATGATTTTGATGAACCTGTTTGGCATGTAAATTCATGGGAGAATGGGAATGGAACGGGGGTTTTCATTCCTCAAGCAGTCAAATACAAAAAATATTGTGTTTTCAGTATGTTCCTATTTTAACTTTGGAGTTTCGTAATTATAAAGGTAATATTTAACATAACATAACATCACCTTATGTTTTGTCTTGCAGGAAGGTTGAGAAAGCATGAGAGAAAAGAGAAACACAGACAAAAGAACATCGAAACCGAGGACCATCCTTGTTTTTAAAAGGATAAATTGCAAAAAAATACCCCTCAAGTTTGTCCATGGTATAAAAAACATCCCTTTTCAAAAGCTACAACAATACCTTCTAACCTTTCATAATATGAATCCTACGAAAATTGAGACTTGAGACTTGAAACCACTGTGGTAGTGCTCGAATTTTAATTTTCGTTTCAAGCCACTTATAATTTTCTTAGGACCTTCTTCTAATAGATTTCTTCTACTGAAATTGAGGAAAAAATATGAATGGACAAAGGTAATATTGTAGAATTTGAAAGAAAATAAAACATAAAGTTGAGGGATATTTTTGTAATTTGACGTGTTAAAAAGTTGTATGTACCTTTGACATTCCCATATCCTGCTACCAAATGAATAACGACAAGGTCTTGTTCTCTTTGGACTTTCATCGATTCTCACTAACGATATCAAAATATGCTCACAACCAAAGTAAATTCCAAAAAACAGCACGTAAAAAATTACAAGTTACCAATATATTTAATCATGTTATACTATTATACAGTTGATTGATTGTTACCAAAACAAAAGAAAACTCCAAAACGCAAAACAAAAATATTTTATTCAAGTGAAGAGTCAACAAATGAGGTTGTGCATCAATATGTGTAAGGAAGTTCATGCCTGTACTAGGTCTTCTCTGCGGCTGTCGAACCGATAATCTGATAACACTTCCCTCGCTCGTGCACTCCGATGCTGAAGCCGCTGGTGAAGCATCTCCGAAATCTGGTTGAAGAATTCAGCATCCCATTTCTGAATCAACAACGGATTTTCTGCGTAACAAATGTATATGGACGTAACAGCACTTTCCACAACCACTATTGCAAGGCCTACCTGAAAATTTCAAGTAATAAAGAATCAAAGAACAGTTTATTCAGAAGAATTTAGAACTAAGAAATCTAAATTTGTAAGAAAGAGGTTATGAAATCTAAATTTGTAGACTAGAATCAGCCTGCAAAAAGTAAAAAGAATAAGCTTTTTTAAAAAACATATTTACCAGGACCATCCCCATCAATGTTGCAGTACATGCTACCATTGACACCTTATCCTTCCATTTGATCCATGTCCAAATACCTGAGCAAGTTCCAGCAGTGAGCCCACCCATGACGGTGCTCATCAGAAGAACAGCACCTGAACAATCATAAGCAACGAGAGTTTCTACTCCGGTTGACTGGAATAACTCCCATGCATCCCTGGCTGAACGGTTGAAGCTTTTACCGTAAACTGCTATCTGAAGCAAAGAAAGGCAGGGGTAACTATTATATTATAATAATGGGGAAACCATACTAGTAATTCATAAAGTTCAAAGTACAAGTCAAACTCAATTATTCAACTTGACATCAGATGAAAGGGGAAACCTGGACATAGGCATATTTGTTAAAGAAACGAACAAGAGTCTCAACAAGATGAAACAGAAAATCAACACAGCAGAGCAGACACTCGTTCTTCCCAATCTTCGATCGGATTCCCCTGATCTGAAAGATATTGGTTCAGTTGACAAATAAATATACAAACCAAAGAGGAAAGGCAATCCACAGCGTGGTAGGAAAGAAAGAATTTGCACCGAATACCTCCCACCGCAGTGTTCGAATGGCAGCTGTAAAAAGTGATCCATAGCAAATGCTACCAAAAGATGTTGTCACAGCATATCGAGAAGCCTTAATCAACGACTTTGATGGCATAGACGATGACTCTCTACCGCCATGGATTAGGACTAGAAACACCATTCCAGAAACTATAACATGTAAAGTATTACAAAGAACAGCACCAGCCCAAAACAAGCTTATGGAGAAAACCTGCAAATAGAAATGGCATATCATAGAAATTCAGCCAACATTCCTGGATCTTTCAAACTGTAAAACTTTTCATCTTCAAATGAAGCAACATAAAAAAGAGCAAACTTGCCAGCTCACCACAAGTAGCCACCAGCGTCCACCATCACCCATACTCGATGCCACAATACCAGACACTCCAAAAGACCAAATTCCCATACACAAAAGCATGACAATCATGAAAACATATGCAACTCTAATAACTTCAGGAAGCCCAGATACCATCTTCACAGCCTTTTGCAACACTAGAAGTGTAAATGGTAGTCTATAGAAGGAAAAATGCAAGGTCAGAAAGACTGCAAAAATCACCTAGTCCAATTTTTTGTCCATCTACATTTCTAATTCTCAAAGAGTTGAATTCAAGGGCAAAATGTAGAAAAATATTGCTTAACATATACAAAACCGAACTTTCACTCTTACAGTTCAGATAAGGAAATAATAAAAGGTTTCTGAAACACAACAATAAATCAAGTTCGAGAACATCAAAATTCAACCTCATACCTGTCTATAACTGATATAACATACAGGAACTGCAGTCCCGCACCAATTGAAAATGTTACACCCCAGAAAAATAGCTGGCCCCAGAAGCACAAAACACTTATCACAGCAAGATATGTAGTCAAAATATGCACAGAAATCTTCATTGCATGATTTGCAAAAGAACCAAGCAAGAACAACCAAGTCCATCCAAGTAAGCTTCCCACTCCACCTGCCAAAGCATAAAGAGGCCAGTAATCCTCTGTTAACCCAACCCGATTCTCCATGATTGTATTGGTGTACTTATCAATTTGTAACCTATTGCTCTTCTTGAACCTATTAAGCCCCAGAACCACAAGCACGAATCCCACACTGATCAAATGAAGCATAAACACAAAGCACCAGAAAATATCCCGCCAAGAACGCGATGATTCATCCGACAGCGCTTGGCCTCCATCACCACTCATACGACCCTGAACTATATTCTGTAATCAACCCAAATAAAAAGGAATAAAAACACACACACACACACACAAAAAGTAATCATGAACAGTAAACGAAACCCAGTCATGAAAAAGATAGCTACAACAAGAAATTGAACAGAAGCAAAGAGATCAGTGGGGTTTACCGGGGCTCGATCGGCGGTAGCGACGGAGACGGAATCAAAGGAAGAAGAAGAGACGCTACCAGAGTCCCCCATTACGAATGGAGAAAAAAATTATGGAGCATTGTTTCTAACATGGGTTTGAGGATTGGAAGGTTATGGAGTGAATCATAATGAGGTTGACAAGAACGTGAAAAGTGGGTAAGAAAACGATAGGAACAAAGGAAGGATGAAAGGGTGGATTTTTTTAGGGCTTTCTTTTACAGAAAACAAGTGTGAGAAATTGAAAATCGTCAGGAAGTGGAGGAGATTTGAGAGAGAAAAAGAAGAAGTGAGAAACAGAACAATTTGGACAGAATCACTGTGAAATTCGGAAAAGGGAATATATGGGTTATTCACTTTGGGACACTTCAATTTCCACTCATGAAAGAGTTTAAAGGACACGCACTGACTAACAGCGTGAAAGGGAAATGATGTGGTTTTACTTCTACATTTTTATTCGTTTCGGTCAAGATATAGACCGTTTCTTTCTTTTACCCTTTCCTTTCCTTCACCTCATCATAATTTCAATTTATATAAATATATATATCTTTTCTTACAATATCATTTTTTTATCAAATAAAAGTATTGCTAAATCTAAAAAGTCTAATAGGGATATAATTGCAATGTTTATTTATTCGTTAAACAAATAAGTTGTGCTCAATTTCTTTTTTAAAAATAACTTGCTTTTTCTTTAAAAAAATAGTCCATTCATTTCTCACTTTTAATCTTTTTTGTATTTTAACCATAATAAATTAAATTCCTCATTTTAATTTTAAAACAAAACACTCCTTAACCCCCCCAAAAAATAAAAAAAAAACTTTAGGCACCATTAAAATGGTATTACACGTCTCATCTTTATGTCAAACAACTCTTTGAAATGGCTAAGAAAAAAAAACAGTAGGTTTAAAAGTAAATTTGAGAATTTTCATTTGATAGTATTAATCTATTAAAACTACTTATAGAATATATTGAAAGAATTCCAACAGAATATATTAAACTTCATCAAAATCTTTCTAACCTATTTGAAAATTTTGCTACATTTTATAAATAATTTCACTTTTTTGTATTATTTATAATAATTTTCTAATAAAAATGGTACATTCAAAATATCTCAAATCTTTTTAACAATAATGGTCCTAAAATATGTAAAGTATATAAAATAGAATAAGTAAACCTTTTTGGATATAATAATTAAGAAGTTAATGATAAGAAATATAACTACCAATAAAAATTAAGAGAGAGATGGAAAATAAAATTATGAAACAAAGTCAATATTTGACCAACTGACTACAAATGGAATAACATTACTAGCTGAGAATATATGCTTTTAATTGGCAAACGTCATTGTCCATCGGTAATAGATATTGATATCGATGTTGAGAATGAAATTTTACTATATTTATAAATATTCTTAATTTTTTTAAAAATAATTTATGTAATTATCTAACTTTTAAGTGATAATAAAAGTGATAGGACAATAATGGGGAGAATAAATAATTTATGATTAGTCCAATGAGAATCTATATTTAAAAAAAAAAAGAAAAAACTAGTTGAAGCTAAGGGAAAAGAAATCTCATATTTTGCCTTGGGGGAGGAAACCCCTTAGCTTCTACCTCACCTAAACCCATTCCCACTTTCAAGGTTCCATTTTCACAATTACCATATATATAGTATAGCTACTTGTAATTGTTTTATTATTCTTAAGGAATTATATTTTAAATACTTTTTTTAAAAAAAAATATTTTAAACTAAATTATAAAATATGTAAAGATACCATCTTGTACTTTTAGATGGTATATGTGGTAAATGATTCCCTCAAACATCCAATTAAAATTAAAAACAACTTTATGTACACTATAAACAATCATTAAACAAAAATATAAAATAATGTAAAATAGTATTATATATATATATATATATATATATAGCAATTATGGCAAGGGAGATGTCCACATGTAATTCATAAAACATACACATGCATATGCTGGATAGTATCATACATCCCATTAAACCTTTGATTTTATAACAAACGAAAGAAATCCAATCCATATAACCACATACCTTGGAGTTAATTTCCTACAAATTGTCTTGACACCTAAATGTTATAAGATTAAATTGTTATCTTGTGAGATTAGACTAGGTGCGAGTTAACTTGTATGAACACTCACAAAATTATATTAAACTCTTGTAATAATAAAATTCTATGTACTATTTGATTAACTCATTGCCTACAAGATTATTAAAGCTAACAATTTGCAGTAAAATAAAATGACATTGATGTTTCTTTGAAAATGACATTCATTTATAGATATTTGTTTTATAATTTACAATATTCTTTTATAATTAAAACTATTAAATTAAAAAAGAAAAAAAAATATATTTGAGAACGAAAGGTTTAGAGAAAGACAAAAACGGAAATTGGAACCCTCAACGACAGACCAATCAACGCCTCAGCATCCAATGTTCAACGCACGACTAACCGGCAACTTGCAGTTGACCGTTTACCTTTTTTCCCAATTCCAATAGATTTTACTCCCAAAAAAATACAAAAAGAAAAAAAAACCTCTCATTAATTGAACCCCTTAAACCCTAACGGTTATATCACCGCTCATCCCAGCCTATTTCCAGTAATACCCCCATGACAATTGGCAGTTACCGTTAACCAGTGGTCCATTTCATCATTCTACATTACAAAACCCACTTGAAATTTCAGTAATTAGCTTAATTAAATAAGGGATTAAGAAAATGGTTAAGATGTTAAGACGACGAAACTTCTATTATTAAACAAAAAAAAATAACTATATAATAAATAATTAGCATTTGTTGGGTGAGAAACCAACGAGGGAATTAGCAAGGTCGAAACCGACACGTGTCCCTTGCTGCTGTGCGTTCCCGAGGATTGACAGCGTGGAATCGGTAGGGGCAAAAGCGAAACAAAACGTTCCTTCGGAGTCAACCGGTATCAGGTAATTTTTAGCCGGCAACGGCAACTCATTCCCGTTGGCGAAATGAAACGACACTGTCGGAACTTCAACTCTCGACTTCGACGACAAGTCGTAACATGTATCGAACAACGCCACGCCACGTGCGGTCTGCAAATCGTGCGTGCTCTTGACGAACGCGTCGCGAAGCACGTTATAAACGGTAGTCTGCAACCGCGTTACGGCGGTGCCGGAGTCGACGATGATTCCGCCGTTACCGTCTTCGCTCATTTGGAACGAAGTCTCGGGAATAGGAAGAACAGCGCCTCCGACGCTCATCCCCGTCAACCCAAGGTAAAAGAACGTGTCTAAATTAGGGTTCCGGTGAAGCGGCGCGGTTACAGCATCGGGAGTAATAGGTGAGTTGAAATCGAGAGTTGAGGTGGAATCAGAGTCACGGTCTACGAGACAGTACGAGAAAGACGAGGCATTGAGCTGTGAAGGAAACGAGAGCGAGCCGCCGCCAAGTCCGAGCAATCCGGCAGCGCCGATGAACAAACCCTCATTGTTATGGCCGCAGCCAATGGCAATGTTTCCGAGAGAAGTCGAGCCCAGAGTAACGGTTTCAGTAACAAAATCGCCGACGGTGTAAGAGCCATCGCCGTAAGAGACTTCGTAGAGACAAGTACCATTCCGGCACTCTGAAACATCGAGCGATTTGCATTGCTCTGTTTCACAGGACAAAGATGTGAAAGAAGCAGAGGAAGTCGGCTCAAAAATTGGATCGGTTTGCTCGTAACATTCAGCACAAGGAGCACATTGTACCCAACTTACATCACTGCCAGTATCAAGCACCATGTAAACCGGACTCGGCGGCCTACCGATTCCAACTCGGGAGAAATACTCACCACTCCCCTGACTTGCGCCTGACACAATCGGACTCTCGAAATCCTCAGTCCCAAATTGCGAACCACCACCACCACCATTCCCGAGAGGTTCAAGATCTGTTCCCGTAATTCCTCGAATGGCTAGATCTATCCTAGCAGTCAAGGATCTGACTCGAGCAGAGTCACGCTTCAGTCTGGATAATGTGAGGGATTTGTAGTCACTGTGCGAGGCTTTCATAACAGAAATCCTGGAATTCAACTGGAGGGACAAGGACGATGGATCAGAGACTGTAGTTTCATCTGGGGTTGAAGATTTCGGCTCCACTGCAAAGACTTGTTGAGTTCTTTGAATGGAAGCAGCCACATCGAGCACGGAGGTTGTTGGGGTCGGATGTAAGGTCCGGCAGTGGAAGGCGGAGAGAGAGGAGAAGAGAAGGGAGAGAAGGAAGAGAGAAATGGTGGCCATTGAAATGGGAGGATAAAGAGAAGGTAAGGAATGGTAGATAAGAGAAAAGAGAAGAGGTGAAGTATTTAAGAGAGAAGAAGAGAAGCGGCGAGTGTCATTTAGTTTCACTTCACGACAAGCGCGTTCGAGCTTTGAAGAGAAAGAAAGAAGATGAAAGGATTTTGAAGGGATAGAAAGAAAGAAGAAGATGCTTTGAATGAATGAAGCTAATGCACGGGTGGGACATGACCCCTAAATTATGTTAAGTTGAGGCATTTTATTTTATTATATCATATTATATAGTCTAATACTATACCATATATATGTGCGTATATATATATATATATTGTGACAATTAGAATGGTACTTTACAAAGATGCCCTCAAACTTTGTTTATCATTTTAACGTGGTAGTATCATCCTCCATTCCTCCTAATATTTTCTAAACCTACAAATCTGATGTTAGAAATCTTTTGAATTTGTTATCAAGTGTTTCAAACGAACGTTTATCATATTTGTGTTATTCACAATTTTGACCCTAGGACTTATGAACCGAAGAACACCTCTTACTCTATAATGAAACGTTCATTTCTAATAATAAATCAGTATCTCCCTCTACACGTAGATGTAGGTGAAACATTATTTTTATGTCAAAAAAGAATATTGAAATAGAGCAATGTGGTAACATTTTTCTCAAGTTAGGACACTCCCATCCAAATTTTAGTTTACAACCAACATTTCATTGACTTACTATTCTAAAATAGTTTGGAAATGTTGATAAAAGATGGGTAGATTATATTACAGAGAAAAGCCAGGAATTGTCCAATAAAATTCTACCACTTGTCAAGCTACCAATGTTGTTTTAAAAGAAAACTAATTGTTATTGTTTTTAGGATGGAACGTATACAATCTAGACTATACTTAATCATTATAATTGAAATAATTTAATAGGGTGGGGTAAAGTTATGATGTTTTGAAAGAGAGGAAAGTGGGGTATACGGAGGGAACATTTGTGTGTCAAAAGGTGGGACTTAAATAATTCACTGTTGAAAATCAGTAAACAGTGTGCACTTTAAGAATAATGTTGTTTGTTTGAATGAGAATGAATTCAATTCAATAGCCCACTTCTTTATTAATTCCAATGTTTTTAAAGTTTTTGAGCTAAGCTATCATTTTGTTAAAAGTCTCTATCTACTTGTTTCATTATACTGCCCAACTTTGCCTTTAATCTTTCTTATCTATTTATTTCATTCCTACATTCTCTATATAACGTAGACTTAATTTCATTTCCGTCTTTATAATTACGTCCGGATTAGTCTTAAATTATATAACCAAGCACGATAAGTGCAACATTAACAACTATTTGTGAAATTTGACTAAGTTATAGACTTTAAAATTGAACTTCCCGCGACAATAGATTAAATTGAAACAAAAGAATTACTGAATTGAAACAACAACAATAATTGGAGAGATCACCATCTTTTTTATATAACATTTTATAGAAGTTTGCCATTCTTTTGGTTTTTGTCCTTTTGTAGAGTGTTTCTTCGACCTGATATGTTTGGGATATGGGTAGTTAAAAAGGAAGATGAAATTATAGCCTAACATCTGACTTGTATAAACAAAGTTCACTTTCGTATCTATCAATTACTGGTCGAATATGTTCACTTGCAATGAATTATTGTGTTTACCGAACATAAATATACATTTGATCTTATGTCAAGTTACAAAGAGTAGGATGCAGCATATTGAGATCACATGAACAAAACACTTGCAAATTTCTATGTTATATTTATCATCAACCTATGGGGAAGGTTTTCCTATACAATTCTTCCACATGTACCTTTTTAGGTTAAAAGAAACACAATTAAAATAATCAAAGAAGGAAGACAAATCAAAGTTTTTTCTACTCTCAAAACAAACAAAATATCAAAGGAGTTCCAATACTCTACTTACATACCAATTTCCTATCTTCTTCTTCCTTCTTCATTTTTTTTCTCTCTTTTTTAATGTCAACCCATCTTCATCCTTTCAGTTATGAAGACAAGCTTGAATACACATGAATGTATATTCCAATGAAGAAAGGTCTTAACAGCATCCACCACTAGCAGGCTCAATTGAACTTAACAGCCCGTTGCCTCTAAGTTGCATGCAGTGTCCTTCAGCATCGGCCTGAGCACAGATGATCACCAGTGACAAGCCATTGTAGTGAGCTTCTTGCATGATGTTAACTGCATTGTCAAGCGTCATTCCGGGGATGACTTTCATGAGGACTTGAACTACGTATTCTCGTTTATTGAAGTCATCATTATGCAGAATGACACGATATGGTGGTGTCATTTTCCTTGATCTCCTGAACAATTTTGTTGATAAGGATTGATTAGTTCCATGTCTGTTGTTTTGTTCTACGAAAAAGAACTATTCAACAGAGAACAATGAAGTCAGAGCATTTACAAAGAATGAAGGTGTACAATGAAACATTCAAAATTAACTTCAACATCTGCTAAAAACCAGAAGTCTCTGTCTAAGTTAAAAGAACTTAGCAAATTGGTTTCATTTGTACAAACAAAAAACAAAAAGTAAGTGTTTCATCAGTGGCAATTCAGGCTCATAGCCACCCCTTTCTTCCTCTTTATTTTACACTGCAATTCTTCTGAATATTCAGAAAGCAAAAGTAAATGTATTAAGTTTCAGTTGATTACAGATTGCCAATTGGTTAAGCTACGAGAAATAAGACCAACTCCAAAATGAATGCTGAATTTCATATAAATAAAGATAATTTGGTTTCGGTTTTCCCACGCAAGGTCAACATAGCATAGGTGACATTGTCTCAAAAATCATCCAAGGTATTGCAATGGAAAAACAAAGTGATTTATACAATATATGTAAAGTTATTTGCAAAAGGCAAACAAATGAAAAATAAAGAGATGCATTGCGTAAGAGCAATAGTCCTGACTTAGAATTAAAATTGTAAAGATCAGTGAACACTATCTAACCGTTGATTTTCGGATGACCCTACATCAGAATCTGTCCATCTCTTTAATGTCCTTAACTGGTATACTTTATTCTTTCTTTCTCCCCTTTTCTAGTTCAGTATATAGTAGTAGTCTTTTCAAGACATAACCGTAAGGTATAATGTTTAATACCTCAAATCAAACTCAGATTCCCTTCCAGGAGTTGCTTTCTCAATAACAGGTCTCTCCAACAACCCTCCTCCTCTTCCTGCTGTTGCTGCTGATTTAACAACGGACGCACCAAAGTTAAAGCATAGCCCTTTACACACAGAGCTTCTGTCCCCTGAAATTAAACTTTTATAAGAAGCTAATATTATCCATTGCTAATCCAATCATAGTGCTGCACTTTGAAAAATAAGATAAAGTTGCAAAATGGGAAGGAAGAATCTAATGATAAAAATATAAAGCAAAGGAATCAATAAAGTAAGAAAAAGTAATCTCAATCTTCAAAAGAATAGAAAGTAGATTAATCCATTGGTAACCAGAAACAATGGAACTTCCAACGTGATTGACAACTAAGCCATATGCAAAAGAGAATTTGGAATTCCCGCAAAGCAAAGCATATAAAGCAAAGTACAAATGGGGAAAAAAATTATAGAATAGCTACAATATGAGAAATTTAAGTGGGATATTATATGCTAGGAAGCTTATAGACCACACTTGGACCAAAAAAAGAGATCAGATCGATTCTATAAATCTAGCATAACGAAGACGCCACATAACAAAGACTCTAGAAAAATGGGATATAATCCATTCAAGATATCTCCATACACACAGAAAATTCTTTTTCCACAAAAAATATTCAATGTTTTGTCCCCGCTATCAAAATATTCCAATTCGCCCAATAGAAACAGATAAGCATGGCAGAAGGGCACAAGCATAACAACATCAGAGATCAATTGGGATCATCAAATATCTTGGTAAACGCTACAAAACTTATTCAGACGTCAACTTTAGTCGAGATTAAAATTTACAACACAGAATTAAAGTCAAACCGGATCGGAAAATGAAATAGATGAGAAAGATGATGTATATATGGGCTTTCTCGAGGAATCAGTAATGGCGGATCAAAATCAGCAAAACCCATGATGATTTAACGATTATTATAGAAAAATAAAGAATAAAAGTAGCAATAGTTGTTGTACCTGGTTTGGGGTTGAAGACATGATTGGGTGAGAGAGCTAATTTCCCACGAATCGCAATCTCCATGACTTGTTTTCCTATCTATCTGGAACGGAAAATCAGCTCCGATGGGAAATAATTTGTCTGATTCTTCTAAAGATTTAAAATTTCGTTGGGACAAGCAAAGTGGAGTGATTGGTTTTTTTACTGGGAAAAGCGGAGGTCTTGGGGACGGAGGAGGAAACACGGAATGGAGATTTCAAGAAAGACGACGTTTTGATAGTTAAATTTCAAATTGGCCTTTAAACTTCTTCGGTACTACAGCCCATAAACATGGGCCTTTGGGCCGTTCCTTGACAATTTTGGTAGATCCATAAATTGAAAAGGAAATTAATATGAACAAATATTAATACAAATAATAACAACGACAATAATAACAATAATAAAAGTAAAGGAATTTATATTGTATTTTATTTTATTTTTATTAAATTGAAATAGTAATAAAATTTGATTTTTTTTTTTGTATAAATGCCTTAATTTAATTATTGGCATGACATGACTCAACAAGTACAAGTATTTTTATAATGGTTGTATCTTACCATATTTTGACATATATGATAATAAAAAAATTATAAATATAATAATTAGATTCAAATGTATAAACCTATAAAATAACATATTTTAAAAATTAAAAATATTAGTTTATAATAAAGTACTAATTATCCTTTTGTATTTATAGACTTATATTAGTGGAAATTAAGTTGTCTAGATTAAAGTGATTAATTTATATAGAATAACGTCATGCAATTCATCACCACAATCAAGTATTAATAATGAAAGTAAAATATGCATTATCTCTTTATCATGGGCTAACTTAGCACTAAGGGTAATCCACTTGTAAAATATTATAATTAAATTGATTACATGTCCACTTATCAAGACCAATTATTAAAATCATCAGATAAACAATAACACCATGACATAACATTTAACCACTTATAAAGTTTTCTACTACACTACTGTACTATAGAAATATCACTTTTTTTTTAAATTAATTAATGTTGTAGTTTTACTTTTATAAATAATCTTTTAAAACCTAGTGAATTCTACGTCAAGACATGAAAAAAAATGAAATGAATGAGTAAATACGTCCTTGATGAGCTTTAGTTAATTAGGGGATGTTTTGCAATTCAATTATTAGAAATGTTTTGTTAAAATTTGAGAGAAAGAAAAAGAGAACATGCTTTCATATGAATGACTAAGTGGAATAGGTACACCAATACTTACCATAATAGTCAAATCTTATCAAATTAATTAATCTTTTTTGCAATATTGTCATTATATTATAATGAAAGAAATATCTGTTAAAAACTTTATGTAAACATCTTTTGACTCATGTTACAATTTTCAATATATGAAATGCATGCAAGTATAATTTTCTCTTTTAGTTCATGAAGTGATTATAAGATAAGTCATTTTATATATTTGTCTCACTCCGTAAAATAAAAGATTAAGTGAGCATCGTCAAAGTTTCTAATAAATTATTTTCTTATCTATCGATTAAATTCTTCTTTTCAACCAAAAAAAATACTCATTTTGATAATTTTATTTTATTTATATTTATTAAAAGACGGTAAAAGTTAAATAATATTTCCTACTATTAATTATTTTATGAATTATATATTGACTTCGAGAGTACATATATTTAGATTATAATAACCTCCCTCAAATGTTTTCTTTTTCAAACAAAATCAAAATCATTCAAATATAATAAACTAATTTAAGAGAAAAAAAATTATAAATAGAGTAGTAAGATATATTTTTTTAGTCCATGAATTTCAAGAATAATTTAAAAGATTAGAATAATTTTCTTTTCTTAATGTTAGAAAGAATATTTCAATTTGAATATAATTATTAAGAAGAAAAAGGGAGGAAAAGAGTAGAAGAAAAAGGAAGAAAAACAAAAGATGAAATTATTATTTTTAATTTCATGTCAATACTTGAGATAACAATAATAAATTACTCGTGATTCTTTTAAATCTAAACCAAAACAATACACAATAAAACCTTAGAGACCGAACAAACGTCGTATAAAAAATTTCTATACTTTTAAGTATAGAACGTGTAAGTGGAAGCATCGGTTATTATATTGCGGAGACCTCCCACAGTGGAAGCCAACATTATGAAGACTCCAACGAATATGCTTGCCTGTAATGGATTAACTATATATTAATTATTTGCAAAAATAATTTTAAAAAGTTACTGCATCCTTAATTAATGATAATTAATGAATAATACTCCAATTAGTATGAAGTTTTTTTTTCTTTTGACAAAGAAATATATGTATATGTATATACCCAGTTGATGAGCCAATTGCAACTGTATCTCTTTGGCTTCTTGATGACTAGCCACATTATACTTGGAAGCTGCCATTAATCAATTAATTTATCCATTAAATAATAGAATAAAAATAGGAAAGATTAGAATATTATTTTACCCTAAAGAAAAAAGAAAACATGAAGTTTTGTTTCAACATTAGTTAGCAATGAGATGGATATATATATAAGTGATGCAGCTTTTCTATGTTGTATTTATTGTTGTATAATCGTTATCTATATCATTTGTTACCTAAATTAAAATTGTGTACATCTTGAACGGATTATCATACCTTACCATCTTGAAATAACAAATTAAATTATGAATTAATCTCCAATCTTTAAAGAGAGGGATAGAAATGTTACAAAGTATGAAGTGGGAGCAAAACCAAAGCCACCGAAGAAACCCAGCAGATCTCCGAAGAATGGAAAGGTCACACCAATAAATATTGTAAATGCTGGAAAATAAACAACATTGGTTAGTTAATTAATACTTTAAGGTCCAACTTTGGTTAATTTAATGATTTGGTCATCATCCATATAGTTTCAAAATTATCAAATTTTTAATCCAATCAATTTAAAAAGTTTAACTAAAATTAGTTATCTCAAAGTGAGTTTAGATTAACAATAATTGACATGAATTTCGTTTTAGGTAAGAATTAGACTCACCAACATAAGCGGATCGAGTGATAAATCTAAGGCAAAATCCATCAGGAAAGTTGAATCTCTTCCTTATCATCCTCTCCAACATATCAAATACAGGCATCGCATACACCTGTTTATATAATACTCGGTAAAATTTAAATTTAAATTAATGTACATGTTAGATATTTTCATCGGTATTTCTACGTTTTCATGAGGTTGATATCGATATGAGAGGTGACTCTCGATATTCTCATTATATCGTTAAGAAAATCATCGAAACATAAAAATAAACATTGAAAGTGATATTTTCCATAACCATATAATATATAATTAGGGTAACATGCATGTTTAAAACGATTATCGAACAGAGTGTTAGTAATATGTATTCGAACCTGGTAACTGCCAATTACATGAACAACAACCATAAGATTAGCAGAAGCAATGAGCCATGCAGGTTTCTTGAGATTCAAAAGAACATTGTCTTCAACATCTTGACCAAAAGCCCAATATCCAATCAAAGCCACCGGAAAATAGCAGATGGCGTTGATGAAATAAGCCCCCATCGCCCCTTTCCACATAGGAACTCTTGAAGGCTTCTCCGGTGTCGATGGTATGGTGGCCTGAATCTCCAAAACCACTGCGTGCCCAGCAAATGCGAACGAGATTTGGCCTAACGCATTGAACACTCTAAACATTGAATCTTGGACACTGGTTTCCTTGTAGGCATAGCTCACGTTTTCGATTCGGCCTCGGCTCAAGCTCCCCACCCATGCAATCGTCGAGTAGCTGCAACCAAATCAATCCATATCGTCTTCAAATTAGAAGTTTAACTAAACCCTTTTTTTTCTTTTCATCACTTGAATTACTAATAAGTACTTTTGATAAAGAAAGGTGTGCATGTTTTAGTTTTAAAGTTAATTGTAGTTTTCATGAAGATGTTTGTAGTAATTTTATTAAACTAATTTAGTTAATTTTTTCGTTGTATATATTTCAAAAGTCTTGTTAATAAAAATAGCAACATTATTTAAATAAAAGAGAATAATTTTAATGATAAAAATTGAATGTTTAGCTTAAAACTTAACTAAAGATAAGATAATAGAATGCTTGACTTTATTGGAGGATATTTTCTTATTATAATAAATATTCTAAGAATAAAAAATATCCCCTAATTGAATAACTTAATCCTTTATTAGCCAAAGTTACTTTAATCTAATCTACTAGTGGAATTTATTGCAATCTATGTCAAAATTAAATGAGGTATACACATAAACTGAAAAACCTATCTTTTATTTTACCCTATGTCTAATTAAAGCTTGCTTTATTTTTTAACTTGTCTTTATTGCTTTGGTTTATTTTAATGTGGAAAAAGAATTTTCTTCCATATCCTTCTCTTTATTTGTTCTTTCAAAAGATAAGACATGTCTTCTTTTGTTAGCCATTGAATGAAAAAGTGAAGCAATTTAGCTCCTTGGTTTTATCTTTAAGTCAACAACGTTCCTCTCATTTTTCTTACTTAACCATCGTTTTTTTGACCTGTTAACTTCTTACGCTAACCTCCGTTTTTATATCATTTATATCTTCACATTTACCAACTTAATCTTTTCACATAACTCTACCATCTTAACTTCATACTTATTAACTCGGCTTAATAAGTGGACTCTTCAAATTTAGTATAAAAAATAGACATATAAAAAGTTAGGGGTTAGATTTATTCTTTGAATGAAAACTAAAATTTTCTCTAATCCTTGCTTATATATATCTAAGACAAAATACTTACTTCTGTGTTGATATTCATTAGAGTTCACATTATATAGTTGCCAAACTTGTCAGTTTTATACCTTAATATTGCATAAGAGAAATATGACAAAAGGAAAAAGGAGAAAAAAGACCTCGTTGTATTATATAGTTATTAAGGATATACCGTTTTTCTAACCTACGTTTAACAATTATATTAAGAAGACAACAACATTGTAACGATTCTTTTTTTTAATAGATAAAGAAAATAAAAGAGAACATAGCAATTTTTTTCTTCAACCACAGCAGTTAAAAACCTATGGTTGTTAGTATAGAATTGATGTTATAATTCTAAAAAAACTTAAAATTTAAAATGATTTATTGTTTTTTAAAATTTTTATTGATTTGTACTACTTATAGAGCAAAGTTTTGGTTCCTTTTTTTCTTCTTCATCATCTTTACTTTAATGTTTCTTCTATCAAAAGATACTCCTTGTCTTTTCTATTCTCTTTCCTTCAACTTTTTATTACTTCAAAAGGTATCAGAAATTTTTTTGCTTTTAAATGTTTGAGAAATTCTTAGACTCACAACTGAAGTTTGAAAGAAACAAGAATAAAGTAGAAGATATCAAACATAGCTTTAAGAACATTTTGAAATAATCTTTATAATAAAAAAACAAGATTTTTTCAGATCTATAAATGTTGAATTAATGGAACATATTCTGTGAAAAAAAGTGAGGCAGGTTTCTTCTTCTTTTAGTTTTAAAATAAACATGTGCTTAACAATTATCTTTTACCTTAGAGACATAATGGCAGCTGCAAGGGAAACGCCAGCAACAGAATTGAAGTTGGGAAGTTGAGAAAGAAAGAAATGGATTGAACCAAATATCAGAATCCAATAGGATTGTTTCACTTCAAAGCAGTTTACACAAGCCATCTCCATGAACTTCTTCATGCACTTCCCTCCTGTAATTTCAACATGGGGATATTTTCATACATATATATATATATATTTTTATGAGTGAGACAGTTTCGTCGATGTTGATATGTAGAAGTGAATCTTACCTGTAACCATATACACTATGTCGCAACCGACTTGAACGATGAGTTGTTGTGGCAGCACAATCCAAGGACCAAGTTTTTCGCCAAAAGCATATCGACCGAGGTCGATATATCGATCAAAACGTGTCCCCGCGACGCATTCATGAAGCTGAATCATCTGCCACATGGTGTTTAGAGTCATGCACCATGATACAAACAAGACCATTGTTCCTGGACCCCTGATCAAGCCATAGAGAAACCAGAAAAGTTGAGTAGAGAAATTTTATGTATATTTCTCATAATTAAGTTCTGCATGTCAAAGGCTTTTAATTTGAAGTTACTCGAAATTAATGTAAGTTTTTGAGTTTAGCAGTGATTTAACATTACCATCCCAAGTAAGCCATAGCGTAGGGTAGGCTGAGAACGCCAGCACCTATCATGGCGGTAACAGAATGAAAGGTGGCATACCACCACTTGGCTCGCCGTGTCGGGTCTTCCTCCTTCCATTTTTGGTCAACATGAAGAGTTTCCTGAGAAGATGAGAGAGTTGATTAAAATGAAAACAAAATGTATAATAACAGTTTAAGGGAAAAAAGAAAAAACAAAACAGAGGAATTAAGGCCAAATAGCCATAGCCATTGGGCATGATAATTGTTGATGAAGGCTTCACCTTAGGAGGTTGAGAAGTAGAAACCATTTTTGAAATAAATGTTAAGAGATGGAACCCAAAAACAAAGACAAAGTTGAAAGTGCTTTGAAATTGGTGTGTCTCAAAACAATGGAAACCCAAATATAAATAGTGGGTGAGGAGTCAATTGTTGGGTGGAATAGAAAATAAAATAATGAATTAAAACTAACCCAACACTTTAATCTTGCTTTATATTGGATTCCTTGTTTTAAGGCCATTTTAAGAGGAGGAAAAAGACAAAGGAAATAAGTTCAAGTTGACTTTGTATTAGAGTTAATGAATGTATTTATGTTATATTAGTTATTTTTTTCATTCTTCTTACACTTGTACTACATGTGGCTACTTATATGCATTTGTTGTCAAGCTATAGAAGAAACCAAAGTTTTTTTACTCTATACACAATATATCTCTAATCTAACACTCTCTATTTCGAACATAAATTCTCATAAATTTACTTTTCATTTCACTCAAAAGATCTCATACCAAACCATGATAATTAATTGTTCTCATTTCTTTTATTTCCAAACCTGTAACAATATTTCAGCATTTTAAAAGAGATTATGGTTTTTTTAAAAAAATTTACTTTTTAGTTTTGTTATATCATACTATTTAGAATAATTGGAGTGATGTAAAGTAGTGAAAGCTACATGTGGCTCTTCTTTATTTATGCAATTATTGATCATATTATATGAAGAATTCTCTCTGCCTCTCTTTTTGAGTTCTTTCAAAGAACAAAGTAAGAGGGGTCCTAAAATATGAGAACGAAGAATCAATATGAAGTTTTTGTGAATCAAGTGACTGGAATTACATTCTTAGAAAACACCCAACTTAATAGGAAAGAATTGAGTGTCACATGTTATATTCTACTATAAAGCTCCCTTTTTCTTTCTCTCTCTCGATCATGGACAAGTAATAATTCTACCGATCGATGCATGGGAAAGAAATTTAAATAAGGTATTTGAATTCATGTTTATCGACAATTATTAAAAAGTGGTTACATTGTGTAAATATTTTCCTCTTGGAAAAGTTTGGTTGGATGTGAAATGACGTATCAATGATGAAAAAACAAGGACGGCTTATGGTTGTTGAGAATTGTTAATCCTCGTGACAATAATGGCAATTTTTTTTTTAAAGTGGGAAGGCATTAGTGAAAGAAAGTATGATTAAAGTTGGGTGATGGTGTGGCTGCGTTTTAGTGGGGTATCTAATTTCCCATTTTAATGCATTCCTAAAAGACTTGAAACTGAAACATGACTGCTTGGGGACATCTCACCACAAAAATATAAACCAACTTTTTTCATGTAATAACATAAAACATCACAAGAATGTTAACTAAAGAAAGGAAATTATAATGGTAAAAGTTAAAAACAAGATGCAGTTGTTGCAATTATAATTGACCACTGACAATAAAGATCTGACATCGATGTCCAAAATTATTAACTTACAACTAACAATTAATTAACACTACATCATACTAAAATTTTAATTTTTGAATACTGTTTGTTAATAATGAGCCTCCTAGTTTAGTCACAGGGTGTTTACAACCTTGGATATTGAGATGAGCGGCCTAAACTTAAAATCTTTGTCCATCATGAGGAGTCAATCAACCCCTGGAGAAGAAATTGAACGTCTAGTTTCGAGCTGTATAATACAAGCACTATACTAATTAACTCATGCTCATCTTTGCCAAACAACTTCTGTTAAGTGTTACTGGAACCATCGTGTCATATATACATAAATTCACTATAACACAAACATAATTACACTAAATCAATTAAAAATTGTTTATTTATACCAAGATTCCCAATAAAACCAATAGACTTAAGAGGTATTAAATTAGAATGTTCAAATCAACCCATAAAGTTTCCAGCAGACATGTTAGATTGACCCTGGGAAGAGACTTGTCCCTGTGAAACTAACTGTGATCGCCCTCCTTGGACATAAGATTGATTGATTCCACCCGCAACCATTTGTTGCTGTTGTTGCTGCATTTGTGGAATCTGCTGCTGGCTTTGAAGCTGTGACAGTTGTGGTTGCTGCTGGCTTTGAAGCTGTGACAGTTGTGGTTGCTGCTGGTTTTGAAGCTGTGACAATTGTGGTTGCTGCTGTTGCTGCTGCTGCTGCTGTATTTGAGGAAGCTGCGACTGCTGCTGCTGTTGGATTTGAGGAAGAGGCTGCTGCTGTTGCTGTTGCTGTTGCTGTTGTTGCATATGAGAAAGCTGTGGCTGTTGCTGCTGCTGCTGCTGCTGTTGTTGCATCTGAGGAAGTTGATGCTGCTGTTGCAGCTGAGAAAGTTGATGTTGCTGTTGCTGTTGAAGTTGCTGTTGCATTTGTTGTTGTTGCATTTGATGCTGTTGTTGCTGTTGACTGGATATTTGAGGCTTAAACACAACCATATCCTGATTGATTCAGAAAGTCCCAAAACTATCAAATACCAATAATCCATAATAGGATAGCATTTGAGAAATTTGGAAACCCTAAAAGATGGCAACCTCGATTGAAATTAAATCAAAAGGTTAAATCTACAATTCTTGATTTTCTTGGGTGATCAAGTCAAACAGGCACACTTGAACATATTCGAGAAAGAGGGAAAAAAGTGTAAATGATTTGATTGACTGTGTTTTTGAACGGTTTAAATTTTGCTAATATAATTAGAGAATGTCAAAAGAAAATAAAACGGACATCTGCGACTTGTGGGTAATGTACTTACCTTGAAATGAATTCTCACCATTTATTTAAAGAAAACAAGAAAGAATACTAGTACTAATACGAACTATTCTTTGTAGCTCAAAGATATCTTACCCCAGGAAAAAGCATCCCTATCAAGCGGCAAGCTTTATCAGAAACGGACAGCAGTAAAGTCTGAGATGGTAACTGGATGACTGCACACTGGAAAAGAACAAGAAGCGGCTCAACTTAAGACTGGTAACCACTCAAGAAATAAATTAGGATATGGATTCAAAATGAAACACAGATTACTATATTTAAAAACAGAAAATCCTGCAAGCACAAGGATTTGCATGTAGACAAGACCATAAAATCATGCTTAGTAGTATACATTCAACATATGTGCAAAAAATGCTAAAGGAAATAGTTCACCCTTAATACTTAAATGGCATAACTTCAATGTAGCAATCGTATCAGTTAACACATGTATCAGAAACTGAGGAAGATCAATAATTCAGGTGGGTCGATTCCAATTTTTTATACGATCATTTGATTGGTGAAGTTCCTATGTATATCGCTGCTTTGGTTACATAATCCCAAATGCTTTGGTTATGCACAATACCTATTTGTTTTGAACTCGTGGAGCTCCAGTTGCTGTATCTAGTACCTTGGATTTGCAAGAAACCTTTTGGATGATGAGATTTGAGAATGGATCTCTCTATGTATGAACTCTCTTCGTTCTGCCTTCAAACATTTTTCAGATAGATGGCTTTGGTTGGTAGATAAATCCGGGAGTTTCACTTTCACTTTCTACTTGCCTTTATGGACGTGTTCAACAAAAGCCTCCATATTCGTTTAGGCCAGTCTTACACTTACTAACACCAATTTAACTAAAAAGAGGGGTAACTCAGAGAAAGTACCAATTAGGCAGCAAAAAAAAAAAAAAGCTCAACTTATTAATTTAGACTTCTAATTTCTGCATGTGCAGTATACTTTTAATCAATCTGTATTTGTAAGTTTTGGCAAAAAAGGATGCCTTTATGTTTTTGGATGCTATTGTTTTGTTTCAGTGTCCGCAGAGAGAAATGGTGGGGGTGGGGGAGGGAATCATAGCATCTTCTTGATCCCGCAACACCACCTTGTCATTGTTCCCCTTATAACCAACAAGGCAAAGCAAAGAAACTCTCCACTCAGCCCTTTCCATATAAATTAACAGTTCACATATAAAGAAAGAAAAAATAACCAGAGTACAATTGTATTTCGATGTATGATGTAGATCTGACAATTTTGAGAAGAAAAAGGTTCCTGCTCAAATTGAACAATGATTTGTATCTATATTGAAGGTGGAAACAAGAATCCCAACGTTCTAAAAGAAAGCACATAAACTTATTAAAGTTGTTCTAGAAAAAAGAAGAAAAAACCAAACACGTAGACAACTTACAAGTTTCTTTTCTTGAAGCTGACCAAGAAATCCATGCTGATTCATAGCTCGGAAAACAAGAAAATCAGCTTTTCCAACATATTGCCTACATTCAAATACAAAAAAACTTAACCTACTTTTAATTAAGCTGACAAAAAACGAGAAATTACTATTATCCCACTAAGAAAAAAATTACTTATTATTCATGTGATCTTGTGAGATAAGCCGAACTATTTGCATTGTCTGTGGCCAGTTTGCAGCAAGCCTATAAAAATAGAAGATAGATAGATGACTCCACTTCAACGAAAAAATTTGAACCGATCACACACACATGTAAATGTGAAGTAGATAAAGTCAACAAAATACCAAGAGGGAGGGAGGGAGGGAGGGAGGTAAAAAGTATGCGAAATGGTTCACAAATTTATAAAAAAATGCCTTAATGAGTTAAATATATATGGACATAATTTTTTTTATAAGAATCTAATATATATTACTAAAAGGTGACAAACATATGAAAGGTTAAGTATAAAACTCAGAGCCATAGTCAACTTACTTGTCAGAAGCTGAAGCACTCCTGTAACCCTGATAGAAACAACTTAATTAGTTAAGCATAAATGTATGACTTGACATCGTGTAAGAGAAAACGTAATTTTCTAATCACTACAAAAGCCTTCAATGTAAAATCAATTTTTACTAGAATAACTAGCGGATGATCAGAAACATACTTCCATTCTTGTAATAAAAACAGGCTGGCCTTGTCTCTGACCAGATAGATTTCCCTGCATTGCCATGCACAAACAATGTTTGAGATAATTTTCATCCCACAAAATTAAACTTCTAATTTCTACTTAGAAAGAACAGTGCTACCAATTATTCCAGGTAATCAATTTTTTTAAAACAAATTGAACCAAGGAAGATGAGGAACATCATTGGAAGAAAACGTACAACTTTAAAAGTAATCCAATCTAGTATGGAAATTAGGAATAAACAAAAATTCTATGTAACCAACATTTTTACTCGGACCTTTTTCCTAGCAAGTAACACAAAACATCGCACATATCTTCAAAAAGAACTTAACGAGTAATGAAGAAACTAGAAGCACATTGAGGAAACCAAGTTTAAGTTTAAGTTGTCCAACAAATTTTATATTTCACACATTTGATTAAATGGTAAGCGTAACTCAATTTAACCTTAAATTCTTAATACCACACTTCTATATCCTATAATATAATAGAACAAAACACACGCACCCACAATATGCTTCTTCGCATTGATTTCTTATATGAGGGAGATACAATATCTCGATCACGCACTTGAAAGAGAAGAAAGATTTTTTAAATGATTAGAAGTTAGAAGACAGAATAGTTCAACTTTCTAGTGGATATATTATCATGGCTATCACGTAAACACACACAGGTACATTCACAACATACCTCCCAAAATTTCACGTATTTGGATTGTGCTTGTTGTTGCAAAGCACCTGCTGAATGCTGTGGTAATGGCATATTAGCTGCTGCATTGTTCATGCCAAGTGAATGCATCCCATTTTGAACTTGTTGAGGCATTCCTGGAGTAGGAATCATCGTACCATTTCCAGAAGAAACACCAGGTTGGGTTAGGTTGCTCATAACATTTTGGCTCACGCCAATTCCACTTTGTACCACTTGTGTCCCAGCAAGATTTCCTTGGCTAATCCCAGGTACTGATTGACTCACACTAACACTACCTTGGAGATTTCCTACTGCTTGTGAAGTGGCAATATTTGGATTTCCAGAAATATTGTTGTTTCCTGAAGTAAGTGAACTTATACCTGAGTTTGGTGCAACCTGTGAAAGTGTTGAAGATCCATTTATTGATGTCATGCCCGATTGACCAGATGAAAATACATTTTGTGCAGCAGGCACAGATGATCCCATTCCACTGGATATCATATTGGATACATGCATGGCTATTGGGGTTTGACCCATAGATGGGAGTCCTATGGAAGTTCCTCCATTTAACGCAGCAGTGCTCATCACTCGTGCTTGAGAAATATTATTCAGAATGCTAACATTGGCAGGACCCAAGGACCGTACTGGCTGTGGAACACCAGTCACTAGAGGTTTAAGATCTTGTGTGTTCTCATTATTTGTGATCATCTCCTGAGAAGAAAGTGGTGAAGAAGTTTGCAAGCTCGGGACTCCCTGTGAAGCTGCACGAACAACCGATGGCATATGTGGTGGATATCCAGATCCATTTGTCATAGAAGTAACAGTATTTGGTTCCTGAACAAAATTATGGTGGAGCATGATTCAAGTTGGAAGAATATCATAAAAGCCGAGTTTCTTTGATAAAAATTAAGAATAAAAGGAAATGGCTCTTACAACTTTCACAGTAGCAGTAGGGCCATTAGGAACAGAAACGGGCTGCCGGTTAATGATAGGTCCATTTACTGGGATAGACAAAAGAAAAATGCAAGTGTGAAACACTTGTTGCAAATATACACGTGAATTTTTTTATATAGCCAGAGAACTCTCAACTTAACAAGAGTTGGAATGGATAACTTTTCCAATCCTTTCTATTAAGAAGAATAAAAGAACCAAAGAAGCAGCAAAAAGATTCGGTCACACCAAACACTGAGAAACCAAAAGACAAAGAGTTACACAAAAGTGCTCTGACTTTAACTATCTACTTAAATCTACTTTGATAAAATGAAATAAGGGGAAACCCCAAGCACCTAAAGGTGATTACAAAAAGAGTGCCAATTGGCAACTAAGACCGATGAGCTAAAATTCTTATAAGGGCACCCAATTTTGCACCAATAAAACCAAACTAAATCCGACATGTTTCACCCCTCTCAAAGTTGATATCTTTGAGCATTAATCTCTTTTAATTTATTTAGTGATAGGTTTTGTGTCTGGTAAAAAAAATCCCATATAACATAAGAATCTAAATCCACCTATTTCGAATTATACCTCAAATACCAGATCTAAATGTCAATTAGTATACTTCAGAGTTTATGCATCTAATGTACAGGATCAGACAAAGATAAGCTAATGAGTGGGGGACCTGATGGAGTAGTGGTAGGAGGTGGTCCAGTAACAGGCACAACAGAAGATATGTCCATTTTCACAGGACTCTGGTTTGCAGGTAAACTAGTAATTCCAGGACGACTTAAAGCTGCACGAGCCTCCACAAAATTTTCAGAGATCAAAACAAGGTATGAGGGGCTTTTAACATTATCGATAGGTGGATCTGCTGCCCGTGGGTTGCGCTTTCCCTTCATCAAACAGTGGAGCAGTCAGAACAAATATTTACAAATGAGACCATCAATGCTGTTATTAATTCCAATTACAATCCCCCATCATAACCTGCTGAAAATTTCACTCAAGTGCTCCTCAACAATTAAAACCCAGAATATTTGAAGAATTAGAAATTGAACTAGCAATGAAGCATGCCAGAGAATCCAGACTTCACTATTTAAAAACTACTAGAAGAAATTTGAAATATTCAAGAAATATGTATTTGAGTGATAGATTCAGAGAAGTTGCAACTTGCAAGGGCAAAGTCTCTGTTTTATGTACACATGTGAGAGGAAGAAAGCTTGAGTAGACATTCCTACTTACAGCAGTGTAAATTGCTTTGAGCTTTGGAAGCTGTTTCGGACAAATAACTGACAGAGATATGAAGCACTGCATGAAAATATGGTTTAGTTACCTTACTATCTGAAGCACTTGCGGGAAAGAAAAATAACTTCTTTTAGCTTGAAAAAAAATCAAATCATGTGATGTGAACCTGAGGAAATGATTTAGCAACTGTTTCAGCATATGATTGAGAGCTCCCTGGTTCAACATTGTCGTGTTGCTCCAAATTTTGTACTGCTGGTCTATATACTGGCGTTGGCAGGGGATAAGGATTACTTGCAGCAACAAGAATACAGTGCTTCTGCATATCCATAGTTTGTTGATTTTGGCCACCATTTGGCTGAGTAGGGAACATCTGGATAAAAATTATCATGCAAGAGAAATCATAAGGGATATATTTGTAGTCAATTGAATATAAAGTTATGCTCTATTTCTTTCACGAGAACAAAAAATTATAACTTAGTAATAGCAAAAGAATATTAGAACAGCAAACCAAACTTAATTGCATAGATAGTTTTGCATTGCCCTGTATGCCATTTCCAAGCATGGCCTTTTTTTCATGACATATGAAACAATTCCATTAAAATATAAATAAATAATAAATGCACACAAACACACATAATAAATAATAAAAAAAACAGCCAAACCCATGCAAAGGGATCACAAAAATGTTTAACCCATCCCAAGTTAATAAAAAGTTCATAGCACAAACCTTCAACTGAAAACCAACTAATTCAAATCAAACATAGATAAAAACAAGACTAGTGATTATAAAATTACTTTAAATAGTTATGTCATCAAACTCCTTGAACAACAACTCAGGAATCTGGACATCTAAGGCTCTTGATAATTGACCTTTGCTTATATTTCCGAAACTTAATTAGTTTGCTTGTTTTAAAAAATTCCACAATTATTCCTATATCTTCAAAAGTATCTCATTACATGAGTACAATTTGAAGAGTTAAATTCATGACATGGTGAGAGAGAGAGCAAAAGTCAAACCATCTGGAACACCATCAGTATTCTAGAAAGAAGATAGGGATTCTCTAGTCTTTAGTATATAAATATTTAGACAAAAAAGGATGAGAAGTTGAAGGATGAAAATTAATCATACAAGTCGTACAACTGTAGTTAGACTAACAAGATCAGAGAGCAAGAAAATGCGTACCATTAGTGCTTCAGCCAGCCCTTCAGCTATTGCAGCGTCACTGAAACCACCACCAGAAAAGGGAATAGCTGAAAGCCATTGTATAAAAATATCGACATCTCTTGTCCACCCAGTCCGCTGTACTAGACATCCTGAGAAAAGAAAGTTAAAATACAAGAAGGTGGTCATATTCTGCATCATGTCACATGCTAAATTTCCAGCAAAACTAACCAAACATTCCACATGCACTTTGTCTACTGAAAGTGACTAGTTTCATTCCTGTAACATTGTGTGTGTGTGAACATGCATCTATGTCCAGTACTTCTTCTGTTCTTCAGGGTCAGAGGTTTCAAAGAGGATAAGAAAACATTCTCCAATTGAACTCTAGTTTAGTTAATAAGTATGCTATATGCAAAAGTCTAGAAAAACTTTGAACTTTGGAAGTATAAGGGGCACAAATGGGTAATGACAAGTGGAGGACTTAATCCAGAAAGCTATCCATATAAAACATTGAACGTCATAATATCATGCCCAATATCTATCAGTAACCATTTTGCTATCACATTTAGCTACACAGTGGAAAAACACTAATAAACACGTAGTGCTGTGGTGCTGGAAAATAAATACTCAACATAAGAGCATAAACATAATGGATCAGGAAAAATAAGCTCCTTACGAACCACAATATGATCCATGAGTGTGAAATGTGACCAGAGAGAACTCAACATTAGAGGTTGGTGGTTTCTGCATTCCAAAAGTAGAGTACATCATTACATGGTCTGGTTGAATGAAAGTGAACATCAAGTTCACATACTAGAAAATTCACAAAATCATACTCTGCTCAGAACCAAGCATAAGAAGTTATTATTAAATAACGAGACTTTAATAACTAGAAATGGTTTCATATTTCTAATTAAATTTGAAATGAGAAAGATATTGTATGGATGTGATCATATAATCTGTCTCAATGTTTCTTAGAAATGAAAAAATAAATAAATATTTCACTTATATTTTAAGTTTTAATCAATGGAAACTTAAAAGTCAATAATACTTGTAGCCTTGAAAATTGAAATGGCTGCTAAAGTTCACGAGGCTAGATTTTTGTGGAATGCTTTTTCGAAAATATTTGTTGTTTTTGTTTTCAAAACTGCTAAAAATAATGGATCCTTGATTCGTAAGAGTTCATGTTACTGAACAACTAGAAACCACTGTTCTTGAGGACATGATTTGGAAAGGAAACAGCCACTTTTTTTTTTTTTTTTTTTGAGAAATAGGCCATCAACAAGAACACTCTAAAAGGAAACAAGAAAAGAGAGAAAAGAACGTTTAAACCCCAATTTCTCAAATGCATTTTTACAGAGCTGTAACAGAAAACTAAATTTTTTTACCTACGTTTACACCAACGAAGCATAATATTATCAAATTATAACATGTCCCAAAAGAAACATCGGCTTTACCATAAACCCTACAAATGATGAAGGCCTCAATTTTGAAGTCTTCAAAGAAAAAAAAATCCAGTATTCACGTGGAGGTACCATGTATCAATGTAAATGGAAGGACCATATGTCACTTCCAGTATTCCTACAACAATATAATTATTCCATGCATGAAGTGGTAGAGAATATTTAGCCTTCTCAAAAAGAAAGAAGCATACCTGCCCAGTTAATTCATTTCCACAGAAAGATCTGCACAAATAGAAAGATTTTATCATACCCTTAACATGAGATGTAAGCATTTATGATTTTCAAATGGCACTGTAAAGATAAAACCTTCTGCACTGTTTAGATAGATGGTAGGTGTCTGATGGTGTATGCTATAACATCCTACATGCTTTCTATCATTGTATGAATTACACAAAAGTTTATTTCACAGAATGCTAAAGTAACTCAAGTACTATTTTGCTTGGTTTTTTCTGAAAATCTCATTTAGATTCTGAAGACTTGCAAACCTTTGAGAGTTGAAATACAGGAATTCTTTTGCCGAACCAAATGTGTGTTCTCTTTGTTTCATTTATTTGATATCAACTAAGCTGTCTGTGGTGAGGGACCCTCCTAAAAATACAAACAAGAGAGGTGGAGAGCTACACTTGTAACTACTTTACTCAATTTGGAATCCACCACTTAGTAGCCTACTCTACTGTATCATGTCACATCAGCCAAAATGGACAGAAATAAGCCTCCTCCCATTGCAGAACATTGCCTAACCCATTATGAAAAGCACAGATTGAAAGAAGACCTAGCTGAAAAGAACTAATTTCCAAAACTTCCAATCTTCAACCCAACAGCTAATTGAGAGGAAACAAGCAATAAGAGGAGTTCTTGTGCCTGACCATGAATATGATTCTAGGTTTCCGTTTACCAACTCTCAGTATGACGGATTGACAAATCTGTGACACTAATTAATAGAAGTGATATCTCAACTAGTAAACAACTTTGTGAACAGAAAATAATATACAATGGGATTATAGAGAGAAAGTAAGAAGGGCTAATAAAAAGGAACCTGGAACTATGTGTATCCAAAATGTAAGAAATAACATGCATTTTCGATTAAAGGGAAACAGAGAGACTGCCAATAGAAAAGGGAAGGGATAATCTTATGGACTAAAAATATGGAAGAAAAATTGCATCCCTAATTATGCAAAAAAAAAAAAAAGCTTCAGTTAATAAACTAAAACAACGTGGTATCTCCAGAAACTTCAGTAATGGAACTTCACTCCTCAGTCCTCACTCGTAAACAAATTCTGAAATATTGAAAGAGAAAACAATTGTGCCAACCAAATCTTGGAAATGTTGGATGAAAGTTGGTAAGTGAATACAACTATATGAGGCCTTTGAAATGAAACCAAAAGCATGAGGCCTTTGAAATGAAACCAAAAGCAAAACCACGAGAGTTTATGCCTAAAGCGGACAATATCACACTATTTCCAAGAAACGTAGGAAGTCGTTGTTCCTGACACCAAAATCAATGTGTACGCAGATCGGATAGTATGGCAACAAATTGTGAGTTCTACAACAGTATGATAGAGTTTTGGGTTCTTAAGTGCGATTTTCAAATTAGGGGGGGAAATCAACACACTGATTATGATCGTTCACATAATAGCCCCATTCACTATCACAATCAGAACCTATTGACGAATCAAGAAACAGATAAATCGCTGTAGACATTCCAGAAAATCCCAAAAAAGAAACAATAACATAAGAAAGACATACAGTTAAAGCAAATTTACTACACATTTCCCATTGGAACAAGAAATTAGAAAAACAAACAGGAAGAAAATGATAAAAAAAAAAAAAAGTGATGGGTTATAAAAATACCTAACGATCTTTTCAATGTAATCCGAAACGACGGTTTGCCAGAAGGGCCCCATGGCTGCGGTACCTTCAACGACCACTATCAACTGCTTATCTGCCATGGAATGAGTCAGTAGCTATATCTTGAAGGCTTAGAGGAAAAAGAAAGCAATCGAATGTGGGGTTTTCAGGTGTATGAGGCTATGATTATGGTTTCAATTCCGGGAAGATGAAAGAGTATGGGGAAATCATAAAAATTGGAAGCTGATGCGAAATTCCTCAACTGGCTTTCCTTACCAACGCTGCTACAACTTCTTTTGCCTCCCTAATATTATATATACAATTGGAACCCATTGAGAGTTGTAGTAAATTTCGGTTAACACCTTGAAGAAACAAAAAGAAAAAAGAAAATTATTTATCTTATTTTAAAATAGCATAAATGCTCAACTTACGTTTTTTCCTAATTTATATTTTCTTGTATTTAAAATATAGCGATTTTTTAAAAAAATATAAAAAATTGACCAATACTTACATTATTATACAACAAAATCACCTTTAAAATTAAAATAAAAAAAGCAAGAAAACACTTTTGTGATTTTACCACCTTTAAAAATACGTTGGAACTGTCCAAAAACATGTGTAAAGAACCCTTGCTCACTACATACATTTTTTTTAAAGGTTTTCTTTTGCATACTTTACTTTTCTATCCATATAATTTGTTGTATCAACTAATAATCTTACCTAACAATTCGTCTAACCTTATAGTATTAAGTGTGAAGATAATGATAAAAAATTAATTATTAGATAGATAACCACAATAGAGCAAAATTGTATGTTTCTACTGTTGATACTAGTTTAGCACGTATCATAAATTTTATATCTTTTATTGGATGGTTTTTTTAAATTGATATACTAACAATATGTCTTTTTCAAAATAAATAAATGTTGACTTTGTTGTATAAATAAATAAGAAGGAAAACACGTATTGGAAGGAAAATAAGTAACAAAGTGCCGACACAAAAGCATCAAACGTTTCTGAGAAATAGCATGGGATCAACTAAAATAATAACCCCAACAAAATGTGACCCTTGGAATGACAATTTTCCTAATTAATAATAACACAAATAAGCTATGGGAATACATTTATCATATAAGCTTTGGTTTTCTTATATCTATCAATTACAAGTTTTGGACTATAAACTAATTATTGTACAAAGTTTAAATATGAACCAATAGTTAATCACACTATTTGAATTAGTTGTTAATCACACTGTAAACTAATTATATCTATCAATCGTTCACATAATGAATTATTTTCTTTAAAATCATTCATGTATTAATTGTCGAACGTTACAAAACGATCAATTACAATAAATGCACGAATAATTTTTAAAAGATATATTTGTTTGAAAGTTCAAATTACACGTTGAAAAAAGTTTAGGATTTAATCAATACAATTATAATGATAGATTTTTTTTCAAATCAAACGTAATGGAAGGTATAAATTGATACTTAGTAATTTATATTTTTTCAAATTATGTCTAATTTTTTCTATATTTATAAATTATATTTTAATAGACTGTATTAGATATAATCGTTATATTTGTAAATAAATCCAATCTATTATCTTCTGATTATTATTTAGAATATAAAAAAGGGCATTATGAAGGATGGGCTTTGTTATGGCCCAGGAAGATAAATAGCCCATTGACCCACCAAAGTTGTGTTGTAGAATGTTGATCATCGATTCATCCTCCTCTTCATCCTCGGACTTCTAAACTCGAAATCTTGGTAGCGAAGGAAACGAGGAGTAAAGGCCAGAGGGCAACCATTAAGATATCGACCCAGCAATAATAATAGTGAGCCGATTCTATAAATAAATATCCACAAGCTTCACTGGGTGTATCAATCGAGCTGTTTCCATTTGGATTGCGCTAGCTAGGCATGTCTTTGGTTCGTTGATCTTAGTTTGAGTCGATGAATTTCCTTCTTGGAGCCGAAATGAATGCAAATTTGTGTTGAAAGGGTCTACTGAAGAAACCCACCTTCACCCTATTTGCCGTTTCCTTACTCGAGACGGATACCGGGTGATTGAATTTTGAGTCAAAGATGCTGCTGCAATTTTCAGACCCAGCCAAGCTTAAAACCAAGATGGTATGATTTTTCTTCTTCTGGGTTTTTATTTGAATTGTCATAAGAGTATGAAATGGTGATATGGTGAAGGTTTAAGAGTCGAATCCAGAGTTGTAATTAAGTTTCGCAAGTTAAACAGATGAGAGAAGATAAGATGTATCTGCACTTATACAGTGAAATTTCTGGAAGAAGTTCTACAACTATAAGTAAACTGAGGCTTAGAGCAAAGAAAATAGGAAATGCCCAAAAAGAGAGTAGTGTAGGTAGAGAGTGGAGTAGTATTTGTTATGATTATTAATGGATTTGTCTGCATTCAGTAAATAACATTAGATCTATTAATAACTAAGGCATCTTTGGTTAACCGTTTTGTTTTTTGAAAATTAAGCTTCTAAAATTTGTATGTTTTGTTGTCTACTTTCTACCAACATTTTAAAAACCCAGTCAAGTTATGAAAACTAAAAAAAAAGTCATTTTTTAGAACTGGTTTTTGCTTTTTGATATTGAATAGGAATGCAAATGTTTCTTAAAAAAAATAGTGATATTCATGTTAAGTAAATTAGGAAACAAAATTGTTATGAAACAAGGCCTTGACGGGATTCCGTTGACGTGTATTAAACTTTAGTTCGTTGGGTTAAATATTAGTTTTTCAAAGTAGAGAAGTGTGATTTCCGATTCAACATTGCCTTAACGAGAATGGTTTTTTTGGCTGAAGCCTCATTTGATCATTTAACTACTTTATTATCGTTTTTGGCTGAATTTGTTGGCCAAGTCCTATGGTCTCTGAGCAACACCTATCTAAAGATCGTTGTTATAATGTCATCTTGATCTCAATAAGGTAAACTGTTGACGTTTGAGTCTAGGGGCAAATCCAAACGTTTATTTCCTTTAATAAGTACATCAATAGGACTGGTGATTAATTGTCAATTTGTACAGTGTGTATTTGAGGACAAATTCATTGCACGTGATTCTGGTACACTTGAACAACTGAAGGAGATTACTTCTAGGCGTAGAGTTATTGAGGAATCCATTAATGAAACTAGCTCTATCACAGATGCCATTGCAAGAGAAATGTCTGGCGGGTTGTCTTCACACACTCAACAGGTACTAATATGCCAACATAGTGAAATAAGTACTAAGCATAATTATCCTTGTCATGAGCTCCTTTGTGATTCAAATACATGAATTTCTGTTACACTGGCAATGCTTCCTTGTTAGATGCGAATTAATGTGGCTGGATTTATTCTTTCAATTTCAGCTCATTTACATATATGGTTAATTTAAATCAACGACCCCTGCTGCTCTTATTCCCTTTTCATTTGAAAGGAAGTTGTTTTTCCTCCTCCACTCTCCTGTCACTTCCCACCCCCCACGTGTGCACACTAGCCCAAAGTTGCAGCGAAGTTATACAGATTTTTTTTTTGAACTGCCGGTTTTATCTTCTCTTTCTTCACAATCTAGATCTACAACATTGTAATAATTGTTATCAGTGTTGTGTTCTCATTCAATTGTGTCCTGTTTTCTGTGCTTCAAAAAATTCCAGGTCCTTCACAAACTACAGCAATATCTGCCCTTGTTGGAAAATTTTGTTTCCCAAGTTGATATGATCGATTATAACCTCAGGATTGTTCAGTGGACTTCAGACTTAAAGATACGATGGTCGAGTGCTCTGAGCTCATCTTCGTTATTTCATCTTAGGGGTCCAAAGTTTTTCCAAATAGATAACTTGAGGTTTGAGGTAGGGATGACTCTTTCTCTCTATGGCGCTTTTCTCAGGCAGAGGGCATTAGAAATTATATCAGAAGGTGGGTACTAATGATGAATTAGTTTCTAGTAGAAGTCACGAATTTATACCTATTTGATCACTTCCTCTTCACTTATACAGATCAAGTGCAATCTGCGACCTTTTTCAGAGAAGCTTCCGGGGTTTATCAATATCTTGCTGAGGAGATTCTTCCAACCATCCAACACTGCCTGCCTTCTGAAAGACCACCAGAAGTTATTCCATCCACTTCTGCTGCGATGAGTCTTGTTTGTTTAGCTGAGGCTCAGGTTAGTTTGCTCACCCTCACGAACCTCCATGAATCTTTATCTATAAAAAGAAATGGCCTTTCTGAAAGTGGAATTTGTGAGACTGAATAGTCTAGTTAGTCTTTGATCAGAGTGTGGAATCCAGGAGGTCCATCTTTCTCTTTTTTAATATTGGTCTAAATGACGATTATCTATATTAATCTTCTGTCATAAAAAATGCAATAGGCTGTCACATCAATGCGGGCAGAAGAAAAGGGAACTATTCCTAGTCTTTTGGCAAAGCTACATTATGGTATTGTTGAATTACTCAATGAATCAGCTAATTATTTACACATAAGTTTTGGAGAATGCAAAGATATGTCCTCAAACTTTCTGGTGAGTAAGAATGCTCTTCTTGCATATTCATGATGGTTTTAGGGTGTGTATAATCTACCATTTAGCCATATGACTGGTATAATCTTTGTTCTTTTCGGTCGCAGGAATTTCTATCAGCTTTCAGAGCTCTACATGAGTTGATGAGTCGGAAAAATCTTGCAAAAGAACTAATGTCTAGTGGTCAAGTTGGAGTTGCTATAGGAGTTCTTAGATATGCATTAACTGATGTCAAAAAGGAAATGCCAAGAGAAAATTCATGGAAACTCGTTTTCGGAATAGAAATAGATATTGTAGCTGAAACGCTCAGAAAGTTCGAACGCGAGAATGAAATTGTATGGCATAAGAAAATTGCTTTAAGAGATGAGTTGCCAACGCCTATAGGTACCCGAATCGTCAAGTCCATACCCTATAATCCAAAAAAATGGGAGAGAGAACTAGCATTTAAAATATGAACTGAAGCTCCACGTAAATATGGTCATTTGTTCTTGTTGGGGACAATTATGGAGCTGCTTCTATCCCCAATTTCATTCTATAAAAGCACAAAAGAATCTGGTGCTCCTCTTAGAAATATTTCCTTAGCTAGTTGAGTGACTTTTTGGTGAAAATGTGAAGCATTCGTATAGAAATGTACATTGATTATAGTGATTCCTATTTCTTACATTTTATTCATTTGAAATGGTCATAAATATGTAAAGTTTGCCTAAATAAGAGGTTGATTGAATTATGTTTCTATATGAATATTCATTCTATAGTTTTTTTGAGATGAGAATTTTGAGAATCTTAATTCCACTTGTGTTTTTCTTAAAGAAAATATCATTTTCTAGTCACTTGTGGTAACAATTTTTACCGTAAAGATTTCATCAAGTTTGACCATAGATTTGGATAAATTAATTTACCATTTATTCAATATCGGTTAATTCACTATGCAACATTTGACTAAAAGGACTTGACTTGACATATGACAAATTATGATTAAACAATTTGATAAATATGATCAACACTACCTTCTTTACCTTCTTTTGATTATACAATTGGATGGAATACATGTAAATCAATTTTTAATAAATTTAATTTATACAGTGAGACACAATTTTTTTAAACCCTAAACTCTAAATAGAATGATATGAAATTTTCAAAAAACAGTTGATCCAAAGTGTGGAGGGCAACAGCCACCATGCAACTGGCAAGTGGCCAAATCAGGAACACAAGATTTTGATGGAATTGTTCATAATTTTAATGGAACATTTAGAGGAAATGGAAACCCATAAATAGATAGATTACATTTCGTCTTCTTGATTTCGCGCGAAAGTCAGGAAGAAGCTGTAGCAGTGGACGAGAAGCAGCCATGGCCGCTGTACAGTGCACAAGCTTCTGCAAACCATTTAGCACCACAAGAGCTTTCTCCCCTTCTTCATTTACCCTTTCAATTTCCCGTACGAGTTCTCCCACTTTCAAAGCTTCCAGCTCATTGCTCAACCTCTCGATCTCCAGGTCTTCTCTTCTGCATCTCTATACATTTCTCTTTAGTTTGAGAATACAAGCTGTGATTGCGCTAACGCTGCGTTACAGGTCGAATAGGGTTGTTCCGGCTGTGATTGCGGAAGAGAGTGCTGATGGGGCGACTGTTTCTGCCACTGATGCGTTTAATCTAACTTATCTGGAGGCGGGTTCTTAGTTTTATCGACTTGGGTTTGGTAAATTTTTGTTGATTTTGAATGTAATGCGTAGAATTAATCTTCCCCTCCTTTCCCCTTTTTGTTTTAGGGAAATAGTTGGTTGTGGGAAGTGGGCGGATTGAGCATTTTGGTAGATCCTATTTTGGTTGGTAGTCTTGATTTTGGTATCCCATGGCTTTATGAGGCCTCAAAGAAGATATTGAAGAATTTCCAGGTGATTTCAGAATAGCTATAAGCATTATTTTGGTGTTTGGTTTATGTGATGTTGTTAATAGATTGATTCTGATGAGCAACTTTGGTGCAGTTGAATGAACTTCCTGAATTTGACTGCTTACTCATTACACAAAGCCTTGACGATCACTGCCATTTGAAGACCTTGAGGCCTCTCTCTAAGAAGTCTCCCAATGTGAAGGTTATAGCGACTCCAAATGCAAAGACATTGTTGGATCCACTTTTCAGCAATGTAAGCAGATTCTGCTGTGCTTTGTTTTCTTGTTTGAATTCTGCTGTCATTCAAGGCTAAATTGCTAAAATCATGTATGTTTTGGAGTGATTCTGGTTAGAATCACTTTTGTCATTTGAAAATGATTTCAATCATTCAAATCTACTTATAATAGTACAGAAAATGCGTTTAAAAGTGACAAATTAAAGGTTTAAGTGAATTTTGAGGGATTAAAGTTATGTCGTGAAGTGATTTTAACCATTTCAAAGTCACAACCATGTACTAAACTGCAGTGGTTTATTTGGTCAAGCAGAGAGAGAGAAAGAGAGAGTTGTTACTGTAGTTAGAAGGCTTTTTTTAATTATGCTCCACTTCCCACCTTTTTTGTTCATTCCTTCTGGTTTGGATAGACTATCAACGTACAAGGCATGAAGGCAAAGATAAAGAGTGATTAAAGAGATAACAGAGGTGCATCGGGCAAAATAATTTTAAAAGCCTAGGCTTTCATTTGCGTGCCCTCCTTTCGTTTCATTTCAATGTTGTATGATGGCCTAATTTGATCAGATTATTACTGGAAGCATTTCATGTACCACATTGTGCTCATATGTGAATGTACTAAGGCTAGTTTTAGTTATATCCAGGTCACTTATCTAGAACCTGGTCAGAGTTCAGTTATTGAAGCAAAAAATGATTCTCAAGTACTCATTAAAGCCACTGCCGGACCAGTACTTGGTCCTCCTTGGCAGCGTCCTGAGAACGGGTAAAACTGTTGATCTTCTACATTGCATGATGAACATCGTATTTAGTAACCTGGTTATCTAGTTTCCATCTCTTATTAAATCTGATACAGGTATCTTGTTGTTTCTCCCCAAGGCCAGCTGACTCTTTATTATGAACCTCATTGCTCTTACGACAAGGAATTTTTGGGGAAAGAAAGGGCTGATATTGTCATCACACCTGTGATAAAGCAGCTTCTGCCTAATTTTACTCTCGTTTCTGGACAAGAAGATGCAGTTCAACTTGCAAAGCTACTGCATGCGAAGTATGAATGCTTCCATAACCTTAAATTCACTACTTGGTGGAGGCATCTCATTCTCTCTATATTTAAGTTAGAACCCCAAACTTGAGATTAAAAATCAAGAAAATTGGAGATGAAACGTATTACAATTTCAAAGAAAATTTGAAAGGGCTGAGCATTCGAGAGGCTCGTCCTCTTCCAAGACCAGTGCTGTAATATATGATTAACCTAGTAACCTTTAACCTTTGTGTTCTACTTTATGCAGAGATTCATAAGCGTATAAACTCCCTAGCGAATAACTAATCTGCCCATAATATCTTTAAAATATTTATCTCCTATCAAAGTATCCTTCCTTGTCATCTTTCAGGTTCATCGTGCCAATGAATAATGGAGATATGGATAGCAAAGGGCTTCTTGCAAGCTTAATCAGTGCGGAAGGGACAATTGGATCTTTCAAGGTTAATGTTTACTTTAATCAGTCATTATGGATATCATAATATTTGTTGGACACTCCTTGGCTCGAGGACAATCTCTCAAATACTAATGTTGTGTTGTAAGATCTTCATACGACCATACTTGAACTTTGCACGATGGTTTGTAGGTTTCCAGGCAACTTTGATTTCTTTCTTTCTTAGGTTAGGAGCGGATGAAATTGAATGAAAATCAAGTTGTTTACAACAAAACGACCTGGACACTAATTTATAATTAGAATGTTGATTTCACAATCTTATAACACTGATCAAATAGCCGTATGGCTTAATGATCAAGGGTCCCGGATACAATAAAGGGCTCAGAGTGAACATGTGTGTATCTATAGTGGTCACTGATCTAGGATTTAATATACTACGAGTTTTATTGATATCCATATGTTATATATGACATGATGGTTGTCCAGTTAGATTAATTGGAATTTCAAGCTGGCCTAGACACTTGCACATGGTTGAATGAGTGAGAGGGCTGAAATGGCCTAGACACTTTTTCTTCAACCATATTGTGGGAGTCAATTCTTCCACTTTTTACTCTCTACTCTGATACTGCACAATAAACGTTAGAAAGCTCTGTTAAATGCTTACTAATTCAATGTAATGCAGGAGTTATTGTCAAGGGAACTTCCTGAGGCAGTTGTCTTGGAGCCGACACCTGGGGTACCACTTAACATTTCTCCACCTTCAGATCAAGCGTGAGTGTCTGTTTTTCAATAATGAAAACTCACCTTTTGAATGTATACAATTTATTGATGATGGAATATAGTGAAGCCTGGTCTTTTTCCAGCATCATTCGGTTTCATAGTAAAGGAAAGATTTCTACTTTTCACTTCTCTGAACTAGCATCCAACCCCCTCCATATCTTACATGTGAACAAGCAACAATCTTCTCATCCACGGACTGTCCTCTAAAGATTATTTACAGTGTACACAATGTTTTGGGGTTGTTTGGAATGACATTTCAAGTACTTGAAAATAGTTTTTAAGCACTTAAAAACTTATTTCAAACAAGCCCTTAGTCCAAGTTTGAATACAAGTTTGTGTCAAAAGGACCTTCTCACTCTTTCAAAGTTCATGAAGTGTAGGATATCCCAATGCCTACTCTTTTTGGTAAAAGGAGAGTGTTTGAGCTAGGAATGAGAAAACAGAATGGCCTATGGGCTTCATTCTAGTGATGTCTAAAGGAGTTCTGGCCCATAGGATTGAAAGCACAGTCCAAATAAATCTCTGCCCAACTTCCTTTAACATGTCCAAACTCCTCCAACACGTCTTCAAGGACAATCTACACTCACCTTCCACACTAATCATGATTATTCCATTAGTAATTCTGCCCCAATAATCTGCTGAGGGGTGGGAATAGATTCCCATTCTAATTCAGATTTAGATTCAGATTCTGTCCTTTTCCCTTTTCTTTTTCTTTCTTTATAAGGAAAATGTATATTAATTTTGTAGCACAAATGGGAATACTGTTTTGCACATTATCTTTGAGATTACAACCATTTGATATTCTTAGCAAACCAAAGAAGAGTTTTGAAAATGAACTTGGACGAGAAAATGATCCTAATTAGAGAAAAAACAACTCAAGCAAATAGTATATCATCTCTTTCAAAGTCTTACAAAGAGATAATGTAGTGTGTGAGAATGCCATAGTGCATGGCTTTTAGGACATAAACAAAGTGGTCTGTGCTTTGCTTAATTTGATCGGCTCAATGAAGGTTTAGTTAATTGGTTTTTAATTAATGTCGCTAATGAAGTTTGAAGAGTTTTGTTTGGTGGCCATTGGCGATTTAAGAGGTCCAAAAATGGAAAGGTGGATGTACTTGGACAGGTTTGTGAATGTAATTAGCTCTCATCCTCAACCAAATTCATCAAAGGAAGTTGATGCCTTGCCTTTGGGTGATTAATTATTGATTGATATTAAATTGATCTTTTCTTGTATCATAGCCAGTTTGACATTGAAGCGACACTTTCATTATATTAAGAATAAAATATGTTCAACATAAATTAGAAATATTTTTTTCTCTAACAATGTTATTGAGCTTATAATTTATTGATATTTTCATAAATATTTCATTGTAAATAAAGTTGACCCAACAATATTTATGTCAATAACATTTTAAACTTTGGTATATATGTGTAGGTGATTACTCGGACAATCAATTGGATCTATCGAAATTTGATTTGATGATATACATTTTGATCAACCACTCTAGCTCCCAAATAAACTTCTGTAGTGATTTGTAATGTTTGCAATTTAGGTTTTGGAAGCCTAAATATTATAATTTGGGGTTGCATGTGTTTTAACTTATCTTGGTAGGATGAATTTGACACCATTGACTTTTTTTAAAGAAAATTATAATGTGTATATTTAATTTTTATTTTTTACCATTATAAGATTTATAATAAATAAGATATATTACATTTCATTGTATATTACTGTAGGTTTGATCTAACATATTTAAAGAAACCCAAGAACTTTTAAAATGTATTTCGTGGTGTATTATTATAGATTAGATCTACAATATCTCTATAAATTAAAAACAAATAAATCATTAAAGAAATCAATAACTTTTATATCTATTTTGTTGTATAAATATATGACCTAAACTATCAATTAATCAACATTCCAAAAACCACCGATGATATCTAATAACTTCCATGCATTCTCTATTGTTAGTTTTTTCATGCTTTACAAATTATGTTAATTAAACTTGTTTTTTTCTTTTTTCATAAATGGTTTTGTTATTTATTTCACTTTATAGATATATGCACAACTTTTTTTTTTTTTTTTAATAACATCATATCATAAAATCAAATCTTGACTCTATAAATAAAGGTATGTATTATGGTAATTGAATTATTGCTTCAAAATTGTTTTTTTTTAAGAAAACTATATAAATTAATTATGAAGGGCGTGGCATTGAAATACAAATGCAAACCACTTTATTTAAGTCACCGACTTTAAGGATTTTGATTTGTTATTAATCATGCCTAAATTATACATATATAGATTTATTATTGGATAGCTCATAGTTATACCCCAATCTCCCACTTCAAATAACAATAAAAATAATTTAAAAAGAAAAAGAAAAACCGACCCAAATTTGAATAATAGTAATTCTTTCATATTAATTCCCTTTTTCTTTAATTTATAGTCCATCATTTTGGTCAAACATATCATATTATAATGTCATTTTGTGAGACTTGATGTCTAAGTAATTCTTTCCATGACAAATGAAATAATGTAATTGTCAACAATATGAAATCTTCTTCCTCATTTTCTTCTTCACACATTATGCAAACTTTGAATCATTTCTGTTTTCCTAATTTCTTTCCACAAATGATTGGTTTTTGTAATTTTCTTATTTTTATTTTAACTAAATTCATGAAAAGACTGATTAATATATACAGATACAAACACCATATGGATCTTACGATCTTAAACTCCAAATAACATATAGAATAATGTTAAAGAAAAAAACCAACAACATAACAATGATAATGTATTTTTTCACTGATTACATATTTATACTTTCTCTACAAGTTAGGCCACCCACCAAATACAAGAAAAGAATATTCCCTAGAATTTGTGTTTTCCAAATGCCAAAATTTACTCGTAAAGTAACAGCATGCAACGTCGTCATTTTGTATATATGTAATGTTTCTAAAGAAAAAAAAGAAAAGAAAAGGTCCGTAAGGCAAAGAAAGAAAGGTCCCTTCAAAAGTCATTTGGCCTTTTATGTCCCTCAAAGGTCACTGTCTACATCCTCCTCGAACTTATCCTTACCATCGTCTGTGTGTAAGCCATATATTTAAATTACAATCGTCCAACACTCACCGTCCGATGAAGAATGTAGGGTCTAGATTGAAGAAAGGGTCCCATGGATTTTAATATAGATCTGATTGTGGGGAATCTTCAACAATGCAAGATTCTTGAGGTTGTGTTGTGGGTCACCTCTATTTTTTCTACAAAAGATAATCTAATAAATTCTAGGGACTAAAGAATATTCTAAATTAATTAATTAGACCAAATAAAAAGGATATTATGAAAACCATTGTGGAATATTCGGACTAAGGAGCGATCACATCATTATCAAAACCACTAATACTAAGATGCTGTTTTGGAAATTTCATCTTTGCTTAATTGTGTCAAGGTGGCATTGTTATTTATTAATTCACCCTTAAGAAGAAGGGCATATTCCTTAATCCTTTCCACTCGCTCGCTTCTCTTTGGAAGTACCACTCGTTTCCACTAATGAAAGGCTAACCATATTAAAAATAAGAAAAGAAAAACAATATTTTTATAGAAGATTGTTAAAGTTGTTTGTCGTTTTAAAAATGGGTGAAGAATTAGAATCTCTATTCTTCATTGTCGATATTCAAATCTATTAAATTGTGTTTAATTTCATTTAGGATGTCGATTATAAATGTGAGATTTAAATGTTAACGATAAATGCAATATGTCAATTCTATAATATTATGCGTTGTATAGATGAATTTATTTAAAAAAACATAGAACATGCATCCTTAAATGTAAAAACAAAATTTATTTTTTAAAGTAAAAAATGAAATTAAATTGATTATAAAAAATTATGGTAAAAAACAAAATTATTAAAAATATTAATATAAAATTTAACTATATTTTATAAATATTTTGATTTAATTTAGAAATGTTAGTTTAGTTTTTATTAAAATTTGTGGATATTGCGTTTGGTCGTTTGGACCTTTTGAGAAGACACCACATTTATAAAACCAAAACAAACCTTTTTCTTTTTCTTTACTTTTCCTTCCACTCCACTTCTAAATCATATTCAAAATATAATATCATCGATTCACCAATTTAATTATTTCTTAGTATCAAAAGTTATTATTTTGACAATGACTTGAGTGAGAATCACAAACACCTTTTCTTATCTTTATATTTTTATTTTTCTTCAAAACATGAATGTTGTTGATTAAAGTTTTTCCATCCTAAATTTAATGCACATTTGTTACTTTCAAAGTTAGAAATTTCATTCTTCCAAGAGGAAGAGGAAAATTCTGTTTATTATCCTTTTATAAAAATCATTACATGGTTCATGCACGTTTTGACCTTATCACAAAAATATATATTTGAAAAATATACATAAAAAATTGCTTGACTTCAAAAGTATTTAAAAATAATTTATAAGATTTTCTTGGATTCACCTATTCTAAAGTATATATTTTAATCTACTTACCAACCTTTTATATATATTTTTTTTCAGTTATCTAACAGCTTCCATGTGAAAATACTAAGAGTAATAACATTTGACTTGTGAATTTTAAAATATCAACTACATATGGCATGAGTCAAGAAGATTATCACAAAGAAATACATAATTCAATACAAATTAAACCAATTAAATCTATCTTATCTTATCGAATGGCTTAAATTGTTATTATTTTTCTCATAAAAGGTAATCATGTTATAGTTGTAGACCCTAACTATAACAATATGAAGAATACATGATAATTTAATTAATTATTATAAAATTAAAATGATTCTATCTTGTGAACCAATCATTTTTGGGTAAAATATAATATTAAAGTAAGATTAAATTTCTTTCCAATTATTTTCTGTTTATACAGAGAATATTAAATAAATCTAAATGAATGGGTCCAAAATTTAGGTGAGATATTTTTTTTCACTTTTAGAATTTTCTCTCAAGTTAAAAAATATCTCACTTTTTCTAAGAGCAAAAACCAAATCAAAGTCTTTAAATTGTCTCCTACTTCAATGAAAAGATAATATTTTCTTTTAGCAAGAAATCTGTATTTGTCGAGGAAAAGTCTTACTTTCTTTTCTTCTTAATGTCACGTTCTAAAATATCAATAAGAGGATGAAAAAAAATTAGAACACATTTGAGAATGTATTTTTTTTATTTTTTTTAATTTCAAATTAGTATATTTTATTTTCATGTCTTCAAATAAATTCTTAGCAAAATTTTAAAATAAAAGTTGAAGTAAGAGAACAAAACGTTACTCAACTGATCATTAGCATGCAATTGATAATTGATAATAGCAAATATTTTCTTTATACAATGAACAAAATACAATTCTAATATTTGTTTTTATTTTCCATTTTAAAATAAAAAACCAAAAACAAAACCCATATTTAACAATAAATAAAATAATTTAAATGACTATTACCAAATAAGGCAGTATTGAAATGTGAATTAAAGTTTAGATAAAGATGAAGAAATAGTTTGACTATTCAAACATGTGTACCACACGTGTGAAGAGTTTAATAGAAGGCCAAAAACCATTATGACTAATTTAGAAAGAAAAAAAATTTGAACGCATTTTAGATTGCATATGAAAATGTTGTATTTTATTTTATATGTATAAAGAAAATGAAGTACATAAAGATATACGTGCCTAAATATTATTTGATTAATTATGATTGTATTCTTTATGTTTAAAAATATGTAATATACATAGAAATAGATTAAAAAACATTAAGAATTTTCAAGTGGGTGAAAAATATGAAATGAAAAGGGATGAAGCCATAAAGGAATGTTAGATTAGGTCAAATTACAACACTATGACTCCATAATTTCTCTCTTGAACAAAATAGTAAAGTTAGAAAAAGAAGAAGATGACATTATATCTCAACATATTTTAATGTCGGTTGAATTTACATATACATATACATACATATATATAAATAAAAGTATTATTTGAGATTATTAATGCCTAAATTGAAAGGGTGTTGTTAATTAATTAAACGTTAATCCTATATATTCTGTAAATTTCTTCACTTTTAGAATAGTGAGAAAAAACCCACCAATCTCTCTCATAGTAGAGAGAAAAATGACAACATTTAGCAATAGAAGTGATACATAGATTAGATATATAGATAAATATGACCCATTTAATTCTCTTTCTTTTTATAGATGTATAGATAATATCAACTTTTATTTTTGTTTTTTGATGGTGGGTTTAGTGGGATGTTAATTTTTATGTGAAGAAGTAAGTAATAAGTTGGAAATCTTGTCTTAAAAGAAAAGATAAAAGATATCAATCTATAAGCTTTTAAATTTTAGACTTTTCAACTAACCACTTTCCTTTATATTCCAACCTCTATGTATATTCATCTTTTATTCAAATTCTAACACTTATATTCAAAAGTGTGAAATTTAGCATAGTTTAGTTGGTGATTCAAATTTTCTACCTATTTAAAAAAGTTATTATATTAAAAATGAAATAACAACTATCAAAACTACTCTTGAACAATTTGATAAATAATCTTTATAGATAACTATTTGATCTCAGAGCTAATTTTTGCATTTATTTTAAATTTAAATATATATCTTTTTCAATTCCTTACTGTAATTTCCATTTCTATGAAATAAAAAAGTTGAAAATTCTTACCTAAACACAAATTTACAAATTTCTACTTAGTTTTTGAAAATATTGAAATATGATGATGTGTTTATAGGCCTGGTATCTTAAAGACTAGAAAACAACTTTAGTTTTAGATTTTGTAGTGTCTGTTTTATCACTAATTCAAAAAAAAAAATGTATTTGAATTAATTAGCAAATTCTTAAAAGTTAAAAATTAAAAAATTAAAACAAAAAATCATTATGAAAACAGAAAAGATTGATAGCAATTAAATAAATTTATCCTTACTCCAACCATCATTGAATTTTCAAGAATTATACAATTAATTAAAGAAAGTGTTTGAAAACAGGAAGGTCTTGTGATTCTTCTAAGAAAAATCCAATAATGTATAAAGAAATTTGAGTAATCTTGTGGTAAGACAATTCTTCCCAACAATATATTTATTAATCTTACGAGCTAGATAAGATTTTCATTTCTGACTTATATATATATATATATATAATTAAATCTGTCATATTCATAAAACTACTAAGTATCACCCATTTATTTGTTTCCAAACACCAATTTATGAAGATTTCATTAAAATTAAAATCCTGTGGTCTAGTGTAGTTAAATGAGTAATATATAATTGATAATGCAATAATTTGTTTGGATTGATAGAGTAAGAGAGGAGTTGGAAAGGACAAAGAATATGATTCCGTAAATCCAAAAATGGGTGCCCAACTTCACGTGAACATCTTATGTATATCACATGCCTTTATCAAATAACTTGATTGTACTTTACAAAATTTTGTTCCAACCCTTTTACAATAATTTTAATCAACAAAATTTCTATGTCGCCGATCGCGAATTCGGCGAATTTGTGGTGGTGTGAGTGCAAGAAGATGTGGCCGGCGAATTTGAATGAACCATTCCCCCGCTGCTCTGGCTCGCCTTCCCTCCTACCAACGTCGCCACCGGAGCATAAATCCCATTTCTCCCTTTCTCTGTTGTTGCCACCGTGTATTTCGGTGGAGGTGGTGGTGGAACCCATATGCTTCCCACCACCACGAATTGCTGGTGCGCCGATGAGCTCCCGCTGTCTTGCATTGCTGTATTTGTTGGCCTTCTTGAGTGCAATCGGTACTTCTGCCAGATTATATTAACAATATGAAAACCAAACTTTTGATTTAAATTAACAAAAAAGGAATGATTAATATCGATATGAACCTGTAAATGACTTTTGACTTCATCGTTAGTGAGTCCATCCACCTTCATTAACTCCCTGATTTGTTTTGGTGTGGCAACTGTGATTGAACAAATTAGAACAGTTTATTTAAAAAATAAGATAAAAATTGAAGAAAGATTTTAGATTTTTTGGTACCATGAGGACCGCCAAGTTGTTGAAGGGCGTGAACGAATCGCCGGTGTAATTCTGACGACCAGCACCGCCTCTGTTTTCTTTGGGTCTGAGATTCCTTATCTTCTCGTTTAGCAGTTCCTCCGCCACATTTAGAAGCGGTTCCCGCCGTCGAACTTGTTGTCGTTTCCGGAATTGAAATTGTTGTCGCCTCCGGAAATGAAGAACCCGCCGTCCTACCGACTACCACCGCCGACTCTGTTTTCAATGGAGTTGTTTTTTCAAATGGTTGAAAAGCACCGCCACCGCCATTATTTTTTACCTCAACAACCTCCTTAGCAACATCCTATCAAAAAAAAAAAAGAAGAAGAAGAAAACTCACATACTCTCCCTGAAAATTCTCGTTCATTGTTTCCTATGCTATAAACAGAGCAAAACAGATTAATGATGATGAATTCTTACCTCTGTAAGAGGAGGATCTGGCGATTGATTCCAAAGCTGAGCCGATTTGAGCCAATCCGATCGACCCAATTCAATCTTCCCCGGTTTTGATTGTTCGTCTTCTTCAATTTCAAAATGAGAATTCACACAAGGTTTGTTAATAGGAATAAACTCCTCCAAAACAGGGCGATCGCTTGATGTATGCTCAGAGCTCTCCGTCGACACCCCAGACAACTGCTGCCGGCAAGAATCAATAGCTATAAAAAAGAAAAGCCACAAAATTAAATTAAACAAAAAACGAGAAAAAAAAAATGAAGAACAATCCGAAAAACTCCATAACTTGCGGTGAAGTTACCTCTAGTGACGAGCTCCAAACAGAGGGGAAGTTCTCGCTGGAAGACTTGAATTTTTTGGCGTTCTCGATCCAAAGCATCAGCATAGTTACTCAAATCCATTCCAACACGAATATCCAGAAAAGTGTGGACAAAATCCATAGGTGAATTTGGAAAAAGAAAAGGAATAAAAGGGTTTATTTAAGGAAGAAAAGGGTGAGTTGGATGGAAATAGAACATAGAAAAATCCGAAGTAAGCCAATGAGAAAGAACTGGAAAGGCGAATAATGGAATCTGTAGAATCAAGAAAAGGAATAAACTTCTTTAAAGACAATAATAAGAGAGGAGATGAAGAAGAGAGAATGAATATTATAGATTAATGGAGGTTTTGAGAGAGAGAGAAGAAATCAATGGAGGATTCTAGAGAGAGAGAGATGGGATTGGTCGAAGTCGTGGCGTCGCATACAAAATCGAATCTTTTTGATTGGAGGTTTTGAAGAGAGAAAGGTTTGAATATTCGTATAATTTAATCTTCATTTTTGCTCTATTTATCTGTGGGCTGTTAATGACGTCATTAATCTTTCACAACTTTTTATTTTACTAATAGATAAGATCGAATACTCTATTTATTGACTCACCAAACCTAACCTTTTTTTGTTTTTATTTACTTTCCAGAATTTCATTTAAAACAACAATAAAACTATATTTACAGATAATGGGTATTGCATCAAATCTATTTTCCTATCTTATTCAATAATTAATTACTGAATTACAACAATAGAAAATTCATTCATTCATTCATTTTGTTTCTTTCAAACTAATGTGATATGTAAACTACTCCACAAACTAACACGCTTTCGGGTTTAATAATTACGTAACTTATCAATTTAATTCCTCCAATTTTATTAGGGTACCATAAATTTATTTTTTATTCCATTCTTTTCTACTCATTACTTTATTCTATGCAAATACACATTCAAATAAATTTTTTATGATTTATGAAAAAATAAAATAAAGATGGTTTTTTTTTCTTTTCAAATATGTGTTTGGTTAGACATTTTGAAATTAGATTAAAATTTAAAGACGGTTTTAACGTGATTTATTAGGTTTATAAATAATAAAACCAACCATTCTATCAACTAAATAATAGTTTGACTGTAAATTACTATTAATTAATTTATGAAATTGTTTGTGTACTAATTTATTCTCAGATAATTACTATATTAATGGCAATTTTATGTTGTAATTTACCATACATCTTCTAACATAAAAAATTATTTAAAAATTGCTCTATTGCGATCATAAAATTGGAAGACAGATTCTTAAAATATAATATCTAGATTGTAAATTTAAATGCATAAAATACAAATTTAAATTGTCAACTAAACATATATTATATTTTAAAAGTTTGTACAATGATAGTATTTTTTTCTTTTTTCTCTAAATTGTTTAGTTTTTACCATAACCCTAATTGAATTAATATATGTGGCTCACTCTTGAAATCTGTTTGTATTAACATGGATATGCATACAAGTTTACGTGCAGAATGAAATTTTTATTTAAAACGTCACACAAGTAAAGAATTAGATTAAATATCAAATTGAGTTAAATTAGCTATTCAATCAAAATTAAAAATATGGATAACCATATAATTAATAATATTATATACATCAATTAGCGAACATACCATGGCCTTTTAGCTACCAACTTATTGGCAACATCGTTACAAATACGATAGATAATAATATAAAAGGCTTGCATGGGGTTTTTGTGACGTTAAATTGAAAGATTGAAATAAAATATGATGTGGTGTTAAATTGATTTGTGGTGTTCATCTTAATTTGTTTAAACAAACAAACAAATAAGAAAATTGATTTACACCAACACCAACCAAAATGGACATTTGTGAGTATATAATTATCAATGGCGGTTCGAATTTAATTAACTATAACATCATATCCAACAAAATCGACATCTCATCAAATAGCCAAAGTGTGTTACGAAAATTATGTTGATTAGTTTACAAGATTTCCTTTTTTCACACATTTCTAATTTCTACAAGTATTTAATATGGAATCTGACAATAGAATCTAATGGTTATTTCTTTCTACATTTTTTTTAATAAAGTTTACTTTAATTAATTAGTGCATTGCATTCATAACGAAGAATAAAGTTGGGTGTGGTACTTGCAACTATTCATCTAAATGTATGTTGCAGTACAAAAAATGATCAAGTTTGTACAAATTTCATTAACTTTGTACTTCTATTGTACTCTACATCTCATAGTTCATATCCAACATTAAATATATGAGTTATTGTAAAAGAATTATTATTTATTGTGGATTCAGATATCAATACAACGAGATGGGTTTGAAATAATTGAAATGAAAATGGAAACTATACTTAATGTTGTTGCTATATTCTTGGGGGAAGAATAATCTTTCAATTTTAGTCATCTTGTAATGTATCTTCATCAACTATGATATCGAATTGTTTTTGCCAAAATCGAGATCGAGTTGTGGTTTTACGTGTTCTTATTTTTATAATGTTGGGCCGGCCCGGTGAGGCTTTTCGGAGAATAGCCCATTTAATCCAGCTTTCAATTTATAATGGGCTTCCGGTAGAAAATGAAATGGGCCTTCAAATGAGTTTCAATTAGGCCCATCTTTCTACGGTTCTCTTTAATTAAACATCTCTTTTTCTCTCTATTCAAATTATTATCCTTTGTAGTAGGTCACTTTTTTCTTTATTATATTTGCAAAAATTAGTAACTACAGTAAAGAAAAGGATCATATTACATCAAATTAAATTGACATTGACATTAACGTAGTAAAGTGACAAAGTAAATTCAAAGCTTTTTTTTTTTCTTAATAAAGACAAAGTAGTATACATAAAGTAGTTTTAAAAAAAAACGACTAAGTCCACTTTGCCAATTATTCTATAAATTTACTTCCAAAAATTGGCATAGCTTAAATAATTAAATTTACCTATTAATTTTAATTTAAAAAATTAGAAAGCTGTATAGACTCACAAAATTTAACCCCCCCCAAAAAAAAAAAAAAAATTAGTATTGTTTTCCTAATTTTAATAAAATCGACGAAAACTTGATTTGATTTCAATTACTTCCAACACATTCATTTAATAGAGAGATTTAATAAAAGAATTTGTAAACAATGGAAACCATATATGTATTGAAACATAGAAAACAATGAACATAGGAAGTCATATATTGTGTGGTTGGTGATTTTTATCCGTACGTCATAGCTACTATATAACATATTCAATTCAACAATTCACACACAGAGAGAATAGTTGGCATGTGTCATTTTCACAAATTAATCAAAATCATATGTTATATTTTTTAGAGACATAATTAGATTTAGTTTATAAAATATTTTTAAAAATGTTAATATAAGTGTAAGAAAAGCGTTTGTAAACCCTCAATCCAAATGATTTAAAATCTAAAGTATGTTTATAATAACAAATAATAATGGTAATGAATGAGTTTAAATTTAGGTAGATAATCAAATTGTGGTATTAAATTCGTAACAATAATTGAAAGTTTGAATAATGTTTTTATATTTTTCCACAAATGATTTAAAAGAGAGGAGAAAAAATTGAAGAGTTTGAATGTGGAAAAGTGGTCCAATTTACAAAATTTGGATGAAAGAGTGAACGCGGTTTTGCAAGAGGGCAAGGATGTGATTGAGAGTGAATTTGTCACTTTGCTACAACTTGGTTTTTATTTTATTTTTTGTTATTTATTTTTTAATATATGCATAATATTATTACTGCTTTTACAATTATTTCAAAGGAAAAAAAGAAATGTAATTGATTCTTTTTATTCAACTTGTACAATTTCAATTACAATAATCCTCATTTTAATTACCCTTTTTCAATCTCTTGATACCTCTCTAATATTCCATTTTATTTCCTATTATTCTTTCCATACCTCTTTTCTCTTTTTTTTGTCCTTTTTTAAAATAGGAATAATATGGCATGATTTTATACCATAGAATGATATTTTTTTAAATCTTCCAAAATTAGAAAGACAATAATAATAACATAAAACATCATAATCTGTGGAAAAAAAGAAAGAATTGGAAATCATTGATATACATCGGAATAGACATTACATTCAAAAGGGAAATTTTGAAAAATAAATTTCTTAAGAAATATTAGGATGTAGATTAATTCTCAAAACCTTTTCCTACCAAACTATATTAATGATGGGAAAAAAAAAAAGAGATAGTAAATCAAAATCTGCTTGCATGATATGATTATATAAACTATATAAAGATATAATATTTAGATTTGCCATATCAATAACAACTTGATTAGTAGATTTTGTCACACACACTCCAACCCTAACTTTTTGTTTTTATTTTAAATCTGCAACTCTAATATTATTTTTGGAGAAAAAGCTAGAAAATAAATAAATAAATAATCAAACAAGTAGGTTTAATTTCGTATATATAGAATTAACCTAAAAATTCAAACTTTTTAATTCGTCTAGAAATTTCTCTCTTTTTTACAATTAATTATCTTCTCTCTCTCTTTTCTTTCCACCTCATTCTTCATCAAGAAATTAACATGTAAAAGAAGAAAAAAGAAAAAAAAAGGGGGGGGAGGGGGGGAAATATGTACGTTACAATGCTCCCACAACCCTTTGTTTTTTGGTACATTGTAAAGTGAGAAATTCCAATTCTCTCCTTCTCTTCTCACTACACCCACTATTGGGCGAAACTTTGATAATGTCAACTCCAAACAGTCTGAACGTCTGAACCGGGTTGATAGCGGACCCGGTTGTGGTAGAAGGTTTTCGTGCCTTCCATTCAATGTAAAGCTGTTTGTCTTGTCCGGTTGATTTCAAGAAGCTAACAATGTCACCGGCTTTCAAATTCTTTTCTTTCACGAACCGGCTCCATCCTTTCGTCAACACATAGCTTTGGCTACTATTCCAATATGAGTACCTGAACCGCCATACTTTCCCTCCTCCATCTTCAAAGTTCAACAATAGACCTTTGGAGGAAGCGGTCGAACCGGTTTGTAAAGGGAAATTCTTTTCCGCGTGTTGTTTTGGAATGACCAAACGGTTTAACTTCCCCACATCGCTTGGAGTTACGGCTTTTTCAAATAAAAGTTCCCGAGCGGTTTCCGGATCATCATCGGAACCGGATAGGAAACGGTTTTGTTTACGATCGGAACCGGATAACCCAGCGTTTCGTTTGCTTTGGTGGAGTTCATCTAAATAAGTATGCTTACGTAACATGTCGACGATCTCCGCCTTGGAATGGGAGTTGAGGAAAGCGGAAACGATGTCGTCTTCTTCACCACCGCCGTGTGTTAACGGCTTGAAATTAGTAACAGCGTCACGGCCACGGAAACGTTGAGCAGCGACGTCGTAAGCACGTGCTGCTTCATCCTCTTCGTTGAAAGTACCCAGCCATACTCTTTGATGCTTCTCGTAAATCTGAGCCCCCCATCGGCCGTTGGGCTGTGGTACCACTCCTTTGTAACGGGAAGATGGTAATTTGCGTGACTCCGCTTCAACTCCACCGCCGCTGGAGTCGGAATCCAGAACGACACTGGTGACGCCACTTCCGACGCGGCAGAGACTGGTGTCCGGCGGTGGAGATTTAGATTCGGTGGAAGTTGTTTCGTCGATGCAAATTCCGTCCATATCTTTGGAAATTTAAAGAGAGATAACGCAAAAAGGAAAACAAAATGAAAGGGAAAAGGGTGAGATTATGGGAATGAACTGGAAAGGCGTCGATTTATATAGGGAGGGTGGACTTTATAATTTAATTTTTTTCGGAAGTCTACGTTTTTTTTTAAAAAAAAATATTTATATAAAAAAAGACCCAATTAGAAACGCATATTTAGAAGATGATGGAATTATAAAAGAAAAATGGAAAGAAAAAAAAAGGGTCAACTCTAGGAGGATGAGAGAGAGGTGGGGTCCATTAAAAACAAGTTGATGGGGTTCACATGACCCTGGACCGTGTTTTCTTTAAGTTCATCCCCCCTGAATTTTGCTGCTTCTCTTTTTCTCTTTTAATAATTAATTACTTCAAAAAAAAAAAGAGAGAGAGAGAAATTTCTCCATGTGGAATGTATCTTATCTGATACTGCTGCTGCTGATGCCTGATTCTTGTTGATCATCATCTTTCATCAATATCTGCTTCTATTATTTGCTGTTTGTTTTGTTAGTACCAATCAGAATCTTTACCTCTTTTTAACCCTTTTCTTTTTTCTATTTATTACCTTTTTTAAAAAAAACAATAACAAAATCACCCCCCCCCCCAGAAGGAATTTGGAATGAGAAATGAAAATTTCCTGTTATGGTATAAATTTGTAAAAAGGAAAAATAAGAAAATGGGAAGAGTCCAAGTGTCGGTACCAGAAGGTACTATTTTTAATTAATTAAGAAAAAAACGAGTTCCCACTAGGATGGGAGAGGGGTGGGAGGGAGGTGGGGCTTGAGTTTCACAGGGATTGGATTTGGATTGGATTAGATAGAGAGAGAGAGAGAGAGAGAGGCATAGAGGGTCTTTCCCACTCTTTCCTCTTTGCAAATGCAAAATCCCACTAAACTCCAAACTAAACCCTTAATTCCACCGTGGCTTCTTCTCATTCGTTTGTCTTTATTACCTAGGTTCATTTTAGTATCTATTGTACACTCCCTCACCAGATTCCTCCCCCTTTTTATTTTGTTTTTAATAAATAATAAAAACATGACGATTCTATTATTTCCGAACCAACGCTGACATGTCTTTCCCTCAACTCAACTAAACTTATCTTGTTTTTCCCTATTCGTATCGCGTCCAATAATTCCACTCCTCTCCCCCATCTCCACCGTCCCTTCCTCTTCTCAATCCACGGCTCTCAACTCTCTTGGTCCAATACTTTCCTTGGTCCCACTCACTCCCACACACCCCCCCCCCCCCCCCCGACTTTTCTTTTCTTATAATATATAATATTTTATATTTGGCGATGCATGTACGGACTTGTCCTCCCTTTTACCCTGGGACCCACTTCATTTTCCCCCTTTTAATTTCTTTTCTTCGTCTTTTTATTTCATATATATATTCATTATTAAATCCCGGCGCCCTTCTGAGTGACGGTGCCTCTCTCTCTCTCTCTCTCTCTCTCACACACCTAAATTTAAGCTTTCATTTTACACTTATTTTTTTTAGGTGCTGATTTGATATTTTGTTTTCAATATTATTGTTTCTATTTTCATCATATCAAACATTATTTCCCAAACTGTTCAAACATTATCATCTCTTTACTCATTTGTTATTTTTCAAAATATCATAAATATGCGTAGTATGTGTAATTAAATATGTTGTAATTAGATACGAAACTTTGTGGAAAGGTAGTTTTAAAGTGAGGTATGACAACTAATAATATAGATTTTGTAAATTCAGTTAAAGTCAAATTAAAAATATTGTTTATTATATTAATAAAATATCTCAAATTGAACCTAATTTAATTAAGGACGTACATAAATATATTTTAAATAAAAGAATAAAACGTGTGATGGCTTGTTTGTATTTTTAAAAAAAAAAAAAAAGAGAGAAAAAAGTGTAATTGATTACTTGGAGATGTACCTAACAATAAATACAATAAATGAGAAATTTGAAATGAAATCAAATAAGTAATGATGAACATCAATCTGAACTCTGCACAAAATCTTTGGGCTTTTGTGATCAATACTTTCTTCTTTACTCTTTTTGAGTTTCAAGATAAACTTAGGATTATTTAATTACAAAATCCTGTCTTTTTCTTTTATTTTTTTGACGTCACTTTCTTTTATATAATATAATCCCACATTTTCCCATCAAAACCCCTCCAATCAAAGCTATGTCCACACTCTTATGCCTTTTATCAATTAATTAATTAACTAATCGTTGTTATTAGCCAATAAGGATTAACACTTCTGCATCACTTAAATCTAAATCAACAAGATTCGGTGTAACTTTACTTCCTACTTTTTTTCATTTCATGAATAATTATTGTCTTCATTTGCGCATTTTGTGTATTTTTTTTTAATTCATTCATCATTAATTAATATGAAAGTGGACAAAATAAATAAACAAATAAACAAGAGATTAGGGAAGGAAGAGAAAAAGTTGATCGTCTTTTCATTAAAGTATGGACAGTACTTTTAATTAATTGAATGGTTGTAATTCTGTACATGATTTTCCCACTCCGATCAAATATATGTAAAAATCAGTAGTATATTTGCACTCAAAAGTTGACTCTATCTATAAAATCAACCAATTTCTAGAGTATTATGATGTATATCAATCATTACTAATTATATTCTTAAGATAAATATATATATATATATTTGTGTGTTAATCCTTAACTACTATTAGGGACTTTTTCAATAAAGTTTTGGAATGGAAAAATTCAATCAAATTGGATCAATATAGAACGTAGTTCAAACCAATTATGAAGTAGAAGCGTGTAGTGGTGATGTTTTATGCCGAAAATTTTGAAATTTTTGTTAGAAATTAATAATTATTATAGTAAAAAGTACAAACAAATAACCTACATGTAAAGGAAAAAAGGAATTGAAGACCTTTTATTTATATATATATATTTAAACACAATTGCCAAACTTTTGAGTGGGATTTCCTAAGTAGTACACTTTATTGGAGAGCTTTTAATACATTTGGTTTTTTGAGAGGCCAACTTGTTTTTAACCAATAGCTTTTGATGCCACAGATTTTACCAAACACTTATCCTTCTACGCGTACAATTCAGCAAATGATCTTATTATTTTGGATGAATTTTGACCTTAGGTCAATTACTCGAAAAAGAGAGAAAAAAAATCTGATTTAATCCTGAATTGTTTGATTTTTTATTATAAAAATCATATGGGGTCAAGAGAAATTGAAGTCAATTTTCTTATTAGTACGTCAATTACTTTCAAAACTATAGAAATATTGAGGGTTCAACATTTCTTCAAGTGAAAATGTAAAGAGAAATTGAAATCACTTTCATGTCGATGGAGTACAATAGATCTAAATATTATCGTGTTATCATGACTTTATTTATAAATTATAGTATGAATTTGATATATCAAATTGAGTTTCCATCCAATTTTTCTTTTTCTATTTAATACAATCCAATTGCAACTCTTAAAATATATCATTTCCATATTTGAGTGTTGAATTGCATTATGTAAGTAAAATATGGACTAATGATGCACACACTATATTTGGGAGAAAAACAAGAAAGAAAACACAAATAGACATTGGTTGCTTATACAAACTTTGGAAATCTCACGTTGCCCTAAGAGCTTTATGTTCAATGTATAATAAATGTAATTACAGACACCAAATACATAATGTTGAATATATTGTCGGTTTAAAAATGGTAAACTTTTTTAATTAAATGATAATTATTTCAAAACAACACAAAATAAAATAAAAGAAGAAAGAGAATAATTTAGCACACTTAAATAAGTTAATTGTATAGACACTCAATAGATTTAATTAAGATACTTACGCTTCTTAAATATTTAGTAAAAAAAAACTGTAGTTAGTTATTAACTAATTTACATTTATCTTTTAAATATTCATTTACTTTTTTTATTTCAAGATCACATAACTAAATAATATAAAATGTATATTGAATAATACTAAATTCGATTCGTGACTAACTAGTGACATTTAGTTAAATAATTGATTGCATCATTTAAAACTAATGAATTTTATTAAAAAAGAAAACTAACTATTATATTCTCAATAAAATAAAAATGAAAAATAGAAAATATCATGAGGTTGAAAGTTGGGAGGAAAACACAAGGGAAGACTTAAGATTAATTTTGAAAATTGAATTTGGGTTCTATAATTCTAATAAATATGAAATTTGTTGAATTAGGTGAGTGGCTATATTAAATGGTCCAATCACTTTCACGAAAACATCCACATCACCCATTTTAAACTGAGTAACAACAAATTAAAAATAATAATTAAATGCCTGTATTATGGTATTGGTGGTCACTTCTATCTTCTTCCCATGATCCAATAATAATATTAATAAATAATTTATTATTAAAAACATTGGGAATAAAATATCTTAGGATAAAATTTTTAATTAAATGTTGCACCCAATTTCGCCCAACTTGTTGTCCTTTCAGAGAATATAATATAATCTACACATTATTTCATCTGCCACTTCATAATTTAATAATTTATTCATTTATTATATATGAAAAAAGAAAAGAAAAACTACTTTTCCTAATAATAACAACATTAATAATTCCTCTAAACACTATTGATTTTGTATATTGTGAATCATACCAAATTGTACCTTTATCTCAAGTTTTTCTCAACCAACATATATGATATCGTTATTTAAAAAGAATTAGAATTGAAAAGTTTGAATTATGTAAAGAAATTATTTATAGGAGAAAATAAAAAGTGTGTGTGTGTGTGTTGAGTGAAAATGTAAAGGGAGGCAATGATGAGGTGTGATTCAAAGAGATGAGGGTGTGAGAAGCTGCTTTTGTTGACTACAAGAAAAGAAAAACCTTAATTATGATTGGCTATTGAAGTGGGACCTACAATATGGACACTGTACACCACATAGACCATTCCTCTTCCCATTGGTGGAGATTGGAGAGGAGATAAGATACAAAATAATATTTCTTTTTCTTCTTTTTCTTCTTTTTCTTCTTTTTCTTCCTTTTCTTATCCTTATAATTTCAACACCTAAAATCATGAAATACTCTCTACATGAGGAATCAATTTATTGCCCTTTTAAATTTACAATTTGTCAATAATTCACTAAATTATGCCTCAAAACTTTCACTCCCACATTTTCTCCATTCATATAAATTATCTCAATCACTTATATTTTTACCCTAAAAGTTTGGTGGTAACAATCACACAAATATAATAACAATCATTTTAAAAAATTTACAGATATAGCAAAATCTATTAGTAAAATATCATATCGATGCTATATTTATAAATTATTTAAAATATTCTTATCATAATTACAAAATTTTGTTTATAATTCTCAATTATACATAAAAGGAATATATTATTTATTGCTTTAGGGGTTGTAGTGTGATCGAGATTTTGAAGTGTGAAAACGGTAGAAAGAAGGATTCGAATGAAAACTATGAGAACAAAATGAGATTGACATCATAAATTGGGCTTAAGTACTTAATTCAAATATGAGTTTTGAATTACATTATACTATAAACCCATTTTATTACCGGGTCCCAAATAGGTTCTAGGTATAGATGATTTAGAATTTAGTTTCTAACTCGTGACAAAAACTTTTATTTTTAATTTGTTTGGTGAACTTGAGCATCACTTAATTAACTCTATACATATATCTCCAAGTGAGATGTTAGAGATTTGAAAGGTTGCTTTCCATGGAATTGTACTAAGAAATTTCACATATTTTTTTCTTTCAAATAATAAAGAAACTTTAAAATAACATTACTTTCATTTAAAACCGTGTAGTTTGGAATGGATTGAATAAATGTTTGAGATATGTTATAGTTTGTGACCCATTCCATGCGAGGATAAATGACTTATTTCTCCTTGAAATATTGTTGTTGTTTCTATCAAATAATAATTTATATTTATGAATGAATATTTGATTTTGATCTAGTCAAAGAATGGGGTCGGATAGAGATTGAATGCATGCATGTGATTTGTTTGGTAATGTACTTTGTTAATATAAACCACAACAATAATGTAGAAATGCAAGCACTCCAAATAATTGTTTCGTATATTATCTAAAAATGTAAATAGTGAGATCGTGATTAAATTAGTGGTTTAGAATCTTTCCATAACCATTCTTAATTGTTTTCTTCTCTACAAAAAAATAAATAAATAAACAAGTTCAATTATATAAACTATAATAATGTAAGTTACGTGTAAGGACTAATTAGGTCCAATTTAATATTTATTTTATACTTCAAGCATGTTTTGTGCTATACTTTATGTTTTTTTTTAAAAAAAAATTTGTTTCTTCCTTATTTGTTGGTAAGTGTTTATGTACATTTCTTAACACACATGTTTGAATTTTAAACCCTAAATATATTATTAAAAAATCAAGCCTTAAAAGTTCCATTTAGTTTAAAAATTAGGCTAGATTTTAAGAAGAATGAAGGGAAAGAAAAAAAGGGAAACACTCCATATTCTATGCTTGATGTTTACAACCACAAATATTCACGTTTCATATTTTTTTTTTTTTTGAAACATGAATAAAAATTAGTGATTTGATGTAAAATAAATAAATAAAATAAATGAATTGTTGAATATGTTTTAAAAAATGGCATTTTCTTGAATAATATTAAAGAGAAAAAGTCATAGAACCCACATTTGATTCAAATACTTTCTTGATTTTCGTTTGGTGTTTAAATAATAATAAAGCATATTATATAACATTAACGATTTTATTTATGTTTTGATAATTAGTTATGATCATCCATTCACAGTGTTTATTGTTTTCATATTATAGATCCGATTGTGGAAATAAAGCCTAAAAGTGGCCGAAATACATAGATTAAATAGTGGGTAATATCAATTTGGTGTGATGAGTGACGAGATTTGATTAGCTTATGCATAACCAACGGTTATTATTTATTTCAAAATAGATGTGAACGCACGTTAAATCACATGCAAAAAAAGAAGAAGAAGAAGAAGAAGAAGAAAAAAAAAGAGAATTATTAATATGATATATGAGTAGACGAAACAATAAGTAAGGTGAAATGGGGGTCCATTTCTGGAGTCTTTTATTTAAATACGAAAAAGATAATAATATTTAAAGAAAATTAAAAAGAGAAAGCAAGTGGGGGCTATAAAAAGACGAATACGTCATATTTGCCGACATGGAAACTTCAAGTTTATGTTTTAATTTTGAAGTTTTGGATGGGAGAAAAAGGTCAAATGAAATTAAACAACTTGGAAGGGAGTGGTTGTTTTATAGTATTCTTAGAAAACTGGACTGGATATAAATGAATCTGTGTGTGTATATATTTATATGCTCTGGTTTTCAAATTTTGGATAACATATATCACAAACCCTCATTCATAATCTATATATATATATATAACTACTCCATGACTTCTTGTTTGTTTTTATATGGTATTTCATTTTAAGTTTGGAAGAGTTCCTTTATTAATCCTATCTTGGAACGTGTTAAGAATCTCATTGTTTAATTAATAAATGATTTCCTAGTCGTTATTTCATAGAAAAAACCTAATAATATATGAGTTATTTCTCAAATTGTGTTAGTATTTAATAGAAGTCATTTTCTTTTTGCTATTCTGTGGGTTTCCAATTTTTGAGCTGTATGGACTTATTGTGGGCAATGAGTTATGCCACTATGCTCACAACCCCTCAATTCAATGCCCTAAATATCTCTCTTGTCATTACAAGCACAACTTGAAAATGGTTCCATGAATAATTCACCTTCAATTCATCCCTTTTGCAACAAGTTGGATTTGATAACTCAGTTTCATACAAAATTTTAAATATATACCAACCAATTTGGTTTACTAGTTTTGCTTTTAGTAGTTTCTTCCCTCTATCAACAATGTCCATATTTGACCCGTATATTAAAATTAATACGAAAAAACACTTGAGTGCATTTTTTATTCCTCCTCTCTCTCTCTCTCTCTCTTTTGTAGGGTGTCTACAATTATTTGCTAACACTTTAAAGAACTTAGTTCTCCTAATTTGTTGGTACTAAAATGTGATAGTTCAATTTTTAGAAGGAAAGTTCGTTTATATTGTTAAAAGGAATGTTAAATGTATTAATTATATTTGAGATATAAAGCATTCAAATATATTGAATTAATTTAAAATATACTTCAAAATATCATAGAGAGTTTGGTGTCAAATTAATTTAGAATTGCACGATGACGTGTGTATGAATATATAAATAATTACTAAATTATTTCCCACTAAATTAAGCTTATTTTCTACTTAATCTTTGTTTTATATTTAAATTTTGTTAATCCCTTTGAAAATTACGTTACGTGGTCAACATCAATTCTAATTTGTAACTAAATTAGATCAAACAAAGCAATATGAAATTGTTTATCAAGATTCTTATTTGACAATTGACAATAAATATAAATTTATTGATATATATAAAAAGCTGCTTAAAACTCAATTAATTAAATTATAGTCACTTGGAGTCCAATTATATGGGATCTTGCGTTCATGTAAAGTTTATTATTGAACACTTGGCATTGCATATCTTATTAATTATTATCATTTTTTAGATGTGTATATCAAAGTTGAACAGGCCCATAGTTGATCAAACCATTGAACATTTATATATGAATGTAATTGTGGCATTATTTTAATACTCTTTTTCGAAAATTAGAAAACTGTTTGTGGGAAAAAAATCCCTCACTAGTACCTCACCAATAATAATAAGCAGAGAAATTAAGAAAATAAAGGTAAAAAAAAATTTCAAATTTGAAAAAAAAAAAGTACATGCTAGAAAATTTTATTTTGTAAAAATATTATTACAATTATACCAAAATCTTTCTCTCACGATTACATAAACATTCTCTCCAAATATTACACCATTCAAACAACAGAGTTGATATGTCAAATCAAAGTGTGTCGAATTGAAGCAATTTAAAATTATGATTTATTTTATAGTGCTTGAACTATATCACTTTCGTTTACTGTTCCAATGTGAAACAATTACACTTCTAAATGTTATATTCTCTCCATATGTTATCTAATATGATATATATATATGTGTGAAGTTAAATAGGCACCATTACATTAACCGATAGAGAGATTTTACTAATTTTAAAATTAAATATCATATTATTTATATCTTAGAGTTTGGTACTGGTACATAGTGGAATCTAACTATAACTATAGAGCAGTACATCTAACATCTACGTATATATAAGTATGATAATGATTGAAGAATTCAACAGAATTAATGAGCTGGGAGCTTTAATTCAAACATTATAAACAGTAAGAGCATAGGATAAGCATGAAAATAATTACAAAAAGTATATAAAATTGAAAAGTGGGTAATTATTGAATAATTGGAGAAAGAGAGATTATGGAAATATGATTGGTCAAATAGTTTAATTAAGCAGTTGCTTTTGCAGCAGACTTCAGCTGGAAATTGGTATTTAATAATACCAACTTGGACGTAATACCCAACAACAATGTGAACGAAAAAAGTCTAACGTCAAAACCCTAGTGCCCAATTTCAAAATTGGAACAGTTAAATATATAATTGCTCTTATCAATTAATCCAATTTGATGTTAATTAATATAGTTTTAATCATATTGGATTCTAATTTATGCTTTCTGGTCATTTTTTGGAATTAATTAATAAAAATCTCAACTTTATCATTGTGGTGTTGTAACCATCGACGTGGCCTTTCCTCCAACACTTACAATCCATACTAAACTAATAAAGCTAGGCACATACAATAATGAACCACTTTCTTTCGTTAATTAGGTCTACTAAACCTAATACCCCCAGCTCTAAAAAGGACTACTCAAATTTAATATTTATAAATTTGAGATTCCTTCTTCTGCATGATCTCCATTCCATGTATTATGTAAACTCAATGGTTGATATAGTCCACATGTTTAGAAGTGATTTTGTTGACCATTTGAAACAATAATCGACATAAAAGTAGACTAATACAATAACATAATTTTTGTCAACGGTTGACTTGAAACTTGGACAATGTCGATGTGATTATTAGAAGCCAAGCGTAACGAAATGTTCAACAAGGATGGATGCATATATCCTAACCAACAAAAACATCATCGTTTTAGGACCAAACTAGACCTGAAGGAAGGTCTAGCAATTAAATGATCAATGGACATGTTCTTATTTGAGGAGATAAAGTGTTAAAGCTCTAAAACTTACTCTCATAGATACATTATTATAATATCAAGAAAAGTACGTTTATTCTTCAATCACAAACTCTAAACTTATTGAATTTGTTCCCTTTTAAATGTAAGCATTGAAAGTATGTATAGTAAGTATTACAATAATGCATTTTTTTTTTTTTTTGGTTCGGATGGCATCAAGAACAATTAATAATGTCATTTTTTTCAAATAAAAAGATAAAGATGAGATGAAGAAATTATGAAGGAAGTGTTGGGGGAAAGAGAGACGTAAAAGTTGGAATTAATTGTCGGAATATTAAAGGAATTAGAAAAAGTCAAAGTCAAAAGCACATTGGCTAATGTAATTATTTAAGTTGTTGTTGCTGCTGCATCTGTTGATTTTCATTCACCCATGGACCCAGTCATCCTCATTTGCTTCTTCATAGATCACTCCAAATTTCATTAATATTTTTGTTGAATTTTAGTTCTTCTTGTCCTTAGAAAATCTGCTTTTTCTTAGAATCAAACTAAATATGAACACTTAGAAAATACAAAACTTATGACTGTATTTCTTTTTCTTTTCTCATGGATCTCCTCAGGGTGTTGCATGACTTCAGGGTTATTCTATGAAGCTCGACCTACTCATCCAACCCTAAAGGACACAGCCACAAATTTATATAAAAGGAAAGACAATATATATAGCAAACTAATCTTATATACTTCGTTATATTCACAATTGTTTTAGAGTACATCGCTGCTCTTTGCAATTACCCACTGTTTGTCTAACCTTCCAATTTTAAAAAAAATCCGAGAGAAACCTTCACACCTGTGAATGTTCAAAGTATATATATAAATGAGAGAGTTGTAGGTGAGAGACGTGGGAGTAGGAAGGAGTGAGCTAGCGGCCCACTAAAAGTAGATGGGTCAGCCCATCAAACTACTTACTTGGTAGTTGGTGAAGCCCATAGACCATGTTCACGGACCACTCAATATATTCAAATACATTTTTACGTTCTCTTATAAATGTAGGATAGTAATTGAAATTTCATTCATTTTATTGTTTTTATTTTTAAAAAAATGCAATTAGAGATTTGGTGAAATTATTATAACGAGCTACTAGCTAATAAAATAAACTAAACGAGTTATGCTCTATGAACTATGGAGTGTGTCTTTGGTTATTGAGTGTTCAAAATATACTCGTTAATTGGTTAACTTCTAAACCTTTTAGTAATTTAGTTAGTTTTTAAGAATATGGTTTACACTGCCCTATTTCTAAAAAAGGTTGCAAAAAAAAAAAAAAAAAAAATTATCATCATACACGAAAAAGAAAAATGTTTATTTTAATTCAATTGGTGGAAATGAACTTCATTCAATATGTATAGTCTGTCATGCCTACCTTCTTCTATTGTAAATCTCCCAATTTCTATTTTATTTTCTTTATTAAAAAAATCAACAAATATGAACAATTACTATGTCTATAAAACTCTTCTAAAAAAAATGCAACAAAAATCCTAGCGCTTACATGCTTTTCTTTGATTTTGATCTTGATCCAATCAAAAGAAAAGAGTAGATAATCGATATGTAAATAATTTTTGTTGTGTTTGGGAAAGAAAATAACCTTAGAAATAAAAGAGTCTAAGATTTGGTTAATCTGTGGAGAGTGACTTGTGAATAACAAAGTTAAAGAGAGGCACCATATATTATCTAATAATATAGTACGGAAGAAGAAGAAGAAGAAGGAAAGAAAAAGTGAGGGAAGGTAGTGTTAAGCGTTCACGAGGTTCCTCTTCGGGGACAATGAAAGTAATCCAAAATGAGCTTCACGGAATATTTTAAATTTGTCCCACTCCCACATCGAAAACCAACCACTAAAATTGCCATAAATACACAGGGGGGATGGGGGGGCAAAGAAAGCAATTGAAAGCATTTGAATAATTGTGAGCATTTAATTTACAAAAGTAGTAAAGGACAAGAGAGGTTAACATTAAATTAAATAAGAAAGAAAAATTAAAATTCCTAAAAATACCATAGGGTTTAGATTTAGATATTATTGTGTTTGTCTCCAATCAAAGCAAATACCGGGGGGCTAATGATGCTACACTATTACTCTTACGCAAGTGCTACCCCTACCCCTTCCCAATCAATTCATTAATTTTTAAACATTCATATTCACACCCCTTCCCTTCAATCCAACGCTCTCAACTCAAACCAACTACCTCTCAAATTTGTTCCCATCATCCGATGGATCGTGCGGCTCTTTCACGAAAGGGATTGTGTAGGCGCGTCCACACGAAATAAAAACCCGACTGCAGTCACGGCGATGTTTAAATGCCAGCCTGGCTTCTTTTGTCCGTTTAATATTCCGGCCCCACCAAAAAAGTAATTTTACTCTAAATTCCCAATTTACCCCTCTCTTCTTCTCAAAGCCTTCGTCTACCTTTTCCTTTTCCTTTTCCTCTTCGTCTCCCAGAAGGAAAAATATTTGCCCTAATGGCTTTTTTGGTTTTACTCTTCTTCCTTGCCCTCACCGTACGCTTCCCCTCGACGGTCGTATCCGCCGAGTTGCCGCTTTTTAGAGAAGCACCGGCATTCCAAAACGGCCGGGAATGTCAAAGGACGATGAAGCCTTCCGTTATCCATATCGCCATGACTTTAGACGCTACCTATCTCCGAGGATCAGTAGCTGGAGTGTTTTCAGTACTTCAGCACTCATCCTGCCCGGAAAACATAGTGTTTCACTTTATTGTCACGCACCGTCGTTTAGAGCTACGACGCGTCATCACCACTACATTTCCTTACCTGAATTTCCATCTTTACCATTTTGATTCAAATCTCGTGAGAGGAAAAATCACCTACTCAGTTCGACGAGCTCTAGATCAGCCATTGAATTACGCGAGAATGTACTTGGCAGAACTATTACCAGTCACCGTTAATCGAATCATTTACTTCGATTCAGATCTGGTAGTGGTGGACGACGTAGCGAAGCTATGGAAGATAAATTTAGGGAATCACGTGTTGGGAGCGCCGGAGTATTGCCATGCGAATTTTACGAACTACTTCACGGCGAAATTCTGGATGAATTCAGAATATGCGGCGGCGTTTGAAGGGCGGAGAGCGTGTTATTTCAACACAGGGGTGATGGTGATCGATTTGGGGAAATGGAGGGAAGGGAAATACACGGAGAGGCTTGATAAATGGATGAAGATTCAGAAGAAGAACAGAATTTATGAACTGGGATCGTTGCCTCCATTTTTGCTTGTTTTTGCAGGGGATGTTGAAGGAGTTGAGCATCGATGGAACCAACATGGGTTGGGTGGGGATAATTTGAAAGGGGTTTGTAGGGATCTTCATCCTGGTCCGGCGAGTTTACTCCATTGGAGTGGAAAGGGGAAGCCATGGTTGAGATTAGATGCTAAGAAGCCTTGTCCACTTGATAGCTTGTGGGCTCCTTATGATCTTTCTCGTCATTCTTCTCTATTTTCTGATAATTGAAGTTGGCGCCGGAAGGGAAAGGGTCGCTGTCAATGCCGCCGGTGACGGTGGTTTATGTAAAAATGGATTCGTTTTTTGTGAAGAAGCTACAAATTTTTTTTAATCTTTGAGGTTGAATCTTCTTTGTCATGATGTAATTTAGATTGAATTTGATTGTAGACGACTAAGAATTATAAAGTTGATATTATTATTGAACAACAAACGTTTTAGACAAATTTTTGTGTCTTATCTACTTTGAAATGTGTATTTTTATGAGTTTTTTTTTCTCTTTTTTTTGGGGTAAAACTATGAAAAATATTATTGAAATTTGTCATTTATTTTAAAAAATACCTAACATATTATCCTTAAACTTTCATAGACCAACAAGATTAATTAAAAATATAGGAATACTTTTTAACATTGAAAAACAATTAAAGAATTAGAATGAAATTTGGTTTGTGCAAGTTGATGATAAGGCTCCACAAGTTTAGGATAAAGATTGATTTTTTTCTTTTTCAGAAAAAATAGAATAAATAAAGAGTAAAGTGAAAGTAAAATTTGGTCTGTGAATAAATGTCATTTTATTGCTTAGTTTATATGTACACACCCACTATAAAATAGCAAGCAAATAAAGAAAATTAGTAAAGCAGCTCTTATTCAAGTAGGGATGTTAAAATATATCTCGAACTCTCTATTCTAAACAGTGGTTTAAGTGTTCATGGTCAAACACCACATGTGTATGAGTTGTTCTCTATTGTATAGGACGATTGTTTAATTTCTCTCGAAAGTACAAATTCATGGTCGGTAGGGTACCAAACTTTCGTTACAAACACAATAGATTATTGTTAATATTGAAACTATATGATAGCAACAACACATTGAATCTGAGTATGTATTATATCTCTACTCTTCAGTGCTCAATTATTGAAACTTGATATACCTTATCTTTATCTATTAAGCTAAGCACATATTAACCTCTATAAGATTAATTTTGTTCATTGTCTCCATGGGTGTGGGCCTCGTATAATAATAATTTGAGAGCCCATTAGGTAGCCCCAGAACCAGCAATGCCATGTTATACTTACGGGTCGGCCCAAAATGTAAAGGCCCACAAAGAAATGTTATAGAAGAATGCTCTGTTTGAAATACAGATGAAAAGATGTGTTGTTCTTTAATCCATTTTGAAGGTATAAGATGAGAAATAGATAGGAGGAATTGAAAAGAAGGATTGTAATGTAATGTAGTAAAGAAGTGAGAGGTTTATGAATGAAATTGTTAAGAGAAGTGGTGGAACATCAACATAAAAACCTTAGCTGTATCATTTTAGTCAACAACAACATTAATTAATTATTAGACATTAAATCTTTTAATATCTTTCACAGTGCCACACCAAGCTGTAACTACTCATATGTAGCATTGGTTCTATTCAAGAACAAAACAAATTCTTTTCTAAATTGCTTCCTACAATCTAACCACACACCCAATTTTTTGTTTTAGCTCGCTCTATCATCGTTAATACTTAGCTTAAATATATATTATCGACTAAAACGTTATTAGAAATATGATTGATTTTTCCATCTCTTATATATATTTTTTCTTCTAACGAGTACACTTTCTTAACGCTCATTTTAGTCGTCAAGCTACATCTAAGCTAGCTACAGGAGATGTATTCTAAATTCGAGTCTTGGGTTGGTAGCATTTTAGTTAGGGGTAGAAGACAATTAATAAGATTGATTGTATATACTCAACAGCTAACATTTAAAAAAAATTCAAATAGAGTTTGATAAACATTATTATTTTTTTCACCTATTAAGTTATTTTTTTCGTTTTGGTTATCTACTTTTTAAAATCTAAACCAAATTAAAAAAAAAAAAAAAAAAAAAAAAACTATAAATGAGTCGATTAGTAAGTTTGAGAGAATGTCAAATGTTATGAAAAGTAGGTATTTTTTTTCTTTTCTCGTAAAAACAAATGGGTAGCTTTTAAAAGCATATGTTGAATGGATACTTGGATAGATATTGAGTGTGAAAAAGTTAATAAAAAAAGCAGATCCAATTAATTGATAGATATTTAGTACAAAATGAAAAGGAGAGTTGAAAGGAAAAAGAGAAGGAAAGAAGTTTCATGAAAGTATTATTCTGAAACAGAAACAAAGTTATTCTGATATGATGGAGAAAATGGAAATGAGCAGTCCCCATATTGTTGAAATATAATGAAAGAATGTGTATGTGGGTTAGGGTTAGGGTTAGGGTTAGGGTATGTGAAGTAGTAAGTGAAGATAATAAAAATGGTAGAGAGAAAAAGGTAGAGAGGGGAATCCACGTGGGGGAGTTTTGGTGTGTAGTGATATGAAGAAACGTAAAAGGGAAAAAACCAAATGGGGAAATGTGAATTGAAATAACATAATGATAAAAGGCAATGAAAACTAAAATAAAGAAGTTCACGTGCAATTCTGACCATTCCTTGTTTTGTACAAACAATCTCTTTTGTTTTCTTTTTTTCTTTTCTTTTCTTTTCTTTTCTTTTCAAAATAATAATAATAAAGTTGGAAGAATCTCAGTAAAAACATTATAATGATTCTTGTAATCTTTTCTTCAAACTTTTATTTACTTACTAAACTTTGTCTCTTTTGTGTATTTTCGTATGTATCATTTTTGCTTTTCTGTCACTTCTCTTTCTTTCTTCTCTCTCTCCCTAAATTATTGTTCTTGTTTTCTATATATATATTTCCTTTTTCACAATAAACAAAATAAAATTTCATGTTATTTTTCTCTCTGTCTTTCTCATTTTTTTTACCTTTACAGGTAATTTCAATCTCTTTCCTAAGTACAACCTTATCTTTTTTATTTATTTATTTAGGGTATAATGTTTTAAGAGAGACTTTCGGTTCTCAATTTTCTATTAATAGGTTTTAAAGATCTTAACACACCTATTTCAATTTATTAAACTATCATTTTGATTTGTATATTTTAAATTTAGTTAATCCACGCTAATTTTTATTGATATTGATTAAATAATTATAATATAAAAAATAGGAATCATCCACCCAAAATTCTCAAATTTCAAGATTTTAGGAATCAAATATACTTATTGCTACAAATCTATGGACTAAACTTTGATGGTTAAAACAAATTTTAGGATATTTTATTATGTTTCTATTGTTTTCTTTTTAAATTGTTATTGGGAACGATAATTGATTTTACTCTTCTAATCATTTTATGAGACATTGAAAATCATAAGTTAAAAAGCTTTTCTTTAACAAAGAACTTAAATAAAATTACATCTTAGAACATATAGCATTCAGTATTGTGAATGTAAAAACAGAAAATTTTTCTTTTTCTTTATTGCCAACCATTTATTGTTTTCTTGTTGTACTAAATTGAATTTAATTTTATATCAACACTCTAACCAGTCAAGTTAAGAGTAAGAGTAATAAATGATCCTAAGAACATATCACATTAGCCAAAGTTGGCAATAATTAAAATTCACACATCCAAATAGCTCCAAGAAGAAGAAGAATTGTAGTGAACGTGTGGTTTGAATATTGAAATGAGTGAGAAATTATTATAATACCAATTGGGAGGAGCACGAGACACCCCCAGGTGCCTTTGCTTTTCTTCTTTCTACTTTTTCCCTTCTAAATATCCTTATTTTTCCCTTTGCTTTTTGTATAATTTCTTAGTTTTTCTTTTAAGCAATCGTTTTAATACTCTAAAACGTCATTTAATTTAATAATTATTTAAATTTGTGTTTGTTTTTTCTCAAATAATTCTCTTATCATAGTTTTTATATTACTTATAAAAGAGCTGTGTGTTTATGTAACTTTCACTAACTATTTAAGAAAACAAAGAAATTTGAAGATGGAAAGTTGTGTTTATATATACTTAAAATAATTGGTAAATTTACTAGAGACAAAATTGGAGGTTTAAGATTCATTATAAACATAAAATTCAAAATTATTTATAGCAAACTGGCTCATTCTTAAAATTTTATATATATTTTTAAAAAAATTGAAATCCATCTATCTATTAAAAAAAAAATCAAAAGATCATGAATCTACTGTATATTTTAAATTATTGTTTGGTTCAACATTTTTTTTCTTTTGAAAATTAAGCTATAATTTGTATTTTTTTAAAAAAGAAAAACAATAGTTGAGCTCTTAACCAAATTCCAAATTGCAAAAACCACTTTTTGAAAGTTACTTTTTCTAATTTTCAAATTTTAACTTGATCTTTTAAAAATTATTGATAGAATTAGATAAGAAATAAAAAAAAAGTTGAAAAATGAAAATGGATATGAAAGCACAGAGATTGAGTGTGAAACTAATATAATTATATCATGTAATTTAACCAATAAATTTGTAACTTGATTTATTTTTTAGAATATACCGTTGAGTTGGTGATGTGTTGAAAAAACTAGAGAGGGTTTTTGGAAATCGTGTTGAGTGTGGGATTAGTTTCATTTGAAGCTGCCCAAAAGCCAAAGAGCCATTCTCAGGAGCTCCTATATATAATTAATTACATAGATATAGATATGGAGTGATAGGTAGTGTAGTGTCCCATTATATATCTAAAAGATTATAATATATAAAGACACATAATTAAATGAAATTAATGAATGAAAAGAGACAAGTGTGTCAGAATTCCAGGCTGATTTTGAGTGTGTTCAAAGCCATGCAAATTGGGGTACCCTAATTCAACTTTATATTTATTAACCCCTAAATATCTCAACATTACATTTCCTTCTTCCCCAATTCTCATTCCTTCTTTTATTTATTACACATTACATCTATTTGTTATTCAATTCTCTACTGCCTTTCCTTTCCTCATTCATCTAAACTTTACACTTATATTTTCTAATTAACCCCTCCTTCCTTCCTACTCACCTTCTTCACCATGACTCTATTGCATATAGACTTATGTTATTGATGATAGACTTTCAAAGTTGAACCTAATTAAGGTCGTATGTGAAGAAAAATTTTAATTTTATATTATTGAAACATGTGTTAGTGTTACTGTGTTAGATATAACGTTAATAGCTGAGAAACTAACTTAAAATTATTGGATTTTCTCTCTCTCTCTCTCTTTCATGATCATCTTAACAAAATTATTGGGATGGAGAGGAAAAAATAGGAAAATTTGTTAGGTTGGAAATTGAAGTATAAGGCAATGTTATTGGTGAATCTTAATAAATGCAAAAATGTATATATAGTTTAATTAGGTGACATTAATTTGATAAGACACATTGAAATAATTCATAATATTTCCCAGCTAACGAAAAGAATCTGAAATGGGAATGCAGCCAAAAGTTGCACTTTAGAACCATATACTATAATTTAAACCCAGCTTTTAATTTGTCATTATTATTATTAGGTTGAGCTCTCAATTTCTCATCATCATATTATAACCCTAATACGTGCAATAAATTCCGGAATAAAACAATATGGCTCTCTACTCTCTCTCAATAATTTACTTCCAATCATTGTCTATTTCTGTAAACAAATATGGATTATCATTTGATTAAATTAACTTATCTCGTTAAAATTAGAGAAAATGGGTTATCTCAAAACCTAACTAACTATATATATAAATATATAGCTAGAGATACCTAATTACTTAATTAATTGAAAAAGATGTTCACGGCCCTCTCATAGATCCTATTTGATTAGGGTTATAAAAACGACTCAAGTTTGTTTATTTTATAAGTATTAGGAAAAAGAACTTTTATGATTATATTAATCTACAAAACTAATCAACTTTATAGGGTGAATTAAGTTTAAGCTATCAAAAGGTCACCTTCTCTCTTTTGTAAAATAAGGTAGATTTTGTCTAAATATGATGGTAGGAAATAGAGAGGGTGACATGTCATGTCACTCTAATTTGCTCTCTTAATGCCTCGTAAAAATGTATACCAAACAAAAACAAAACCAAAGTTCCAACGTTTGTCGATAACATCATTCATTTGGTGTCTTATCCACTAAACTATATATTTAGATTATTGACCTCATGTGAACATCATTCTAATGGTCATAGATATATTTAAACTTATAAATCACGATAAAAAATAGTTTTTATATATATGCACAATGAAATAAAATTAGGGTATTTAATGTGTGTGTATAATTTATCTAGTATATGATCCCTCTTAATTGACTTATCCAGGAGAATATGTTTGTTCATCGTGAGTCATGTATAGTTTACCAAACCATAGAGATTTAAGTTAGAGTTCTCTTTTGAGTTTTCTTCTCTCGATCACTTAGAGTTATTGAATAAAATTATTTATAATGTGAGTCATTCGTGGTTATATATGATGACAACAATGTCAAAGAGATTATACCCTTGAAATTGCAAAGCCCTAGGCAGAAGTTTAAATTTTTCTTTCCTTTCTTCATGTTGCCTTTCAATTTTCTTTTATTTCTTTTGAATTTAGACTTATGGACAGACTTTAAATCTTGGCTAAATCAAACCTCATGTGATAACAAGGCATTGCATCATAACATTTGTACAACAGAAAGCAATCAAACACCAAAATCAAATATCTATACACACAGTACAAGGGGACATTATATAATACAATGTTACGAATTTATTAGGGATCCGACAAAAATTGAAGAGAAAAATGAAAAAGGAAAAAAGGGTTAGAGAGGAAAAATGTGGTAGGCTAGGTTTTTTTAATGATGTATGTCGTGAAGTGAAGAAATAAGGTGTAGCAAATAGATAAACAATGAAAACTTGGTGCCCTTGTTGGTTCAATGGCCGACCCACTGTGCTGGTGGGTGGTGGTGGGTGGTCGAGTCCTACACACACACACACAACACACACACACACACTAATCTTTAGGCACATACACCCTATACTTTTGGGGGACCCGACCTCCCCCATGCTCTTAAATATTCTTTGTCCTCTAATTTCCTACCATCAAACCTTACTTTTCTTTCTCTTTTAGATACAACGTATGTAAGCATTTATTTATGTTCATAATATATATAGTCATCCCTCTCTCTCTTATAATTTATATCTAATTATAAGTTTCGTCATCTATCTTTTTCTTTTATCATTGTGCATTGGTATCGATTTTGTTTCTCACAACTTGTTCATTATCTTTATCTTTATGTTTCATTCTTCAACTTTAATGTTTTAGAGACCTTATTTTTCATCACATGTGTTGTATTATATATAATCTTCCATCTTTTTCTTATTAAACTGTTGTTTTATGAAATGATTGTTCTTTAAAAGTACTCTTAAATGAAGATTTACAAAGCTTAAGTTCTAAATGCAACTCCTTAATGAAAATAAATACACTGAAGTTATGAATATTTGATGTTGTTTATGCATTTTTAATTGGTATATACGTATAGTATAAACAATACTAGCTAGTTTTTAGCCATGCTACATCTTTATCTTACTTTTAAATAAAATCTCAAGGGTTGTTATTTTTTATTTTTAAATTCCAATCTTTAAAATAGATTTCATTGTTTAATGTAGTAGCTTTATTTTAAATATATACAATATATAAAAATGTATTTATATCGATAAATGATAAAATGCCATTGATTTAGAAATACTATAAAACTAAGGATAAATGAAATTAAAAGAATTGTAAATAGTCTATTAACGATGGTAAATATATTAAAATGTTACAAGTGATATGATCTACACTAATAGATCTCAATCTCAAGAGTTGAGTTTAAAATTTTTCATATATGCATATTTATTTATATTATATTACAATATAATAGAAACATTTTGTCCACTCTTTATTGTCAATACATCAAACTCATAGACATGTCCACTAATAATCAGTTCAATTCTTTAATAATGTCTTTCATGAATTAAAAATTACCACAGATTTATAATTAATAGGAAAAAAAAGAAATCTATAAGAAAAATGATTGAATAATTGAACCTACCATATACCTAATTATCTCAAAAAATAATTCTCATAGACAGTGAAGATGGGAGAAGAAAAAAATATGAAAAGCACCACACCTTCCCACATCAAAAAACACAACATGAAAATCCATTCCAAAGATTGTAATAATGGAGGAGAGGTAACTATATTAATTTAAATGAATATTTTCATTCAAATCCGTTTAGAAAGAATTATATTAAACAATACTTTTCTAGAAATAATAATTAAAATATCCGAATAAGAAAATTAAAATTTGTGTTTATCATTTTTGTTCGTAATCAACCAATATTTGTAATATGTCTATCAATTAATAGAAATTTCAAATATTACTATATATATAAGAATATATTTAAATCTAATTTTTTATATTTACGATCGTTCCTAAATATATAATCATTTATTTATAAGATCTATAAACGATACAAGGTGTATTTATTATATTTATAATCAACAAATACTTTAGGTTTAATGGTTGTATTTGTACGGGCCATTTTTTAAAAAGAAATATAAATTGAGAAAGAGAAAAGGGGAAAAGAAAAGTATTTGGGATGAGATGAGAAGAGTGTACATATATATCTAAGAGGTTGGACCACATTGATACATGCAATAAATTGTGATATATAATATGATTCCATATTGTGTGTGAGAAAACTATATAATAAAAAAGAAATGAAAATTTTATATAAAAGAAAAATGTGGGTCCAAAGTGAGAGAGGATTGGTCTCGTGGGTATGGGGGACACATGAGAGACTCTCTATAATAATATATCACGCTCCACTCTCTATACATTTTTCAATAATAATAAAAGCCAACTCATTGATGACTCACACCCACTTGGTGTTTCTATATAAGACTCTTTCATTTCATTTCATTTCTCTCATCTCAAACCAAAACCAAAACCCAAAACCCAAAACACAAAATCCTTAAAGATTATATCGATCAAAAGTTAATTAAAAAGAAGAAGAAGAAGAAGATGAATATGAAGATGATGATGATGAACAATGGTGGCAGCAAAAGAAGAGGCTCAAGCAGAGGGCTTGGTGGAGTTGTGAGGCAACAAAGAGCAAGGCTTTACATTATTAGGCGTTGTGTTGTTATGCTTCTTTGTTGGCATGATTGAACAACAACAAGAAGAAAGGAAACCCTTTAAACGGTGCCCTTTTTTTCTTTTCTTTTTTGTTATAGATCATTTTTGTATATACTGGAGGGGATTAGGCTCTTACATTATATTCTTTTATCTTTTAAGTTTAACACCAAAAATTTTGTATTGTTGTTATTACTATTATTAGGGTAGAGAGATTTTGAGTATGGAGTGAAGGAAGGAAGAAGAAGAAGGCAAAAGTGTAAATCTTGGCATATCAATGAATAGATTATTATTATTATTATTAACTAATTCCATTGTCTTCAGTTTTTATGATTTGGGTTTTCTTTTCTTTTTTCAAAGTTTGAATGAAAGTGAGATTGGTGTGTGTTTGGATTGGATTATCGAGAAACATCCCATGTGCTGAGTTTTTTTTCTTCAGTACTTTCTTTTTTTTGTTTTGTTTTGTTTATTATGTGTGGGTTTTGCTTGGAGTTGTTTCTTTTTGGAAATTTTGCTTTCTACTCTTTTCAAAACCACTTGGATTTCTTTTTTTCTCCATTGCTTTTTCTCTGCCTTTTTTTATTTTTGTATTTCTACTTCCTATCTAGACATCAAGTTTATTGGATGCTAGCTAGATAAAGGTTGGTCAATTATATTTTGATATATGGCTATTTATTTTGCCTTTTTCTTTCAAGATTATGTTGGTGTAATTTGAGATTAGGAATAATTTCAAGTTTATGTTTAAGGACGTACTCAAGGAGGTTTGTTGTTTTGTTTTTCTTAAATGATGAAAATTGTTGATATCTTAGGGTTATAAAAACCAAATTAGTTCGATCATATCCTATATCTTCTCTCAATCAAGGTTTCTAATTCAATCCTGGATTGAATTCACCATTAGTTTAATACTCAAAGTTTTCTTTAACTAGTTTATTTAGTATGGTACTCAAAGTTTTCTTTAACTAGTTTATTTAGTATGGTACGAGAAAAAAATACCGAACTACAAATTTCTTGAGCGCTAAAATATATTAGTTCTTAGTTGAATCTATGCTCACTCTAACTTAATTATATAATCTAGTATTAAGTATGATAAGAGTTTAAGTTTGAAAATTTTACCATTTTGAGACTTTGTTAGTCACCAACCCAATCTAAGTTAGTGAAAATAAAAATTCCAAAATTATCATCCAATAGTTAATGGTTCAAATCTTTCACTACACTTCTTACTCGAAAAAATATTGATCATTCTATATATATATACTTTTTAAAATTGAAACATAAAAGAAAAACATAAAAGAAATAAAGATTATGAAATAGAGGGTAAATAGAAGATAATGAACTCAAATTAGCTGAAACAAATTCTGAATGATTATAGATATAAATAAAGGTTCTTAAAAGAAGTGAAACTCTACTAGTGAAAAGAACACAAATTAAACGTTCAAATTTGTAGCCACAGTAGCAGCATGTACTTGACTAAAAATAGAGATAAAAGAAAAGTAAATAAAATACCCATGCATACTTTAACTTTAATTTAGAAAATGCTTGCCCTTGATTAACATATAACCAACTAAAGTTATGTATAATGTATATCCTTCAATAATAATAATAATTAAGATGAACCTATCAAATCAAATTGATTCTTTAAAATCATTGACACCAGATTTTCAAGATAAACAAAAAAGGGTAAGAAATTTAAAGATGTAAAAAGAAAAGAGATTGGATGATTAGTAAATAAAATGAATAATAATAATAATAATAATAATAATTTAAGTTAGAGGAGAATTTAAGGGTAGGGCCATTAATGATATAAGAAGTGAAGTTTGAGATAAGATAATCATAGGAAATGGACTACTTTAGTCCAAATTAAAACCCCCACCTTCTTCCTTTTTTTGTGCCTTTTGGACTTTGCTTTTCCCTTTCAACATACAAATATAATTTAAACTTATTATATTTATTCAATTTGTCATCTTCCCTTTATATAGCTTTAATCAAAATAATAAATAATACACAAATAATTATAATATAAAATAACATTAGCTACTCCACACATGTCTTAATATACTTTTCTTTTGGTTGTTACGTTGGTGTATTATGGTTTTGGTTTGGGTGGCTGAAATGTGGATTAAAAAATTAAATCAGAACCCTTGATGATTTATTTTGTCCCCAAACAAACAGCATTGGATGGGTTTTTTAAATTCTGCATATATTTTTTGTAATTAATACATTTTTTTTTCTCTCTTTTGGTTTCAAAGTATTTTTCTTTTTAGGGTACCTGACCTTTCAATTTTAGGGTCGTTGGTGGTCAAAAAGGATTGTGTGTTGTGGGACAATCTTCAATTATTTCACTTTTTTTCCTTTCTTTCTTTTCTTTGTTTATAATTAAGCCAGTTGTCTCTTGTGTGCAACAACCCATCAACCTTTTAATTACTATATATTATTTGCCTTTCAATTTTCCCAATCCCTTGGGATTAAATAACAATACTATTCCCCCTCTTCACTTTTTTGCTCTAAGTTCAACTAATTTTGCTTTTCATATATATATATATATGTGTAATTAATTACTTTTGTTCTTTTTCTTATAATAGTTATTGAGGGTGTGATAGAAAATTCAATATACAATTTACTAAGGTTCATTTAGATTATGGATATTGCTTTTGAGTTTTGATTATTTGGGATAATTAATAATGCCGGTGTTTGGATTTGTAGAATAATTGATGTTTGAAAGTTAAATGAATGTGTATGAGTAATATGATTGTTAGTTGATTTGATATATATATTACCATCACAAATGTATGAAAAGTGAGATATTTAAATTTTCAAATTAATATATAAAATTGATGATAAAGATCACCAAATTTGAAAATAAAGTAAAAAAGGTAAATCTTTTAGTAACTTATGTCTACTTTTTCCAACAATGTCATTGAGAGTACATGTGAATCCAAACTCTAGCCTATTAGTTGAGGTTACAATAGCTTAGTTAATTAACTAATTAATTGAGTTATTTTTACTCTATTTTGCAGGTTTATTGATCTTTAACAAAAAATTATACAATAATTAGATACATAAAATAAAAGACATGATGTCACTTCTTTGATTTGATTATGAGAGGGGTTGGTGAGCTCTCATATTAATTTTGCACAAAGTGTAAACATGCAAAATTGTAGTCAAAGTATCTGTTATTGATATAACTCTAAGAACACTAATACTATTATTCCAACTACCAATATTCACTCAACCCATCACATAATATAATTCCTAATATAAAAAAATGTACTTTATCCTAAAGTTTGCAACATGTACACACCACAAATCTTTTAAATAATGGAATTCTAAGTTTAAAACCTTATCCCTTATCTTCTATTCAATTCTTGCTTCAGTATTATTATACAAAATTATTTCTTTTAATAGAGACCGAATGAGAATGATTAACGATCAATCAATAATGTGTTTGTATTTTAGCAAAAAAAAATATCTGCAGTATTGATAAACAATTAACTCAAATCACACATATATGTTTTAATAATATTCTTACATATTTTCATATAAAATAATAAATTTAAGAATTGATATCTGGAGTGCTTAGGTTTATAAGAATGTTTTAGAAAATAGATATAGACTAAAAAGAGTAATTTATGGTAAATAAAAAAGAAGGTATATATAAGTGAGTTAAGTGACACGTGGAGAAATGAAAAGGGGGTTAGAGAAAGGTGAAAGGGAAATGTTAATGTGGTGTCGGGCACAGAGGACTGAGAAAGAAAAGGACGGAACGTAAGAACGTGGTTGGTCAAAACGGCAGGCTTATCAAGTCCACGTGCGCTTCCCAATCTATAGGCCCACCACAGCCGTCTGATTCTTCTATCAAACCCTGGCCCCGCCATCCCACATCCATCCTCCCCTTCTTTTTCCTTTCTTTTATCAATCATCCTACCCCTTCGCCCTTTCCTTTACACATTTACTTACATCAATGTCCACCTCTCCATCTTCATTCTTATAAACAGCATACATACATACATATTCGATCAGATTGGGTTTCATGTCAATTTTATCATTTTCTTTTGTCTATTACCGATTGTAACGTTAGGTATTGGTTATTTGACCTTTTAACATGATAACACAATTCATTTATAAATTATAAGGACGCGTGTGACTGTCAAAACAAAGAATAACTATTTAAACATTGTCGTGGTGTTTTTCGTAACGTGTCTAATACCTAATCCCATGAAAAGTTTTATATCATAGCAAGGACTATAACTTTTAAATTGTAGTTAGCAAGAGTTGCGTGGATGAAATGAATTAACTTATTCTTAAAGTTTAATAATATAATGTATTATAGTGAAATTTGGATATAGGGCATTCATATTAGGGTTTTAAGTCATACTAGATTAATTCTTGAGTCAAATGAGTCGTTCTTCTAGGGGAGAGAAACGACCTTGTCCACATCCTTGGCTAAGGTCGATGAGGTCAAATTGGGCTCTATTCTAACCTTCCCTATTTCACATGCTCAATTAGGCCTAGAGTGTAGCTTCTTGCTCTAGTTTTACCTTAAAATTGATTACGTCCTTTGGTCCAAATCTACGATAATAATAGTTATAATAGTACGTGTTTGAGATGTAGACTATTTTAGTTAAATTACAAAAATGAGGGAGAATAGTGATAGAAAAATAGCAAACGTTGTAGGCAATAGATGAATTTTCAAATAGTCTTACTATAACTGAGTGTGAGTAATAATAATTGAGAACTCCAACTCCTGGAATAAAATGTTCAAACACCGCTTAGGAATTATTAGATAGAAATCAAACATACTTTTGCAATTCCTCTATCATAATTCCAACCATTCAAAATCGTAAGGTATATATCGCAGGTGCAACTACGCCCTACCACTCCATTTCCTTTCCATTCTAAATATCTTTTTCTTTGAAATTTTTTGAGGTAGATAACCTTGTATAGTCTTGATTTAACATTATCCTTAATTATAAGCCTATGAGATGCCAAAAGACCTTTGGCTTTATGTAGCATTGTTCCCTTGAGCCTTACGTTTTAAAATCTTGTGTACTATGCAAAAATATGATAAAACTTGGAACATAGTCAATTTGCATGTATTATAGAAGATGGATTTTCTAATATAAAATGTATTATTCAATGTCCTATTCAAATCATTTTTAACTAAGTATCATTACTTTACATCTTTCTACGATTTAGCTACTGAAAAAGAAGGTACAAAAAAATTACAGGTATATAGTTGTAGACCGATATTCAACCTAAGAAATCTAATAATTGAAGACGACCATAATGAAATCGCACAAGAAAGATTGGAATAGAATAAAAGGGAAAGATGAAGATGGGGACCATGAAGTTTTTGAAATTGATACAAATGGTGGTGGACGCAAAGGCACCCATCCAATACGCCTGTCGACACGGTAACAAGCACTCGGGGCCAAAAGGGGGACACCCATTTCTTTCAAACATCACTTCCTTAAACCCACTTTCTTCTTAGCCAGCTCATGCGATACACCATTTTTTAGACAAAACACACATACGCACACTCTTCAACTTGTTAACTAAGGATCAACCATTCTTTGTGTTTTTCTTTCCGTGGACAAACTATCTTCCTAATCAAACATCTCTACTTATGTTTTCCTTACAATTCATCTTCGTTGGCTTTGAAAATGACTTCCCTTTTCTTTACTTATGTCTTGTTCCTTTCAATGTCTCATAACATACTTACTTACTCTCTTTTTTTACAAGCGTTTAATAAAAGTCTTTGAAATTTAATAACACAAGTTTACAGGGGAAGGAAGTTTGGTTTGTAATTGCTTGAAGCTAGTCATCAACAAAATAAAGATCCAAATCATCACTTTAGAGTTTCGCAAAACAGATGCGACTTACTGCACAAAAACAAAAAGTTTGCAGGCAGGGCACCATAGTATTTACTCTGCTGTCTTGCCACCCCAAGCCAAGAAGCTTTCTTGCGAACCGAAGTCCTGTTAGAAGAACCAAGACAATGTCATTTTAGTTTTATAAGGGGGGAGGTGGGTTGTGGTAAATGGTGTGTGTTTTCAGTAAATTAATGAACTAACTGGCTCTAGAGTGAAAATTTAGACATACAAGCTGACTAAGTCGGAACTCTGGAGGTGTGTCGAGTTCAATGTTTGCGGGATCAAGGACGAGATTTTGACACTCTTCTAGATCCTTCTTTAGATCCTCTGGTCCTAGTTTTGCATATTCAGAAAAGCAAGACTTGCTACCCGATGCGCCGTGGTTAAAATTGCCGTCTCTAGGGGGAGACTGGCTCTGAAGAAGATCATCACACAGAGACAATGCTTCCACAAGTTGTTGGGAGTCCAATATGTTCTGTGATTCGCCTTCCCACCATTTTGGTTCTTCTTCGATGTGATTGTCATTGTCGTCAATCACTTCATCGGAGTAACCATCTGGCTTGATCATATCATTTTCTGACTTCTCAAATTCTGGTGGAACCTAATTGATAATAAGCAGGCTCATTAAAAATAGAGAACAAATTATGCATATAACGACATAAAGATTGGAACAAGAGGTGACATTCTTTTTCAATGGATGCCAGGCTTTAGTAAAATGAACTGTTTCCAGTAACCAAGGGGAATTGAAACTTTTAAATGGAGAAATAGTAGTTTTATTTTGCATTTCAGATTCAAAACTTGCACACAAAGAAAACAGAGGCCATACGAATTCAAATTAATTCGATTCATATGAATATCACAAGCATGGTTTGAGAGTCTGGATTTGTGGAACATGTAGAATGAGATGCTGTTTTCATATACCTCAACAAGGACACTAGTGGAAGTAATTACAGAATCTTGTTCCGGATCAATATTCACACATCTAATTTCAACACGAGGAGGCTCAGGAGTTGCAGACTTTGGAGTATGGGGATCGACTTTTATGGTATCAATGATTTCAGGAGCTTCCTGTTCAATGATTTCACCCTGCTTAACATTTTGTTGCTGATGAAATATTTTGGAAATGACATATTCACCATCTCTCTCATCTTCCTCTGTCCCTAAGTGATATTGGTGCATAACCCAATTGGTTTTCTCAGCTCTACCCCCTTTGGCAAAGCTCATGTATAGAACCATAATCTTCTTGCACCCTTTCTGAACGCCATCAATGACCACTGGTTTTGTCCTTCCAGTCTTATGCCAGCGAACATCACCAAAATCATCATCAGTTATCTTCCTACGCTTTCGAGTCCCAGTATTGTATGCCTTGATTGCTCTGTGAAAGAAGTGGGATACACTGCCATCTTGTTTAACACCTACAATAAATTTAGCATAAAGTTTGTAACCATATAGTATTATATCAAACAATTAAATTCGGTTGATATTGGTCCAGTCATGACCAACCTGGTAACTTTTGAGGATGGGTATAACATATGCCGTCATCTTCAAAAACAGTTGGTATAAACTCATCAATGAAGGGATGTGGCCTTGAACCACCAATACCGACTTTGGCTAGTAGATGCCATATAATTTCTTGGTCGGAAGGATCAAATTTTACACCTCTAGGTAATCCTGGCCACTCTTGAACAACCTGGAAACAAAGAAATATCAACTGCTCTAAGCATCAAATATGAACACGATCCAATCCTAGAATAGATAAAAACTTCATAAGCTTTAGACATGAACTTTAGAGAAACATAAAGTCTACACTACGAAAAGTACATTAAATAGTCATTGGGGTTAAGTAAGAATTATTGCTAATCTTTTAATGACATCCCTCTTGCTCGATTGATAGCATTGAACATCGGCCCTAAAATGGAAAACCATGAATGTCTAAACTAAGAAAGTCAACAGTTCCTGATAAACAAGCCATCGGAGTAAGTGAACATGGATCTATGGAAGACAGTATAGCAGATTTCTATTACAAAACAAGTCCAAAAATTTCTATAGCAGCACCATCATCATTCTACCTTTCCACTTAGCACTTGGTTTTTTTTTAAAAACGTTCCCCAACTATGAGCTAATGTACTACAGCACAATTAGGCTGACCATTTTCTACAATTATACATGACACTAGACTTGAAAACTTGGGAGTGTATCTTGATTCAATCTATGGCTGTCATCTCAATTTGAGTATATGTTGAATTTCAGAGCGTGATTAAAATATTAACAAATTTATTACTGGTAGACTTGAACACTCTAACTTTCCAGTAAATAAACAGTTGACAATGTACATCACTGTTATCGATTGTATGTTGGCAATTCGGACAACTTTTGCTTGGGTTGCTTTTCCATTCCACGCTTCGAGGATTGTTTGTTCCAGATGCACTCTTAATTTTTGTTGCAATTCTATTGCTGTCTACCAGCCATGAAGGTCTGCATAAATCAAACACAACACCAAGAAGTCAAAACCATGGGATGTTTAGAGCTCTAATACATAAATGCCCCATAATGAAAATAGCCATGAATGTTGGGTAAAGTACAATAATTTACATGTTACTTAAAAACTGCTAGATTTTACAAAAATAAAGCCATTACAATGCATTAACTCAAATTCAATCATTCAGTAGCGCTGCTCAATGGAAACAATTCCACAAAAACAATTTATAGTCTAACAGTAACAGCTTTATAATTTCAGTGTAATACTACTTATGCTAAAATAGTAAAATGACAGACACCTGAGAGGAATGAAGTACTTCACTAAATGAGTGTAAAGAAAGCCGAAGTCAAGAAAAACTAGCTATAAAAAATCAATCCCATACTCCCTTAAGAAACAAAGGGATAGACTAGATTAATCAACGAAATTGTGTTTCTTTACTGAATGACTGGACTGGAACTAGCCTATTTCATATAGCAATTCGTGAGGATGTGACAGTAGTACAAGATTGTAGAAGCAAACAATGAAAAAGCTTTTGAAGTGTTTATGCTATATACCAAGGCTTTGGAGGGATATCTTAAAGAATGTTCTAAAAACTCTACTAGACTCACTTGCTGAAAAACATATCATGGGAATTTGGTACCAAACAAAAAACATGAGAACAAGTAGCAAGAAAAGGGAAGTTTAAGAATAAGATGCCTCCAAATAAAGAATGTTATGGTCAAGTGGTCATTATATGAAAATGAGAGAGATGCTTATGTAAGCCTGCGGAGGATATATCTATGGTTCTATTGCACAAAATCATATGAACCAAGCTCCCATAAAGACCTTTCTGATCATGTTAGCAGGAAGAGGAAAATCCAAAACCTAACATAGTTTAGCATTTAGAAACTCATAAGCTTGGTTTTAAGGAACCCCAGACAGAAAAATTAACTCTTTTCAGATAAGCAAAGTTAAACAGAGCCAGATACCAGAGTGCAACCATAAAGCAACAGAATGGCAAATTTTTTTGTGAAAAATGAAAGGGGGTACCTAGCCATGAAAGACAGCGAATGGGAAGATCAAGATCCACAATGGCAAATGTTATTTCTAGAATCACAGCTGCTTCATCTACTTTGATTGTATACCGCGTGAGAGATTTTGAAGAGACGGAGTTTCGATTTTGGGGAAAATTTTGAGACCCAGTTACTGTTGGACGCGTCTTGCAACAACAAAAATGATGAAAACTGGAAAGGGTCTGTCTTTCTACTTTTCCCAAGACAACAAATTGAAATTTGTATAAGAAAGACGAAGGAAGTTCGGAATTTGGGTTAGTGGAGAAAGTTTGAATTAAAAATGGCTGACAGTCTCTCTCGCTTTTGCAGTGAGAAGGGTTAGGATTAAGTGGGACTCCGTCGTATGTGTTTACTCCGATGACTTGGCGTTGACTTGGATAATCGTCGGTTATTCCGCTTGTTGTGTGGTCGATGATTGGGTTTTCCACTTGATTGGGTAACACCAATTTAAGGGATGCACACACATGAACATGAACACCCATCTATGTATTTGTTTTTTTCTCTTTTGAAAATATAAATTCTTCTTTTAAAAAAAGATATAAACTTTTGTAAACTAAATTTATTCTTGTACATAAATTTTGAGTTAAGTATTGCATATTGGACGCCATGGTTTAACCAAAACGAAGGTTAATAAAAGTTTGATTATAGTTTTGGAATTTGCAAAGTTAAAAAAAAGATATAAATACATAACCGCGAAGGAAAAATAAAGAAAATGAAAAAGGCGCTTGAAATATGGACGAAACAAGAAAGCGTCTTGAATGTAGTACGGTGGACCAAAAACCCTAGCATAGTAAGGATCCACCCCTTTCGATCGGAACTTCCTTCGACTTCGAGCTTCGCAATTGATCTTCTTTCATTTCCACTTAACACAATTCTCATCCTAATTCTGTTCATCAATTGCCATGTCTGGCAGTAGAGCCAGAAACTTCCGTCGCCGAGCCGACGACAATGACGACGACGACGAACCCAAAGGCTCCACCGCCCCTTCAATCAGTGCTTCCAACGCCTCATCAAAACCCTCTTCCACCTCCTCCGTCGTTGCCACTAAACCCAAGAAGGCAAACCCACAGGGGCTCAAGCTTCTCAGCTTCGCCAGTGACGAAGAGAACGATGCTCCACTTCGTCCTTCGTCTTCCAAATCATCCAGTTCCAAGAAGCCTTCTTCTGCTCGACTTGCTAAGCCTTCATCCACCCACAAGATCACTGCATTGAAGGATCGCATCGCTCACTCTTCTTCTATTTCGGCCTCTGTTCCCTCCAATGTGCAGCCTCAAGCTGGAGTTTATACCAAGGAAGCCCTCCGTGAGTTGCAGAAGAATACCCGCACGCTTGCGAGCTCGAGACCTTCATCCGAATCTAAGCCTTCTGCCGAACCTGTCATTGTTCTAAAGGGTCTTCTCAAGCCCGCTGAACAAGTTCCGGACAGTGCTAGAGAAGCTAAAGAGTCGAGCTCCGAGGATGATGAAGCGGGTAGTAATGCGAAAAGCGCTGCTTCGCTTCGGAGGAGTAAGGAAGACACCTTAGCTCGAATGGCTTCAATGGGGATTGGTAGAGGAAAGGATTCATCTGGGTCGTCAATTCCCGATCAAGCAACCATAAATGCAATTCGCGCGAAAAGGGAACGTATGCGACAGGCTGGGGTTGCAGCGCCGGATTATATATCATTAGATGCAGGAAGCAACCGCACCGCGCCAGGGGAGTTGAGCGATGAAGAAGCAGAGTTTCCAGGGAGAATCGCCATGATTGGAGGGAAGCTAGAGAGCTCAAAGAAGGGTGTGTTTGAGGAAGTTGATGAGCAAGGAATTGATGGGGCAAGAACTAATATTATCGAGCACAGCGACGAGGATGAAGAGGAGAAAATTTGGGAGGAGGAGCAGTTTAGGAAGGGACTGGGAAAGAGAATGGACGATGGTTCTACTAGGGTGGAGAGCACTAGTGTCCCTGTTGTTCCGAGTGTTCAGCCACAGAACTTAATTTACCCCACTACAATTGGGTATAGTTCGGTTCCTAGCATGTCTACGGCTACAAGTATAGGAGGTTCTGTTAGTATTTCACAGGGTTTGGATGGGCTATCGATATCTCAGCAAGCTGAGATTGCTAAAACAGCTATGCAAGAGAGTATGGGAAGGCTAAAGGTTTGGATAGTTTCTAATCAACATTTAATGATGTATTGTCCCTCATTTCAGTCTAGTGCTGTGGATGTATAACCGTGAAACTTACAGGCATTTCTAGGAATATGTTTAATGATCTTTGAATTAATAGGGTTTTCACTATCTTAGTTTATATTAGTATACATGCCATAATGTGGTTGCTTGGACTGTAGTTTACTTTGAATGGTTCAACTCCAAAATGACATGTTATTGTCAAGTGCATGTGGCTATGTATCTCTGTGTATACATGAACTTCATTCTCTTTTATACTCAGGAATCCTATCGGAGAACTGCAATGTCGGTGTTGAAGACTGACGAGAATTTGTCTGCATCTTTATTAAAAATCACAGACCTTGAAAAGGCTCTTTCTGCTGCTGGGGATAAGTTTATGTTTATGCAAAAGCTTCGTGACTTTGTTTCTGTTATCTGTGACTTTTTACAGGTATGAATATCCTATTGTATGCCTTATACGTTTTATGTTAATTGAAATTATGTGTCATGCATGTTTGACTAGAATTTAGAAAGGGAGATAACATCTGGTTGTCTGTTACATGTCTAATAAAAATGTTAGAAACGTGTAGCAACTTATGGTTGGTTTATTTCAAACTTAATTTATGCCAAACTAGATAAATTTTGATTATTTTTTAGTTTTTAAGTTTTGTAAAACTTGATGCTTTTGGTGGATATGCAATCAAGCCCTTCTAAAGTTGAACAGTTTTTCATTTGGTAGTTTCTTTGAAAATTGAGAAGCTTGCTGTAGTGAAGAATATGAAATGCTTGATCCTTTTTCTTTTTCGGGAACAAGTTTTTCAACATCTTTTGCGTCTCTTGGACTTCCACTTAGGCTGGGATGCATTTATGAAAGGGCTTCTAAGAAGTGGAATCTTACAATACTGAAAGAACCTATTTGGCTATTAGAATTCTCAATCCTCAATTACTCGGGAGAAGCTTGGTTAGAAGGGCATAGAGGGTTTTATTATGAAGAAAAGGATATTCTTTGTGTCTGCAGTACAGTTTAATTATTATAGCTTTTAAGGGGCTCCCAGCTGCTCAAGAGCATATGGGATGTTTATCCGTAATGTACATTATTTGCAAGTGGGAGGTATCTGCATTACTGAGAGCCTGAGACCTAAGGTTCTACATTAGATTCATTTTTTAATACAAGCAGTGTCAATTGTGCTCTCTTCACTCTACCTAGTACTCTGAGTTCTCTTTGCCCAACTCCAAGCTAAAATTTTTGAAGGGCTCTCCGAGCAAAACCCCTCTCAATCAATCCAACAAGAAGGGTGAGGCTTTTTTCGACTTCCCTTTCTGCATCAGTGGTGAGGAATTGGAGCATTTGGATAGGTCAACCAAGCTTGAAAGTTAGAAACATTTTGAGCCTCTAGAAACAGATCTCAATACCTTGTTTCAATTTGAGGAAGAGCCAAGATCTGCAAATTTGCCTTCTGCCACTCGTTCTTGTCTCCAGTCTTGCAAAATACCAGATCATTTAGAATCAATAGCTGCTGATTGTGGAATTATGCTAATTTGATTCTTCAGCAGTTTAATGTATTCCTCCTCAATGTTGGACCAACTTCAGTCTTTCTTGGATTTCCCTTCATATGGGCGACAAGTAAATCCTTCACGCTTATGCTGAAATAGTGGAAGACTTTTTTGAGCTTCCTCTGAATTCTAGAATAATTTGGCAAGGCAGTTTTGAGGCAGTCGGTTGCATCTTCTTGCTATTTTTTAGTTTCAGATTAGTTTTTCTAGTTTCAAATTGGTTCTTTATGAGAGATTTTCATTATGCTTTGATTTAAATTTCTACAGTTATGGTTTTGTTTAACTTGATCTCTTCTGTTTGGAACTTGTTTTTTAGCTTTTGATTTAAATTTCTAGAGTTTTTCTTTTTTTTCTTGCTCTTAGAGGCTTGTCTCCATTTCAAAAAAGACTATGGTTGCCCTTCTTTATTAACCAATTTTGTGTACTTCCGTGCCTTCAGCATAAAGCTCCTTTCATAGAGGAGCTGGAGGAGCAGATGCAAAAACTGCATGAAGAACGTGCTTCTACCGTCGTGGAAAGAAGAGTAGCTGATAATGATGATGAAATGGTGGAGATAGAAACAGCTGTAAAAGCAGCTATTTCAATCTTGAATAAGAAAGGGAGTAGCAATGAAATGGTTACTGCAGCCACAAGTGCGGCCCAGGCAGCAATTGCCTTGTCAAGGGAACAAGCAAATCTACCAACTAAGTTAGATGAATTTGGTAGGGATTTAAATCTGCAGAAACGTATGGATATGAAGCGGAGAGCTGAGGCTCGAAAACGCCGGAGATCTCAATACGATTCCAAGAGACTGGCATCCATGGAGGTTGATGGCCATCAAAAAGTAGAAGGAGAGTCTAGCACTGATGAGAGTGATAGTGATAGTGCAGCATATCAGTCAAACCGTGATTTGTTGCTTCAGACTGCTGAACAGATTTTTAGTGATGCAGCTGAGGAGTTTTCCCAACTTTCTGTTGTAAAACAGAGGTTTGAAGCATGGAAGAGAGACTATTCAGCAACGTACCGAGATGCTTATATGTCATTGAGCATTCCTGCTATCTTCTCTCCTTATGTGAGATTGGAACTCTTGAAGTGGGACCCCCTTCATGAAAGTGCCGATTTCTTTGACATGAACTGGTGAGACATTATTAAGTATTATAGAGCTAATTATGTTAATGGCTTTTTAACTTTCTTCGGTAGGCATTATGAGCGTCAATTGTAGATGCAGTTATCTTCAATGAACATATTTGCTGGTTTAACCGTCTTGATTTTGGTTTTTCAGGCATTCTTTGCTATTCAATTATGGTATGCCAGAGGATGGAAGTGATTTTGCTCCAAATGATGCGGATGCTAACCTTGTCCCAGAACTAGTTGAAAAGGTTGCACTTCCAATATTGCACCATGAAATTGCTCATTGTTGGGACATGCTTAGCACACGTGAAACCAGAAATGCAGCTTTCGCTACAAGCTTGATTACTAACTATGTTCCACCATCAAGTGAAGCTCTTACAGAACTATTGGTTGTTATTCGCACCCGTTTGTCGGGTGCCATTGAAGATCTTACGGTATGAAATTGGTTTTGCACTGCTCAATATTATGGTCTACTTAATTATCATTTTATTAGGCAATTTAACATTTCTTCGTATGTTGAATGCATATATTCTCATTTGGACTGATTTCATAAAAACAGTCCATGATGCATTCATGTTTAATCTTCAATGGATTATTTCATAAAATTTGCTAACGTTGGATTATGTTCACAAAATACTAGGTTCCTACTTGGAATTCACTTGTAACAAAAGCTGTTCCAAATGCTGCTCGAATTGCAGCATATCGGTTTGGCATGTCCGTTCGTTTGATGAGGAACATATGTTTGTGGAAAGAAATCATTGCATTGCCCATTTTAGAAAAGCTTGCTCTTGAAGAGCTCTTGTATGGGAAAGTTCTACCTCATGTTAGAAGTATCACAGCGAACATCCATGATGCAGTGACAAGAACTGAGAGAATCATTGCTTCTCTTGCAGGAGTGTGGACAGGCTCAGGCATCATCGGGGATCGAAGGTTTGGACAAATACTTTTATTCAATCTTTTGACAGTATATTCAGTATTTTCATTGGTAGGACTTTAAATTTGGCTTGCTAATTAGTACCACTGAAAGGAAGTAGCTCTTTTTGTTGAGCAACGGTGAATTATACTAACTTTAACTTAAAATTATGATGCCAAATATTGTTTTGCAGTCATAAGTTGCAACCATTGGTAGACTATGTTCTGTTGTTGGGAAGAACATTGGAGAAGAAACATATTTCAGGCATAGCTGAGAGTGAGACAAGTGGATTAGCTCGGCGATTAAAGAAGATGCTGGTTGAGCTGAATGAATATGACAATGCAAGAGACATTGCCAAGACCTTCCATCTCAAGGAGGCGTTATAAGCTCCATCCAACAAGCACATCTGGTCTGTTCTCCGACAAGATCAGACGATGCAAACTTGTATGTTCGACGTATGAAACATTGATGTGGTTTGCTGTTTCAAAGGTGAGCTTCATTCTTATAGAATCTACATCAACCCTTTAAGCAAATGCAGCCTTAGATTTTGAAGAGAGCTAAGCTAACTGCAGAGTCCCGACAGTCCTGACCAATGAGCATTACATCAATCTATTAGATTTGGTATTTCACGGCCACAACACGTGTTATTATTGTTACACTGAAGGAAGGAACAGAAGTCGAGCAAATGACAAGAACTGTTAGAAAACATACGATGGTTATGGCCATTTCGAGAATGCCCCTTTCATTCATTCTTTATCATGGGGAGTTTTAGGGAGTGAATTGTACTGTAATTTTGAAATTGAGCTTTTCAAAATAAATTTCATAAGGGAAACGAATCATTAGATTTTGTTATTTTCAGGTTCATGTCTGACTATAGATGGTGTGTATATCTGTTCTAAGCGGACGAAAATGACAAAATGGTATTTACGACTAATCAATATTTCATGATTGAGAAACATACAATGGTCCTACTATTTCAGCCCAATGACTTTTTACATTTAATGTTACATTATCAAGAATCAATTCTTCAAGTGTGGTCGATGCTTAATTAAAAATTTTTAATTACATTTGATTAGATAGCTTATCTTAGTTTTTCCACTTTTTAGTCACGTGTGAACTTGCAAGTAAAGACACATCCTGTGTCACTATCTAAGTTGTTAAGATCTCTCTCTTTCATGCTAAGTGGAAATATTTATGTCATGGTCATGGAGGGCCTAAACAAAATTAAGCAAGTCAATTTCATTTTAAAATGTAATTTGTCAAACTAAATCATAAACTTTAATATGGACCCTTATGAAAAAAGGATCATATTCTTAGTTGAAATGGTATTATTTAGTAAATCCCTATTTTAGTATGTTAGGCTTTAACTTTGGACTTCAAAGAAAAGAAAAAAATGTTTCATTGCTTTGTCATTCATCTTTTATATGAAAAAAGTTTTCCTTAGATCTTTAATACTAATCGGTCAATTTCCATAGTTAGTATTAATTTATCAAATATTCTCATCTTTTAGACGTATGTTTCTTTTGTTACGTTATAACAATTATTATTAAACTTAAAAATACAATAATAATCAACTTGGATTAGCTCTTTGAATCTTGATGAGGTTGAAATTCTCTACACTTTGTTTACGAAAGTCCTCATTATTATTTGATTGAAGAAACTTATGAGATTTTAAGTTCATAATAAATTAAATAGTTCTCGATAAACTCATGAGATTTTAAGTTCAAACTAAATTAAATAGTTCTTTTTTCTAATGCGTTTATTGAGTTTTTTTTTCTTTTTTTTTTGAACTACAATCTCCATCCCAACTCTAAAATATTTTGTATTAATGGTTCTTTCTAAATTTATTTTGAACATTAAATTAAAATTTTGTAATACCCTAAAGCATATACAAAATTTTATTTTATGTCGAATATTTTTGTTAAATTTTCTTTGGCTATTTGATTATTGTGTCTATTTAATCCTTTAATACTCTAATATTTTACTATAGGTGTCTTTTATATTTATATAAAAATTTTAACTAATTTAACGATTTACTAAATACATAAACTTAAGAATAGAATTTAAAAAAAAAACAATAAATTCCCCATGCATATCCACAAAAACTTGTAGTTTCATTTCTATATATTATATTGTAGTTGTTATCAATTTATTACGATTAAAACATATTACAAACAAATCCAAAATGAAAAGTAAAAAAAAAAGGGGAAAAAAAAGGAGAAATTAATTTATAAATTAAACAATCCCAAAAATATTGCAACAAAATCTGAAAACAAAAGAGACGACCAAAATAATTCCAACTTAAAAGGGATCCAAAAACCCCAACAAATGTCAAAGACAATATTATGCATAAAATCAGCAATATATATATATATATATTTTTTAAAATCAAACTTTTTTTTTCTTGCATCACTTTGCAGTATAAATGGGGATACAACTGCAGCACATGCAAACCCTCTCATTAGGGTTTTTCTTTTAAAACTTCACTGCAACTCTGAAAAATTGAAAAAAGAAAAGAAAAGAAAAATCTCACACCATTTTTTAAGTCATAGTAAATAAATTCTTCTGTCATCCAGAAAAAAAAAAAAAAAAAAAAAACCATCATAGAAAAAGATCACCCTTTTATCTCCATACGAAAAAGATCAAAATTTTCAGTACTATATATATATATTATATATATATGGTATGAATATGATCATTACCAAAATTTCTCAAATAATAATAAAAAAAATAAATTAAAGGATATTATTATTATTAATGTTATTTGTAGTGGTGGTCCTTTGTCTTTTGATATTTGCTGAAGAAGAATCATGATCCCCTGCAGTTTTTTCAATGACAGCTTTAAGGGCATCTTGAATAATAGATGTAATATTGTGTTGTTGTTGTTGTTCTTCGTCAGCCGTTACGAACAAAACGTTTCTTAAACGACCACCAAGTGTTGTAATTTCAGCTTTGAGTGTTGTTAAACGTAAAGATTTGAGGGTTTTGATGAGATCAGGAAGAAGATCTGAACGGTCTTCACAGCAAAGAGAAGCCTTTATTACAAACTTGGCTGATGATGATATTGATCCATTATTACTTATCATCATCATCTCTTGTTCTGAAGCATCATCTACACTTACTTCATCAACTTCTGTTGGTATTGGACTTGTTTCCGCTATTATTGATGTTTGTCGTTTTAGCTCTTTCACGTGTTCTATTACTTCCGCTAACAATGATGCTTTGTCTGTCTGTACATACATACATACATACATATATCAGTTATTAATTCTCTATCGTTGTTAGGAGTTTCATCTCAATAATATTTATTTAGTATGCTTTACATAATGCACTTCCGTATATTAATTGGGAAACTATCAATGTTGTTAATTGTACAGTATCCATTACTACAACTGCCTAACAGTCCATCAACCCTTCTTCTATAGGGATATGTAACCTTTGTCGACAGGAAAATATTAGTCGATCTTGTGACATGTCGAGAGATGTTACCCATATTAGTACACGTCAATCAACAAATAATTCTACTTTTATTGATTGCAACATGTAGAGTTGGTAGGAGTAGGATATATGCCAATGCTACATCAATGGCATCAATGGCTACACTATCAACCAACGTGATTTTTCCGACCCCCACCCCCCAACAAAAAAAAATGGAAATCCATATCAAGGAGAGATGCAATTCTATACAACTTAGCTTAAACTAGAACATATTATTAATTATATAGTATATACTACTACCTAAAAGTTTTGCCAACATGAAAATGTTCTTCAACGGGTCTTGTCACATATCGTTAGTTTAGTATAGAATGTTGATTAGTAGATAATCTTATTTTTGTCCGTAGTAACATGTACCGTTGGCAGATCGAGTTAGGATCTGCCAACACTACATGAATAGTATAGCATCAATGGTTACACATGATATTTTTTGTCCCACAAATTTCATTACACCCGCATTGGGTGTAGGAAATTAACCCCCACAAAAAGGAAAAAAAACAACAAAAACAAAATAAAGAAGAAAAAGAATTAGTTGATATTTGAAAAGGCAAATAACTAAATTTTGGAAGATGGAATTGAGTTAGTTAGTGGGGCTGAGTTCATATAGAATAGATAGATAAGGGCAAACTCTAATAAGGAGGCAACTGACAGAGAATGGCTGAATTTTGTCTCTGTCTTTTATTTCCTTTTCATTTCTTTTAACATTGTTTTTTCCTTTTTTTTTTAGTTTTTGACTGACATTCCCCAACAAAATTTCCCAACCGAAAGCTTTATCCAACTGCAACTTTGGTTCCTCTTTATCATATCAACCAAAAACACAACATGTGATGACAAAATTTTAAGGAATATATAATTTTTTGTATTGTATAGGTTCAAAGATTGCAACTTTATCCAAAAATAACAATGCAAGAAGCTTAAGATCGATGTAAAAAACAAATAAAACCAAAGGGTATATATGAAAAAATCAATATAATAACATGTAGGAAATTAAAGGCAATAAAAATGCTTACTTTAGTGGTACTAGGGAGTATGCTCCTTAGCTTAGCAAGATGGTTGTTGATTCTTTCTCTTCTTCTCCTCTCAGCTTCACTATGGCTTTTAGAAGCTGCAAGAGCTTTAGCATCCATTATTTCTTGAGCACTCATTTTCCCAAGCTCAGCTTGTAGCCCAAAGGGAGCCGTGGAACCTGGATGAACCACCGGTCCTAGCGTCGTCGATATGATTCGACCCAGATGGTCAGCCGAAGATGGACCATCATAAGCAAATTGAAGACAATTAGGTGGCCTTCGGTTAAACAAACTACCATAAGACGACGATGAACATGATAATGATGTTGGTAGAGGCGGCGGTGGTGGGGGAGGGATCATAAACGGATTAAGCGACGACCACGGTTGCAGCATCGGAGGCATGACTTCGGGTGGAAAAATTAACCCTGATCTTCCAATTCCATGATGATGATGCTCTACTCCATACATCATATGATGATCGTTGTTGTTGTGGTCACCGTCGTTGTTTTGTAGTTGTTGTTGGTGGAGAAGAAGTTGTTCTTGAAACATATTCTCAATTGTTTGTGAACACTCTCCTTGATGTTGTTGTTGTTGATGATCCTCTTCTTGATCCTCTCCACACATATCACTCCAGAAAAAGTTCTTTTTTTCCTTTTTTTGTTTTTTTTTTTCTTTTCCTCTATGTAATTGTGCTAATAATTAATAAGAAAATAGCAAAAAAAGGTTTGGAAATTGAGCGTTAAATCCTCATCTATATCTCTATCATCTCTCCTTGTGAATTTCTTGTCATCTCTTCCCTTTTGGATATTAATCTTTTTTCCTTTTGAGTAATCTCTCTAGCTATATCTCTTTGCAAAATCTCTCCCACCACCATTCCAATATATAGAGAGCTCTTTTCTTTTTCCTCTCTCTCTCTCTCTTTCTCTCTCTATTTGCTTTACTTTCTTCTTACGCCATTATTCTTTGTCCATCCCCTATACCTTTTCTAGGGAGTGATATGAGAAAAAAGATGAGCTCTTTTTTATATTATAATTATTAAAAATAACTCACATAATTATTATATGCATATGACAAAAAGAATAAACCCCATTTTAATATAATGTAATAATGTTAATTATATATATATATATATATATATTTGTCGATATGCCTAGTTTAATGTGTGTTATCTTATAATATTAATTGTTTTATAAATGTGAAGTGAGAGAGAGAGAGAGAAAGAAAGAATGGGGAGAAACACGAACACATAAAAAGAAAGTGAACATACAAAAACATTGCTTTGTCGACCAAACAATGACAAAAAAGGGCCGAGAAGATCATTGTAGTAAAAAGCTTCCCTTTGGCTATTAACCTTTTTTCTTTCAAATTTTCCTTTCCCCTTTTCATTTCTTTTATTTTGTTTTTACATTTCTCACAACTTTAAATTTTCTTTTATTGCAATATACTTTGCTCATTTCATTTATTTTTTCTTTGTACCTCCAAAACATCATCTATACTTTATAGTCTTACATAAAGCTTTTTGACTATTTTAATAATACCACTTTTATGAAAAGTCCATTTTAATCCATTTACTTTTCTCTTTTCCTTCAAATATTATCATAACTTTAAATGTATTTATACAAATGCCTTCTTTTGTAATGAGACAATATTTCACTTAAGTAGTAAATTTTTAAAATATAAATACTAAAATAAAACTATTATTTAATTGTCTAATCGTAATTTATTATATAATAAATAGATTTTTAGAAAAAGATAATTGGATGAGAAAGTATAGTTTGTATCAAAGAATGGTTTAGGACCCACACATCGTTGTTCCATACTCTTAGCCAAGTCCACGCCAACCCTTTTTGCTTCCTTAAGACCATGTAATCATTGTGTCTTGGAACACACTCCATATCCTTCTCTCTTTTTCTTTTCTTTTCTTTCTTTTCTTTCTCTCTTTTAATTTCTTCTTATGATCTCTCATAAATTCATACAAACACAAAAGTAAAATTTCTCGGTTTCAGCCATCTTTGTGTGCATTAATCATGTTTGGGTTTATCTTGATTCTTAGTGGGGTGCTCATTTTGAAATGTGTTTATCAAAATTAATAGGAATTTTTAATTTCATAAAGTACCAACCTTTCTTCATTAAAGGCTTTTGGGAAATATAAGAACATAATAATCCTTAGTTTGCTCTCTTTATTAATTTTCTTTTAGACCCAAGGGAGTGCCTTTGAATCAACGTCAAAAAAAACCCTATTTTCTTAGCGAAAAATTCAAGCTAGTTTTTCAAGTGTAGTTATGAGTGCTATTCATTATTGTTAAGGACATTCCTGTGCTTTCACACAATTTAATATATATCATCCCTTTTATTGTAGGTAGCAAATTTAAATACGAAACATGGTCAAGTGGATGCAATATTCTCAATCATTTTCTCTAAATTCTTTTGTACTTTACTAACATATTGTTATTTGTGAACTATGTAATTAAATCTCAGGTTCATTATATATTGTTTACACTTATTCATAACCGTATGCATTATCAATCTATTTCATTTATAACAAAAATTTATTAAATTCACATATTACATATCATCATCACATCAAACATCATATAAACTAAAATTGATTGTTTGTTACCATAAAGACTGAGGAAACGTCTTCTTTATCTAGTCAACACAAGACATGAGTCGCACCATACCAATTGATAACATAATTGTGAGGTAAACAAAAAAAAGCTAATGAAATGGGAGGCAGTAGGGGAATAATAGATGTTTGGAGTGACTTTATTGAAACAATGCACGGTTCTCTAAGGGTCTTAGCTTTTTAATTTAGAACACAAATTCCACTGTTAGCCGAACTCTACACACCAACACAATCAAAACCCTCTAGCCTACACCCTAACCTCAACTGTGCCCTACTCTTCCTCTATTATATATATATATATAAAGAAATAAAATCTCATAATATATACATATACATATGCTGTATGCATATATATATATATATAAATATATATATTGGCTTGCGGCAAAAAGAAGACACACACACATATATATAAAAGGAATTAGAAAGGCGTGAAGGGTGTTGGCCGGCAACTTCTGGTAATCAAACAGTTACGTTTGCAGAGCATGGGTTACAAAAAGCATACCATAAATCATTAAAACGAATTTCACTATTTTTTCCTCTTTTTTTTTTCTTTTTTCTTTTTCACTTTTCAATAACATTATTTAATAAATTTTTTCAGGTTTATGTGTATTTATATTTATAGAAAGAGAAAAACTCAGTTTTTGTCTTAATTAAGCATATTGTCACATCCAATCAAAAGTCGCCTTCTTGAATATGAGATTACATTGAAAAGAAATTAAAAAGTTTTTATCTTTTATTTTTTGTTTTTAATTAATTAATTAGAATAAGAAGGTGTATGTATGAAAGTACAAACACTTTGATTTATGGTCAGCAACCATTGTCTATTTGTCTTGTTTTTGGGTTTAACTTTTGTTTCTCTTTTGAGTTTGAAAGAGTCTTGAGCACGGGTGTTGTTGCATTGCATGGTTATCTGTGAAAATTTCTCTTTTACTCTTATATATATATACACACACACATATATATATATAATCGGTTTGTGTTGTGAGTGTTTATCAATTGTGTCTTTTTATTTTTAAATATATGTATGTCCAAAGTTGGGGACTTTCTATTCTACTCAGAAAGTAAACATTATTAATTCGGTGGAAATGGAAGACTTGGTTTTGTGTGTTCAGGTGTGGCAGGGGAAATTTGGGACATATATTAATTATTAACTACGTGATGTATAACTCAAAAATATATGCAGTAAACCTCAGCTTCGACCAGATATTGTTTAATGTTAAATGCAATATTAAACAATGGTGAATTGTTGAACTAATTGTATGAGGAAATAACGTTGTGATGTTGTTTGGAAAACATATCCTTACAATATCGTAAAATCGTTGTTTGAAGAACATATCATTAAGATGTTGTTAAGAGAGCATGTCGTTATATAACGTAAATTATAATGTATGTGAAATATTGTTTACTACAAGAAATCACACCATGTTTTTTAATAAAAACTTTCTTGGAAAAAGTTAAAATTAGGTTGATCACATTAGCTCAATTTTAAGTAAATTTAAAAATAACATTATTACTTAAGTTTATATATATAATTAAATCATACTATTTATTTATTATAAAGATGTAGAGAGGATTATAATAAGAAGTTGTTAAGTTGTCACATGTGTATTGTATCCCACATAAACAATAACATATTCTTGTGGGAAATCTTTATTGAATGAGCAGTAATTAATTAACATTATTGATTACCCTACAACAATATTGTAAGTAATTTTCATCATGTAATTGAGATTTATGGATAGGCAAATTGTTCCAAGAAGTTCACTTGCATGCCATTATTAATTAGAAAAATTCTTTTGATGTAATGTAATATTATAATAAACTGATAATTAAAAATGAGTATTGATTGAAGCAAAGAATAATGGCATAATATATAGGTACTTTAATTTGTTTAAGATCAATTATTAAAAAGTTGGAAACTTGTGAATATTTTAGAAAGAATCGGACAACATTATATTTCCATTGCGAACTAAAATCATGTGGGTCACTTGAATTTGAAGTGATCGTACGTATATAAAATATGAAGAGCAAGAACTTTACTAAATGAAGTCCACTTGAAAACCCGTCAAATCAAACTTAACAATTAATAAAACTATATATAGGTTGCATTCTGGATTACATCTAAATATTTTCTATTTTGAAAAAAAAAATTGACATGTGACAACGGGATAGAAAGCAAAAAGATAGTACAATGGCCAATTCAAATTTGAAGGCATTGGTGCTTAACATTTCATGTGGATGAGGTGCATCTAAAATTCCACATGCACCGATTAGAGTGGAAGGGAATACTTATGCGTATATAAATGAAGACAAAATTATCTCCCTCCGTATATGAAATATTTTGAGTGGATTTTTTAAATGAAAACTATGAGGATTTAAAGTATACTATTTTTCGTGTAATTTAGTCGTGTTGGTTGAAATTAATCCTCAAATTAGTTTTGAACAAAGAGAAGCCTGTAATGGACATTATTATTGGAGCACAAGGAAGTAATAATAACATATCTTTATTTGTGAGGAGAGTTGTTGATTAACAGTGGTTGTGCTAATTGTGTTGATACAAGATGAATTGGATGTGTGCGTTGGGATGAACAGTAAACTCTCATGGTCGAGATTTCTTTAGATGTTACTTTGAGGATGGTTAGGTACAAACAAGGTTTCATATGGATTGATTAAGAAAAAAAAAATCATAGGTATATATATTATTGAAGATAGTGATTTCCATTGATATGAGGTCTTTTGAGTTAGTTTTTTAAAAACAAACCGTAAGAATTTATGTCTAAAATGAATAATATCATACCATTACAAAAATAGATAAATATTACGTTTAGTTAATCACTTTTACCGTGTGAGAGAATGAATATATAAAATTAAAGAGAAGCAAGGTTTGCCATCTGCAAAAAAAAATGAGATTGTATATCTTGAGAAAATCTTTAGAGCACATGAATTAACAACCCATGCTAATGATTTAGGGTTGTGTTTGTAGTGTGTCTTTTTGTGTACAAATTTTTATATGAAAGTCACATTCAATGAATTGATGATAACTTCACTTCCCACTAGCCAAACCTCCACAACCCACGAGAGAAAAATTAAGGGCCATTTTGGTGGGTTTTATAATGACATCAATCCTACTCTATCATGACGTTGCTTCCCTTTCAGCCAAAATTCTTTACTTACAAAATTCATAATACCTCTTTTATGGCCTTTTCACTATTTATCATGACAGTTGCTCTGAATTTCCTTTGCACTAAGCCTCAGCCTTTCATTTCATTTCTGTCTATGCAAAACCTCATCAAGCCCCTCAACCTTTTCCTTTCCATTTAGGTGAGAATATAATCTAATTTTTCCTAACTTTTATTATTAATCTTCATGACTCTTTTTCTTGTATGATCAATCAAAATCAGACATTGTAATTATGTATTGTATCAATGTAAACAAAATTTTATGATATTTTCATGATTATATCCTTTATCTTTTATCTCTCCTTTTCTTTTCTTATTAATATATTTGTATGTCTAGGGTTTGATTTAGCTAGCTGGCTTGGCTTTCTTGTTCACACTTGAAAGAAAAAAAAAAATTAAAGGAAATCATGAAGTGAGCAACTCTCTTTTTCTATTGGTTAAAATTAATTATTTTAATCCATAAAATTAATGGTTTGGTTTGGTCATGAATTAGCTTGCTGGGCAACAAACAAAAAATGTAAGTTCTCAAGAAGGTTTGATATGTTAAGAGACAATCAAATCTATAAATTAAATTATTATAAAGTACCCCTTTTATGTTTCATGCTTTCTGTTGCTTCTTAATTAATTAGCTCATTTTTGTTACTTTTTGTAAAACAGACAATAATTATGAAAAGAAAATGTTATCATAGATAGGTTCTAAATTAAACCCACAACTCATCATCACCTCTCTTTCTCAGCTTTCTCTCGTAGGAAAATATTTATTTTCAGCTGTCAAATTTAATTAATTTAACAGTGAAATAAATGTCTTTAACAATTAAAAAAAAAATGGTAGGATATTAAATCTTGATTAGATAAAATTAAACAAAGCATACGCATCCATAATCTGTGAGAGTGTTTAAGATTAATTACATACATGACAAGAGGAATTAAGCCAACCTTAGAATTTCCATCAATATTTTAAATGACAATATTTTAAAGGAATTAAGCCAACCTTAGAAAATTAATTAAAAACATTCTTAGATGATTTATCCTATTTTAAATTTCTATCGTACTAAATTTATAGAGCCAAAATATTAGTATTAGTTAATTTGTAGACTCTGAAAAGACAACACTAATATTATGTAGAGTGTGATTGTAACACAATTAAAAAAGTGATCAACAAATATTTATCTTAACAAGTCCCAGTTTCAAATGCAATTTGTATTAAATCAACATAATTAAAAAGAAAAATAGAAAAAGATTGTAATGTGTTAATGTTATAAAGTAAGACAATTCCTAGTGAAATATTTGATTGGTGTGATAGTTAGAAGTCAAAGTATGTTCAATTCAAGCAAAGAAGTATGAAGATTATTCAAGAGTTTTAAAAAACACCTCTTTATAATTAATCCATTCTCCAAACGACATGTCGTACTTCACCAAACAACAAAATATAATGACACGTCGAATCAACTCCATTCAAACCCCAGTGGATCACTACGTGTCATATTCCTCTACGTCTGAGGTGTCCCTTTGTGTATTAATTAAAACAACCCACGTAGTATATACATACAATACATACATTCCAACAAATATACGTAATTTTAGTTTCTCACTATTTTCCACCCTTACAATTTAAACAACTAGAGAAAGAGAAATCAAAATTGAAAACAATGATATCTTCATAAAATCCCATCCAGAAAAGGAGAGGGAAAAAAAAAAAACGATGAAATAGGGTTGTAATTTACCATACTAGTTACACCCATAGTTAACCTTCGAATATATTTACATTGTTAGAGTTGGTATGAACTTGATGGACCATAACAGGAAGAAGATATATATCTCCAAAATGGTGGGCATTGGGGGCTACCAAACTTGTGCATAGAATAATTAAAACACCCTCCACTCAAGAAAACCCTATTCACTGAGTACATATAAATCCAACCCAAACAACAAAATATGCTTTATTTTGTCCTTTAAATGATAAGAATCGGACGCAAATAGGATGCAATAATTAAAAACAAAAACTCCCCTTTTTGATCTTTTAGCCTTTTATAAAGTTTTGAATTGTTTACATTGAAGAAAATTTAAGAGTTTGAAAAACGTAACTATAATACACTCCCAACATTTGGCACACCAATATTTGAAAACTATGGTTCTCAATCAAATTAATTACTAATTTTTATTTAACTACAAACACACAGATCAGAACTAAACATGATGATCAACACTTACCCACTTGAGATTTGAGTGCATTACACCTCATTTCTTTGTCAATTACCCACTTACAGAAAGAAAAAAAAAAACACACACACACATTTCACAATACTAAAATTTAATTATTAAAAAAAAAATCCAAACTTTACAACCTCTCATCCCATTATCATAGTTTTCCCACTCATAACTACCAAATTAATTTCTATTTATATCTCTATGATATTGTTAATCATTTTTATAAACTTGAATTATTAGCCACTAAAGAAGATTAAACAAATTAAAACACCTTTTAATATATATACCTATATAAGTTGGCTAAAGGTTTGAAGGAAATGGGAAGAAAGTGGGCCAAATTCAAAATCCATTATCTATGAGTTTTGGGCCATGGATATATAAGTCCATTTGAGGTATAGAGGACATTAGTTAAATTAAATTAAATGGTGATAATATGAAAAAGTTGAAACTCTCCTTGGAATTATATATATAATTGAACAGCAATAATATGTAGATGTTAGAAAGATTTGATTTAGCAATGTTTGGCTTTTAGGGAGCAATAATGTATGCCCACAAAAAAATAAAAGCACTAGATTTGGATATTACCCTTACAAAAGGAAAAATGATGGCTACAGTTTCCACCTCTCTCACACTCTATCTGTTTAATTTAGGACTTTTGGCAGATCTTTGACCAAGTCTAATACCCCTATATCAATTTCTATTTTTCTGCCTCCAATTTCATGTACATTAAATTTTGCTTAAAAGTTAAAAGTCACCTCAGATGTTGTTCAGTTTAAAACAATAGACGACATAATTAATGTAGCTAAATGTGAATAGGACATGTAATTAATTAGGTTGTGTCATTTGGATCATGTCAATAGGATGCATTAAATTTTCATAAAGTTAACATCATTCATTCACAATGAAGACTATGGATATATATGATTCCATTATGTTACATGATCCAAATTGATAGATTATTGGCAAAGTAAAAAAGTGAGAATTGTTATGCCATGTATTATGTACTGCTAAATCAACCAACCTCTTAAACAATTTACTTTCATAGTATATATATGTGTTAGTTTATTAGTTTACTTACAAGATGAATCTAACGAGTAAATAGTTTCTTAGAGTGGTTAAGTTATGCTTCAAGTAGATACTCGAAATTAAAGGAGTTGTTTCTAATCTTTTAGTTGATCATTTAATTTCTTACGGTGGTTAAGTTATGCTTCAAGTAGACTAATTAATTATGATGAAGATAGATGTTTGAGTGTTTTTTTTCATCATCTAAGTAATTATATTTTAAATTTAAATATAAAGAGGCAAATTACATTTTCTAATACATTTGGAGAGGTACCAAGATTTGATTTTCAATTTAATAGATCAGTAAGTTTGTAAAGAGTTTAAGGACAGATTAAAGACAAAATTGAAGTTTCAATAACTTTATTAGATATTTTAAAATTTTAAGGAATTTATTTAAGACCCAAAATTGTAAGTTTGTGTATAAAACATTATATTATCTACTTCATAATAATAAATTGGGGTGCCTCAAAATTCACTCTTCAATAATATATCTTATAATATATCTTAGTTATGGATATCTACATTTTGGTATAAAGAACACGATTAACAATTAATCGATCTCCACTCTCATCTTCATGGTACGTGTGTGGTTTGAATCTTCTACCTTCGATTGTACTAAATAATAGAAGAATAAGACTTTCGTGGTAATTCTAGCAATAAATCGACTATATCTAAAGCAAGGAGGAGGTTATTGTCACTCTTGTGTTAATGATTAACTGCTCTTTCTTCTGTCTATAAAACATATTATCACAGTGCTTGTAAACTATATAAATTTTTGCTTGAATTATCTATTGTTTAACCTTTCCTGTGTATTTTTAATCGTTGATTTCAAAATAATATATGTATTTCACATATTAAAATGTCTTGTTAGAGAAGTAGGTTTATAGTAAGGCAATGGAGTGTGACAGTACGAAAAGCAAGTGATCTCGTTGTTAGGCTGGCTAGTGTATGTGTGTATGTAATCTACAAACATTTTTTCTTTTGGCTTTTAACTTGTTTTTATTTAAAAATGGAGCAGTCAAAGAATTTTGATGTGACCTTCAGTCTCCTGCTCAGACATATTATAATAACGATAATAAAACTACTCTAAATTGTTAAAAATAAGTACATTCTCAACCTCCATGTTTTACCCATATTCTTTCAAAATTGTCAGATTACCATAACATTTTATAAATGTTTCAAAACCATCAAAAGAGAAATCATCGATTAAACAGACTTGAAACACACTATATTTACACCATTTTCATATTTTTCTTCTACCAGTGGTTCTGCAACACTTATGAAAAAGTTTAACAGCAATGTTCGTACTTGAATCTCATCCATTATTGTGGGTATCCAGTACCCTTAACCTCTAGCTTGGTCTCAACTTTGTTTAAGTTGTCCTGCGTGTGGAAAAGATATCCTCGCACATTCATGTTTGATGTCGAGCCCATTGCACTACAGTGCTAAAGTTAGTAATATGAATGATTAACTGCACTATAATGCTAAATTTAGTACAAGTCAATTCTCTAGTACACTTCTAAGATTGCCTTGAACAAAACCTTATTGGAGTTATATTGCAACTTTGAGAATATATAGATAATTTTAGACAAATGACAAAATGTTCCAGGATAGTTCGGATAGTAATTTCACCTAAAAAAACTCATCTTTTTACCTAGAGAGGTTAAAGTAGGCTCAAAATGTACGTAATTTTGGCGGTCTACCATTCGGCATTCAAATTATAAATGGCCTCTTTTCATTTATTCTCACACACACTCTCTCTCTCTCTCTCTCTCTCTCTAGGTATATGAGTTATGTCCACTCTACTCTCCAATATTATTTGAATGTTTTTGTTTTGGAGGAGTCCTTTCTTTCTCACTCGTCTCTATCACTTCCTTTTTCTAAAATTAATTCGATTAGTTGCTTTCAATTCTATCCTGAATCACGTGAGATGTCTCCATTTCTTCTACTCCTCCTCTCAATCAGAATTTCAAATAATCTCGTAATTTCATTACAAACATTTCATTTTTCAATTCTTAACCAAATTATAAGAATTTACTACTTTCCATCGAAACTTAATGATTGTTCAAAGTAATAAAGGTATATCCTCGGTTGAATATGTAGTTTCTCTCATCTTCTTCTTCATCATTTCACTTCTTTTTTTGTTCCCCACCTAGAATTGGACTGATCTTTTGCATTAGAGGTTCCTAACTTTGGAAAATGCTTGCTTCCTCTAACCCCAATCAAATCTCTTCATTTCCATTTATGAATCAAAGTACTACTTCAATTGAGAAATCCATCATCCAAATCCATGATGAAAATCATGATGATGGTCAAAACCCTATGTCTAGATTATTTGAACAACAAATCCACCCACCATCCTTACAACTCATAGATTGCTCCAATTACAACTACAACAACAACTACTTCAACCCTTTTCTTGATGATCATCAGGAGTTCATTTTGGGCCACATTTTGTATTCTCAAAAACATCAATTACTTGCAAACAATTCTGATCAAATTGGAGTTATTGAAAGTAGCAATAACACCAACAACAATGAAGCAGCAGCAACAACAACAACCCATAATTATTCCTCCCAAAACAAAGCCAAAACCGATCATAGTTCACAAAAAATTCCCATTTCTAGAAAGAGATCGTCAAGTGTGATGAAGAAGAAGGATAGGCATAGCAAGATCTGCACTTCTAAAGGGCCAAGAGATAGAAGAATGAGGCTTTCACTTGAAATTGCAAGAAATTTCTTTGATTTACAAGACATGCTTGGGTTTGATAAAGCAAGCAAGACAGTGGAGTGGCTTTTTACAAAATCAAGAAGTGCAATTAAAGAGGTCAAGGAGAAATACTTATCAGAAGCGAAGTCCAAAAGCTCGTGTTATTCTTCAACTGATCTTGTAACAAATTTATACAAGGAAGTGTTACCTAGTGGGAAAAAGAGAAGAAGGAGATTAAGAATTGTTGATAAAGAATCAAGATATAAAGCAAGAGCCAGAGCGAGAGAGAGAACGAGAGCAAAGTCGATTCAACGCGGTTTAGAGGTATCAAAATCAAATCTTGAAGGAAACCCAGATGGTGTTCGTAAAATGGGGGATTTTAGTGAAGAAATTAGTGGCAACAAAAGAAAGACTAGTACACATGTTTCACTTTGTGAAAATGAGAAAGTTTTGGGGTCAGAGGAGAAAAACTCAGATTCTTTGATTATGGATAAAAGGGTTTCAAAGGAAATATGCTCTGATGAGATTCATCTTCTGCCTGATTCTTCCATGGATATGCCCACCCTGTCCTTGGACACCATGAAAGCTTCATCTGCAGGTAATTTGTCCAGAATTAGGGTTTAGTACAAAAAAAATTATTTTCCTTTTTCAAATTCAAATGTCATCTTTGAAATAGTTATGGATATCTTGTTGGTTTGAATTTAGTAAAGTTATCACCTTAGTTCAGGGACATGTTTCTTATAATTTAGTTCATTTTGGGAATGATAATATTAAACTTGATAATTAACCTAAGGGAAGTGCCTTAGGTTAAAAATAGAATTAGAATTTTTCCTATAAAATTGGGTGTTCAGCTTTGTAGAAGATCAAGTTATTAGAATTAAAAAATAATCTTATTCCAACTGAAGGGGAAGTGGTTTACAGTTTTTTGAAAGAAAAAAAAAGTACTTTACAATCTATTTCTCAGCCACACTCAAAATCCCAGTTACCCATTTTGGATAAAATTTCCAATTTTGCCAAAGCACAAAACCCTAGTTCATTTATTAGGCATTTTCTTTTTCATTCAGAATCTAACGTTATAAATACAGCATACAGGGTATTTGTAACTTTTTTTAAGAAAAATTTTAAAGGCTATTTGTAATTATAATTTTAGGGTTAGTACACCTTTATCATATTTAGATTCTTTTTCATTTACTAAGTTTTAAAATATTAATTAGTGTTTTATATATAATCTTCTTAACTATTCTGATATTGACATCAAATTCTGAATCCTACACTTTTGTTGAATTTCTGCCAAAATAATTAAAAATTAGAGCTTATTATATCTTTCACAAACTTTTCTTTTTTAATTATTCAATAACATGCTAATAGCTTTATGTCATTTGAACTATGGTAACATATAATTTTCTATTTGAATTTAAGGTTGCAAGTCAGTAGCTAATATATGCATGAATAAATAATTAATAGGATGGACAATATATACAGAAATTAAAATCAAGAAGAACATTAATCAGATGAACCTCTTGTTTGCAGGATTGAAATTGTTGGAACTAGATGAAGTTGATGGTGTGTTGATCTTCTATGGAGAATGAAGATGCAAGAAATTGAAATCCTAATAGTACAAGATTGAAGAAGCTTTATAATTAATTTGTAACTTCAGACAGAAGTATTTAATTAAGGTATTTTCTCATTGCAATGAATAAATGTTTTTTTAGTTAGGGAAATTAAACTATATATTCATCAATCAACTGTCTTCTCAAGCCCTTCTAGTTTCTTTTTTCTTTTTCTTTGGTGGTACTTGTATCTATTAATAATGGTGTGGGGGAATCCATGGGTTGCCCTAGCTTGTAATTTGTACATATATTAGTGATCTATATCATTTTCATTTTTACTAAAGTTATCTTTGTCCTTTGGGTGACAATTTTTCTTTTGAAATGACTCATTTGATAATAATTTCATTGTGATTTTTCAAAATTTCACATAGAGAATAATAAAAGATCAAAATCAAAATAGCCATAAAATGTGACTTAGGGCATCAATGAAAAACTTTATTTAGGAGTGGCTTTTGAAACCTTTTCAAAATTTTGATGTACTATTTTGGTACGAAGGTTGAAAATTAATTATAACTGGGAAACAATATACAATACAATCCATTTTCAATACATATTTCAACTAAGTTTTACCCTACCTAGGTCAATTTACATATCTCCCTGCCGGTTTTCTAGCACAACAATTGAGGATAGAGATATTTAAACTATAAAGCTCATTATTAATGGTAAACGCATATGTGAGTTGAGCTAAACTTTTGTTACTTTACGTGTGTATTTTCTTATTATAATAACTACGCACATGAAGATCAAAATCATCCATCTATGACCTAGTAGGTAATGTATTATACATTGTGTGTGGGTTTGGAATTGCATCGTTTAAAAGGCTAACAAATCCAAATTGAAGGCCTTATACACAGCTTCTAAATAATTTCCAATTTGGAAGAGGGGAGCAATAATATGGCAGATGTCATTAAGCTAGCCAAATTTGTAGCCTACAAAGACAAGGAAGAATTTTCTTTTTATTTAAGTTCTTCACATATATTATATTCTTATGTTTGGTGATCAGTATTTTGAAGGAGTTTTTTTTTTTTTAATAAACACTAATGTGGGAGAGTTTATTATTAGCTTTCCAAATTAGTTTTATTATTAAAGATAGATTTTTAATATTGTCTCATATATATTATAACATTTTTCCAATTTGGTCCCTTTCATGGTGAATGTTTATGTACGCAATTCTTGTAGTTTAGTGAATTGAAAGATGTAAAGATGAGAAAATTTTCAAAGTCTAAGATAGAAGTGTCTTTAATTCCTCCAAATTTCAAGTTTTCTTAATTATAGTGTGTCCTATTTCCTAACTAATTTCATCGAATTCATAAAGTATTATGTGTCATGTAATTATATTTGTTATGACCCAATTTTAGCATTATTTCACCGCTATATTAGTTAAATAAGTAATGTTAACTAAGTTAACCAAACTACGCCTTATATTTGATTCCGTAGGTGATGAAGTAAAATCTTCATATGCCTAAGCAAAGAGTGATCCCTACCGTAAAATTTTGAAATGGTGAGTAAAATCTTGTGCTTTGAAAGAGTTCATAAACTTCCTGGAGCACAGAGAAAATAAAGGATAAAAGAAAATTCAATAGCCTATCTTGTTTTTAGAAAAATTATAAGTGTAAATTGAAACGTCAAGTCGTATTACTACACGAGCTTAGCTCAACTAGCATCCAAGTATACTATGAGACATGTAGTTTGAATCTTCTACTTCAATTGTCGATAGCTATAAACTATATATCAGCTTCAATTCTATTAAACCAACCCTACATGGAGTGTAGTGAAAGAACTAAAGTGTATTTTTTTTTTCTTCCTGTTGGGATAACTATGGAATGGGAGATTGAACCTCTGATCTCTTGAGACGGAGGTTATACTAATAACCCTAAGCTAATTTTGATAAAGATCAACATGATAAAGAACAAACTTTTCATAGAGTAGAGAGTGAAGAAATGTTTGGTATGGTTAGTAAAGAGACTTTAGATTCTTAAACACAATGACAATCCATGCAAACACTTGTTGCTCATTTTTTATCAATTGTTGGTATATTGTTTTAGCTACTCCAACGAAATCTCAATAACAAACGTATCAAAAAAACTGCCATTTCAAGAAAATATATAAAAACATGAGTCATCTTGTTGCTGATACAAGAAAAGTAATAGAGAAGTAAAGTATAAAAGCAGAAGTACCTTTGTTTAGGTTGCCATTGATGTGAAAATTAAACAGCAACTTCAGGGGAAACACCCACTCTATGTAAGACTCAATTGATACCAATATGGACATTTAATTTACCATTTGAAGAAAATGGAAGATCGATAAAGAACATTTAATTAGGAAAGGGAAAGGGAAAGGGAAAGGGAAAGTATATGTAGTGAGAAGCTAACATGAAGGGAAGGACTGACAATATTACACAATACGTGGAGAGCAGAAACAGACCAAAGTGACTGATAAGTGGCCTAAAAAGTCAAGCACAAGCTAGAGGCATGGCATTTGAAGTTGATGTGACATATTTCTTTTTGGCACTCCTTTTGGTTGTAAGTTCTGTAGTTGAAAGTTTAAAATCAGAGTGGAAATTTGATTTAAAGTGAGACTTACGGAATCTTGAGAAGCTTTTGTTTCAAACATCAGACATGTGAACAATATCTTATGTACAAAATCTGGATCTTAAGCTTGTTAGCTTCCTTTTCCATCTTTAAGTACATTAATGAAACTCAGAAGGGTAGAAATATATCAACTTTTTTCTTATCAGAACTACAATTCACTATATGAGTAAGAGAGAGAGGGGATTAAAAACAGGAAGAGAACAGATTGTTTAACATGTACTGACCTGAAAGCTTGGAAGAATTCATATGGTGCAGATATTCTTGGTTACCACCCACAAGAATGTCAAGAAAAAAAGCACATGATCAATCCCCACCAATAAAACAGGACAATACAATGAAAGAGACTGTTCAATAAAAAGTGAACATGAAATTAAAAGTGCTGCAATATCAAGCTAATAAACAGCATCCCATAAATGCTGAGAGATGTTATATCAGGGTTTCTTTTTCCTCTTTCTCTTGAGGCTGTGAAGGAGGAGGGATGGTCTGAACTGACAGATGGCAGCTCTTGACTGTCCTTCCTTTTATCGTAATCAGGTTAGTTATTTTGGATTAAGATATGCTTACCAAAGTTGCGTGATCCTATTGCAGTCAGTGATAGGGTGATTCAGGGTCTGGCAGTATTGTCTGACTAAGAACACCATATCCTATTTTTAAATGCAAAAATCTTCTGTTTAGAAGAAAAGTGAAGGAGAATCAGAGCAGAACTGCCAGATTTTTAAAGACTCTGCCTGTTTCTCATTACTACCGTCACTGTTAAGAGCGTAAAGTAAAGCCATTGCTAAGATATGTATCCATGGTAGGCAACTTTTGCCTTCATAGACAACGATGTAGCACCAGTTTTTTAAGAAATAAAATTGTGGTTTAACCGAGGTATATTAACTGGGATTTGGTACTATCCATCTCGATATCTCCTCCACTGGCAATATGCACAGCAGACATTAATTCAACAAGTGGAAAAATTGTAAAAGAGAGACAAAAATGTTGTACGAAGCAAAAGAAGATATATATTCAAATTTCGATTTCATCATTCTTAAGAAAATTCTTGCACATTCGCTAGAAATTAAACACTATATTACAATGGGATTCTAGAAAGGGAAAAAAACTTCAGATAGACCCACCAACACAAAATCTATGTACGTGCCATGATAGAAATGAGCAAGACGATTTGAAAAAAGCATTCACGTTACAATCGTCTGGCAGTGACAGATGTTCCTTCACGTCTGATTGAATTAGCTGCACTTCGAGACCAAGATGATGGCTTGAAGTTGCCTGTCAGTATGTTTGAAGCCGCAGATGCACAGATCTTCCTCCTCTTGGATTCCAGGTCCAATCGTTTTTTATCAGGAATGGAAGAAGTGGATGATCCATTAAATATTGAGGAAGCATGAATCAATGCTCGTTTATCCCTACGGTTCTTCTCAAACTTTGAAGGGAACTTCATGCATGCTGCGGCTGCAGAGTCTTCTTGAGTTGCTGGAAGCAATCGTATACCGAGGCCCATCTTCCGAGAAACATTTTCTTCTTCAGCAACTCTCTTCTTTTGACTCTGAGAAAATATATAAACGTGTATTAGATTAGGCTACAATCTCAAAATTAAAAGCAGAACAGAAAGACGTGAGAAATATGGTACGAATGAGATGACATACTCTGAGCTGAGCTCGAAGTGTTCTGTTCCGACTGTAGTCATCAGCGTGCCTAGAATCTGAGAGTCGCTGAAGGCGAACCAATACCGGCTCGGCTTCTTTCTTTTTCTGCATATCTTTTTCCTGGTGTTCAAGTCGATAAAATGGATCTGCTAGCTTACCCTTTTCTGTAGAAAATATATTTAAATGGGTTAAATAACATTATGAAGGATTAAACCATTAGCTTTCAACATACGTTATGACACTATCTTTACAGATATGCATGATGACGTAACCTTGTAAATTACAAGACCAGTAGATTTAACAATAAAACCCGATGAAAGACAGTTTAGTTTAATGGCACTGATAAATAAACGTTATTAGTGTTATCAATCACCTTCATCCGCAGTGAGTTCAAAAACCTCTGCATCCTCTATGTCATATTCCTCAGTTTTCCGTTGTGCACCACTAATAATCACATACTCACAATTTTTTGGATCCGTCTGTATAACAATCTCTTGTCTACAGCATGCTGCTTTCATAGTAAAGCTCCATATCTGAAAGAAGTATGAAGAGAATGTCAGTCATTCAAGGACTGTTTGGGTATGATTTCTATACCCCACTTATAAAACTATTCTTTAGAACTGTATAGAAGGTGATGACGTTTTTTTAGCAGTATGTTACATTACAACCACGAGCTATTACCACTCACCAATTTGTATCTTGCGCTTTTTTCAATTTTTTATTTTTTTATCATTTGGAGTACAATTTGTACTTTGAAGCTTTCCTATAAAATAATCTATCTATCAAAACAAAGTTGCAAAAAAAAAGAAGCCCTGTTGATTAGAGGGAGGAAATGAAAAAATGGTTGATGAACTCAATTTCCAAAGTGCACATCATCATGCATTCCAAGATAAGAAGAAACTAGTTCAATCCAGTGGTCACAGTTAGGATAGCAAGGTTAATGGCTAAAAAGGTTAATACCAACGATGACAACATAAGTTTGATGCTGAGAATTTTCATACAAATACTTAATAAGAGAAAAATGTGCATTTATATTATAAAATACAAAACATAGTGAAGACAAAGACAAGAGATGAGCCTAAGACCAATTAAAGAAGTTTATGCTCATCAATTATTAGGTTAGCAGCAGAAATACAGGAATGCTCGTAGACATGTATGTGCAGTACATAGATCGTTAAAAATCAATGATGAAACCAAATGAAGAAAAGGGTACAGTGTTCATGAGTAAATGTGCTCGTAGTTTCATTGCATAACAAAACCTTCAAATCTAGCACCAAAAGTCAAATATGAAACAATCAGCCATGAACAAGTACCTTCGTAGAATAATAGTTTCCAACTTGTTTTTTCTCCGCATTAAACCTAACACCCTTTGCTATCATTGAGTTGCAGCCACCACACCATATATTGTAAGGCATCTCGAACCTACGAAAGCAATACATCCCAACTGATCAGAGAACCAAATATTCAAATAAATCTTCTCTATTTTCTAAAAAAATATTTTAAAAATAAAGTTTTAAAGAGGCACCTAAGCAACAATGTCAAAGCACCAAAGGTGAATGCCTTGGGTAGCTACCTACCTTATTATAAGGATGCCCTGATCTAATTTCCTTGCTCTCTCTCTCAAAGCATGTTGACCATGAAATTTGTTCAAAGACCCCTGAAACATGAAAAAGCAGCGTGAGAATCTGAGAATCTGTGCATATATGATTGAAAATAGTTACTGCACTAATATGATTGAATAAAAAACGTACCTGTTTTGGGGTCCATTCTGGGGGATAGTAAAAGTTGTCTGCTCTCGCAGCTGCAAGCGAAGACTGAAAAATGCAAACCAACATAGGTTAATAAACCTCAACACTTCAACATGTATAGCCAATCATTATATTTGTAATCCATTCCGTTAATATTTCCAGAAAAAAAAATATAAATAGATCCAGTACAAGCTGATTGACTTCCCAGGCAACAGCAGTTTTACACGAAATACATAAACTTTATAACTTGAAGAAAAGAGGAAGTTGCTAAGCTAGCAACAGAATCAACTTTATTGAATAGCAAAGGATTTTTTCTAAATTACTTTGCACAATCCTTCTAAGATCCATCTCCAGAAAATCATTTTTGATGTCGTTATCCAACAACTGATCCCATAATTTTAGACCAAAATCACTAAATTATATAAATCATTTGATCCGTACCCAATACATCTATATAAGCCATTCTAATTAACAGTTTTTCCCGGAAAAAAATAATCATCAACTCTTCAGGATTCAATTTGTTCTGAAAAGTAGATAGGATGTTTGAAAAAACATATATAGAACACGGATTTGAAGTTAGCTGCTAAAGACCCAAAATTACTTGGTAAAAATCATGCAAGAAACATTCCTAGACAATCAATTTTCAGGTTAGATCCAACAAAATACTCCAAGATTTCTGACCTAAAACAATTGTGAAAGATGGTAACTTCAACTACCCGAAAATCATAAAATTCACCTACGGAAAAACGAAGACCAGTAAGAGGCCCGATTTCCAAATGCACCGGCCAAATTCTTTCAAAATAAGAAAGACCCTAACGATAATCGATCCAACAAAAGGCAAACGAATGAACCGACAAAATAGATTCCAAATCCAGATTTCTACGAACAAGTTGAATCATCACGTCGTAAAGGAAAAAAAACAAAAAAAAAACCCTAGAAATTGATAAACAAAATCACATACCATTATGGATGGCAGTCGTCTCCTTCAACTTCAATAAATCTCCAGGTGCTTATTGAATGAAGCAAGCAATCGTTCGTAATTCGTAGAGTGATTCAATTAAAAAAGATTGGCACCGTTGTTCGTTGTTTGTTTATATACTGCCTTTACGAGTTCCGCTCTGGATTAAGGATGGCGCGCTTTGCCTAATGGGCCATAGCGTGTGGGCTTTTTTGTAGTAGGCCCACAAATTTCTCGTATGGGCTGGATTTGAATTTTCTCCCTCCGAAGTCAAGCCCATGTTAGAATTTGGAATTTAATTGTGGCATTTGAATAAAAGTTCCTAATTTGGTAATATTTGAAATTGATAATAGGATAAAAACCATCTTAGAATTAGAAATGAGATTGAATGTTTGTTTGTATTTATTTATTATAAAGTTTTTAAATAGAGAAACTATATTGGATGACGAAGAAAAATTTAAACAACTAATTTAGTTTGTTATCATATATTTTTTTTGAGCGCTTGGAAGGGTTGGGATGTAACTTGAATTGTATTGTATTGTTGTACTATAGAAACTAACAATGAACCAAAAAAGAAAGAAGTCAATGGTTGAAGAAAAAAGAAGTTTCCGTTTTGGTTAGACGGCAGCGGCAGAGCGGGAAGTGGCGAAGTGGAGTGGAACCAAATTCTTGCCAGCCTAATCAGGATTCAAGAAGAGCACATGCTACATATTTTTGGTAATGCCAATATAAGCTCATCCACAGATTCCACCTAACTACGCCATTGTTGCTGTTGCAGAGATCTATGGCTTCTTCTCTGCTCTTCTCTCCATCTTTCTTCGGAAACCCAATTCCTATTTCAGTACGTACAAGAACCCCTTCATGTACCACAAGAATTATTATCCTTCAGGCTTCAAAACAGACTACGGATGTTTCTTCTCAAAACCCAACCCGGCTGCTCACTTTTCTTGGCAAAGGCGGCTCGGGAAAGACCACGTCCGCTGTATTCGCCGCTCAGGTACTTTCAATTTACGCCTTTGATTTTAGTTTACTGCTGTTTGGTCAATTATCAATTGTTCGTGGTTGGAAATTAGATATCTCTATGATTGTTTGCTCGCATTTCTGATCTGAATATCAACTATTGAGTGTGGGAAAGGACTGTATGAGTCTGTAATGATAACTTCTTAAATTGATGGGTGTATTTGATTATTTCCCATTTATGTATTTCTTAAATTATTTGATGGGTTATCAGCACTTTGCTTTGTCTGGACTGCGCACATGCTTGGTGCTTCAGAACCAAGACCCTACTCCTGAGTATCTTCTCGATTGCAAAATTGGAAATTCACCTGTTGAATGCAGTCACAACCTCGCAGCTGTTAGGTTGGAAACAACTCAAGTGTGTTTTTCCGTTCACTTCTCTTTTTGTCATCAAGGTTCTGCTTTGAATTTCAGACTTATCTTGTCATGATAACAGATGCTACTTGAACCTCTTAAACGGCTAAAGCAAGCTGATTCTCGTCTTAATATGACACAAGGAGTTCTTGAAGGGGTAGGTATGTGGTCTTTAGAATACGGTGTATCTATCATTTCAGTATTTATACTTTTGGAGGATTTGCTATGCAATGTATATCTTCTTAATATTTAAATAGGTTGTTGGAGAAGAGCTTGCAGTACTTCCAGGAATGGATTCTATCTTTTCGATACTTCAACTAGAGAGATTCGTTGGGTTCTCAGGTATTATGGGCCAAAGGGACCAGAAAGATAAATATGACGTAGTAATATACGATGGTATCTGCACCGAAGAAACAATAAGAATGATCGGAGCAACCAGTAAAATAAGGTTTGAGATGCTCTCTCTCTCTCTCTCTCTCTCTCTCTTTCTGTCTATCGTCCCCCCTATCCCTGCACAAATTGCAAAAAGAAAAAGATAATCTGTATTACTAAAAGAACCTTGGATAGGTTGTACTTAAAATATCTGAGGAGCATTGCTGAAAAAACCGATCTAGGGAGGTTGGCCACTCCTTCCATTCTGAGGCTTGTTGATGAAGCCATGAGTATAAGCCGGCCAGGCTCCCATCTTGGTGGTAGAACGAGTACTGATATATGGGAGACACTGGAACACGTGTTAGAGGTAATTTGGTTTGCACTCTTGTCGAACAATATGAAAGAAATCTTGTGAAATTGTGTAATGGTCATTCATGGTGCAGAAAGGGTCTTCTGCATTTGCAGAGCCAAGAAAATTTAGCTGCTTTATAGTGATGGATCCAACTAGTCCTGCTTCTGTTCAGTCTGCATTACGGTACTGGGGTTGTACCATTCAAGCTGGCGCACAAATATGTGGTGCACTTGCTTTCATTTCTTCACACTTTAATGCAGAAGCCAGTGCTAGTTTGAAGGAGAAATTTTCACCCTTATCTTTGGCCTTTATACCACAATTCTCAACTGGTTCCTCAGTAGATTGGAACACAGTTCTGCGTGATGCATCAAGTGAAGGCCCAAGGGACCTTCTTTCTTCGTCAAAAACCCTCACCAGCAGTCTGATACCACCTGTAAAATTCGATCCTGGAAACAAATCAGTTACACTTCTCATGCCAGGCTTCGGGAAGTCAGAAATCAAGCTTTACCAGGCACGTTCTTTCTCTCTATTAATAGGTTATTTTCCTTACTTATGAGTGCTCTTGAATGTTCTTCCATCCCTTTGAGGATTTCCATGGAAAATTTGCTCAAACGATTGATATTATATGGTTTTCATATTCCTAACATTAGAGGAGAGGATATCACATGGTAGGAAATTTGGAATTGCTGATCTATTAAGTATCAAATAATGCTCCATTGAATGTATTAGACTTGGTAAATTCTTCAATACGCATTTTGGTTTTCAACTCATTGCAATTTTAGGCATGTTTCTCAGACACTAGGATTGTAGCAGAATCACTTTTACGATCATGCAATCATTAGTTATATCATTTGAAAATGCAGTATAGGGGAGGATCTGAGCTGTTAGTGGAAGCTGGGGATCAGAGACGTGTAATTTCATTGCCTAAAGAAATTCAAGGGAAGGTTGGTGGTGCCAAGTTCATGGACAGAAGTCTTGTGATCACAATGCGTTGATGTAATCTATCACAAAAGTTCACTTGGCTTCGATTTCAGATGTCATTTTGTTGTTATTCATATCATAGTAATTGTCAATTTATTAATGATCTGTTCAAGGATCATTAAGGAAAATTATACACAATGATTATAATTATAATCTGCCAAAAGGCACAAGATATAAAATTTTCTGATTTATCTCCGTTTCTGGAAAAAACGCTTCTTTTCAACATGGACTCCATCAATGGCTGTGAAAGGATAAAAAAGGTGTGTGTGTGTGTGTGTATACATAAGAGTAAAATGAGCAGGGGCTCGATTGGGGCTGAGAATTTGCAATTTGACTTGATTTGGTTTAAGTTGAAGCATCAAGAGAGAATATTTTATTTCCAATTACTATCTATTTGCTCGTCCATTTTCGAACTGAATTCAGTATTTTCTTACTTTTCTGATCCCATACTGTACAGCGCACAAAAGCTGAGACCATAAACTCTCACATCTTTCCAGTGGATTGGTATACACTGTCCATTTAAATGATCTCTGTTGTAGCGTTGAGTTACAAGTATTAGTATGATTGCTGAAATTGAATTGGGCTAATGATGTACTTGAATGAAAAATTCAGGCTTCTTGCTTATTATCATCTCCTATCTGTGTTGTATGAACTCGGCTCCTCAACTCTTCAAAAGCTTTCATGCTCTCTGCATCGAAGCCTCCCGCGAACTGGAAACATATCGAATCCAATATATCAGATACACTTGCAACGTTTTTAAATACTAAAGAGATTGAAGGCTTTGGTCATTTGTTAGAACTTGATTGGAAACATCATGATTCAAATTTGAAATGTAGTTGATCAACTGGTGAAAGGTGATGAATGGCACGTAAATTTTTTTCCTACTTTTTTCATTATGAAGAATGGAAGTAAAATCAACCTGATGAACACGGAAAGCAAATCGGACCCCTTGCAAGACCAAAAATTCTCTGTTTGGCTCCTTCTCTGGTTCACTCATTGCATCAAGTTCTGATGCTACTCGCTTCATGTATTTCCTTGCTAATTGTACAGATGAAAGCTTAATCTGCGTTTGTAAAAGCATGATTACGTTAAACATTTAATGGCCTAATATAAACATACTCTTATGCCTAACAGAGAGTGTAACGTATTCCTTGACACAACCAAAGTAAATGTAAACATAGTCTAAGATGTTGATTATGATGCTTTAATGACGCTTATGGATTCCAAGGACAAAATTGTGACGGTTCCTATCGATGAGGCAAGGTTGAATTTGGAAATGAAATCTCTAAGTTATTTCAAGTGTATGATTTGTAACCATAGTTAGGAGTAACTAAAGAGATGATTAAATACTGATCAACATTTCAAGATTTTTGCAAGTTGCAATACTTTAGCTAAAATGCCAACTAAACTTAAGATCCAAATTTCTCGATGAAGAAAAGAGTGAACTTCTTAAAGTTATACCTTTCCAACAACTCCTGTATCAGACAACCAATCAACTGGAATTCCAAACTCTCTATATCGTGAGATAGCCATGTCTCTTGTGCGCAGGAGTGCATAAACACTCTGCTCAACCCTGCCAAAAGACGACAACAAAAACAGTGATTTTTTAGCAGTTATCACATTATAAATACTTTGAGAGACAACAACAAAAAGATGGAGATTTCCAAATGGCATGTTCAACAGTTGACTTGTTTAGTCACAAGTTCTCTAGTAAGAACCATGTCGTTGTAAGGAATACTTACTTCTCCAGCAAGGAGTACATTTTCTTTAAAGCTGCTTCACATGAGAGTTTAGGGTCATCAACAAACGTCGTGATCCGCTTCTCCAACTTCATAAGGTCCTGGTATTCAAAAGATGCCTCTCTCAATGCATCTGCTTTTCCTTCTGGCCAATCGAAATGCTTCAGGACTGCCCTTTCATCAACCTTGATCAAAGGCGAAAGAAAGTACAATATTAAACAAGGAGATAGATAAGATAAAGTAATATGAACATGGAGAGTCCAAACTTGAGAACTAGGTGAACAACAAGATTACACAACAAAATGCTTCAATCAATTTATTTCATCCTCTTCAGAATATAGACAGTCCTTATCTTCTCGATCAAAATTCAAAGTTAAAATGGATGTCGTACCAAGAATGATAGCTCTTCATCTAACCAATTTACGAAGGCCACAACATCCTCTATATTAGAGAATGTAGCCGCTCGAACTTCAGCTGCCAATGACATGACAAAATCACCTTGGGTTTCCACATCTGCTTTTACCTGGATTTAATAAAATAAAATAAAAAAGTTGCCTACTGTCAAATTACTACAATTATAATACCAAATAGAATATTAATGGCAAAGGTGAGAAAATAATACAGAAGCAAAAAGATGATCTACTCACCGCTATGAGGAATGATGACCTATTCTCAATCTCCCCAATCATGTTACTTCTAGCATCAGATACATTAGATGACGTAGAAGAAAGTAAGGGAGTATCCTTCTTTGCTTCTCGTTTCATCAATGTCTGATAGAACTCAACTAACTCAGGAGCTCTATGAACCTTATCACCACCTGCACCTTTAGACAAGCTTCCTGGAGGAGGAGGTGGACGAGGTGGTCCACCAGTTGGAGGAGGTGGTGGGGCACCAGGAGGTGGAGGTGGTAGAGGTGGAGCAGCTGGTACACCACCCTGAGGATTGGGATTTGTGCTTACAGAAGCACCTCCTGATGGTCTTGGTGGTGGCTTAGGTGTCCTTGGAGGTCGCTTCTCAATCTCTGCTAGCTTCATCCTGCTGATCGCTGGAGACTCCGTCGTTTTATTTTCACCAGATGCATCAGCAGTAACACTAGGTACAACTGGTTTTTCCTTTATTTGAGTAAGTTTTGGAGGCAACATTACGGGTCTGTCTTTCTCAGTTTTACCTTTAAATTCGGAGTTCAAGTTCGAATTTGAAAGATTGCCAAACTTCTCTGCTCTCGCCTGGTCTGCCCTTTCCTTAAGTTGCTTCTCTCGTGCTAATGCCAACTTATGTCGATCTTTGTATGCTGGATATTTCTCATCTAATACTCCTTCAACGGATTTAGACATTAGTTGGAATGATGATGATACTGAATTCAAGGAATCGTTAGGAGTTTGAGTTCTGATACTTGGGAGATTTGGAGTGCCTGGAGAGTCGAGAGGTTCTTGTTCCATCGTACCAAAGGTGGTGATTGCAACACTATCACTTGCATTTCTAAGCATTAACGATTCTAATGGACCCCTCGGCTTTTGACTCATGCTCATCCTAGGAGAACCCCCAGAGAAGGATCTGGCAGGTGATGAAAGAGCACTAGAATCATCTTTGCTTCTACCACCCCATTTCTTCAACTTCTGGATCAAGCTAGGTTTCTTACTGAGACTACTATATCTACTAAAGGAACTATCAATTGAAGCATTGTCAAAATCCTCACTTCCAGGAGAAGACGGTTGAGAGTAGTTGCTTTCAAGATCTGTGTCCCCTTGTCCACGTTCCGATCCTGCATACTCCACCATGAGTTGCTTAGCTTTCTCCTGCGATTTTGGGCTCAAATTCTTGCTGAGATCACGAGCTGATATTTTTCCTGTAGGAGCCTGGTAATTGCGAAGTTCATATCTTAAGCATGCATTGACCCATCGAAGGTATACTAATTCTTCAACCTCACTGAACCTATTCATCTGAAGTCCTTCAACTTGTTTTATTAAGTCCTCATTTGCATGCCTTAAATTACTGACTTGCTCTCTAGTCTGGGCAACCAACTCACTCTGCGACAGAGTAAGATATAGTAAGAAAAATGAGTATTCCGGTACACAAGACTTTTCTCAAACAATAATTACTTGCCTGTTTGATCATGCTAAAAACTATTTATGCATGTTTTTGAGGAAAAGCTTTTACCAATACACAATTATAACTTCCTGAGATGAAATTAAAAGCATTGTATCCTATACCTCTGGTTTTTTTAATATACACTATACTTCCTTGAGGTTACCCTGTTTCCTAGGTTTTTAACATGCAACTCCAATCTGGATGAGCTAATATCTAAAGAACATGAATGCAAAAACATACATTATATCTTTGTATTAGTATCTCGCTTTCATCATACTATGTCCCATCGGACAAGACCATCGGTTTATGCTGCTTGACATTCCCAGTTTGCACTAACTACCATCTCAGACAACTGGCTTATATAAACAGATGGCATTGAGTACTCTAGTGGTATCTTACTCCACTAGTTAAACCAGATGGCAAGAACTATTTGATTTCTAGGGGGAAAAGAATCAGTGACAACAAATTCGAGTTACTATTTCCTAAAAAAAAAAAATTTGTCTTCAACATGTAAATTTATTCGAATAACTTCAGTTATTCTTTCTCCAAAATCAAGGGCCTGCAAGTAGAATTTAGTTTTATAGCAACCTTAGCTTTGACCAGCCTCCAACCACAATTCTTGAAAATGAGTTTTGAAAACAAAATCAGAAAACTATTTTTCAGAAACTCCCAAACAGCTCTTAAGTTATTATCACATACCATCCTTTTGGTTAAAGAAATAATAATAAAGAAGAAATAAAATGGATAGAGAAGGGTTTGCAAGAGCTATTTCCAATTCTTACTTCTGTCATGTTGGACAGAGTCGAGATTTTATTTTCAGCAGCATCCAGTTTAATAGTCAACTCCCGCTTTTCGATTTGAAGCTCTTTGTTCTTCCGCTTGAGTTCCATAACTTCAACCTCCAATTCCTTCACAGCTTTCAACTTCTTTTCTAGTTCAGCATCTTTCTTTATAGTTTCTTGCTCCTTTGACTGTAAACCAGACACTTGTTGCTTGAGTAATAATAGCTGGCCTTTTGTTTGGTTAGCATCAAGCTGAATCTGCCTCTGCAGCTCTTTGATCTTATTCCTTGCAAATTCCAACTCCTTCTTCACTGCAGCATCTTGTGCAATCTCTTCTTGAAGCTTCTTCCTTTCAGCCTGCAAAGAGCTAATGGTAATATTAAGCATATCAATCTCTACTGCCTTAATCTTGAGCTGCCTCTGTAACTCTGTAATGTCAGATTCCTGTTCTTTCAATCCATAATATTCAAGCAATTCACCTTCAAGCTTTACTTCCCTCTCCTCCAATTCCTTTACTAAGTTGCGCAATCGCTCCAGTTCACTTGCATTATTTGCCATCTCAGTTTCATATACTCTATCCTTCTCAGCTTTACTGTCATCAATTTCAGGTAATGGAAATTCAATCTCCCCGGATAGAAGGTTTTCAAATTCAGGTAAAATGTCGTCATCTTCAGTTATATAAACAGGAACTTGATCAAATACGCTACTAATTAACTTGACTTCTTCTTCCTCCTCTTCCTCCCCCTACGATAAAAGAAATCTCTTTCAATTAAAGAACATGATTTCAAGATTAGAAATCATTAAAATTCTGGAACGTTCTGCACGTCTACTTACATAATCATCTTTGAAGTCATTGTTAGAATGTTTAACCTCCTCCTTCTCTTCACCATTTTCTAAGCAAAAAAAGGTATAGTTTCAAGATATCAGACAACATGATAAAACTTATCCAGCAATATAATTGAGACAAAAGCTGAAGGAAAAATCAATGAGAAATTTTTCTGCATCAAACTGATAATGATAGAAGGTGGAAAAAGGTCTGTGACAAAATTATCAAAGAAGAATTAAACGTGAACAATTGTAGTTCAAATATATGAATACCGGTGCGCTTGTTGACGGAGGCGACGGAGTTTGAGTTTTTAACATTGAGCTGCCTTACTGCATAGGCTGCAATTGAAGCAGCAACCACAAGCCCTAGCCTGAGTACCATCAAGCAAATACTGATATAAACATTTCAACTTCCCATTTGAGATAACCCAGTTCTTCAAAACTGTATTGTCCATTCCTTCCCACCTCCATGACTATCATCTCAAACCATTGGAGCCTCTAAAATGCAGAACAAGCTGAAAGAATTGAAACAATACAATCCTAAGGAGGGTTCTAGCCAGAAACAAGGCTCGTTTTTTCAATTAATACGCAAGTCCAATAACCATGTTTCCATCAAGCATTCTTAGACCCATCACCCTTATCATCTCATGTTTACGAATCCTACAAATAAGCAGACTTAGCTTTGTATGAAGAGAATTTTCAACGACTAGAAGTTTAAGACAAATTCTGATGCTAAGTTGCTAAGAGCCACGGTAACCACCAATAACTAGTGGCCAACCTTTCTCCTAAAGGATTGCGTCCCATGAATTTGTGGGCATTTAACAAGTTACACCACTCGTTCAAGGGATTGAGCAAACAGTAATAACACCAAAAAAACAAAGCTGAAAGAGACCTCAGTCGCTGTTAAATTTGAAGGAAAACTTCCGGCCGGTGAACTCCCTTTCTTATCCAAGTAATGTCTATATCTATAAAATTAAAGAAAGATTTTGAGTAAAGAAAATAACAAACTTTCACTTGTCTCAATAAATACAAATGTTCCTGCTGGCTCTTGGTTACCAAACTAGTGGCTATTTGTCAAACTTTTTAATTTTGACAGCTTCCAGACTAATCAATGAGACAAAGTCATCTAGTATTTATATGAAATAATAGGTCTCTAACAATTCACTGCTTAGTGTTGTTAACAAGAGAAAATAACTAAGCTCAAAAGATACTACCCTGCACAGAGAAAACCCAAAAAGATTAAACCAGAACAAAACTAGAAGAAGAAGAAGAAGAAGAAGAAGAGAAAAGGGGCAGACAATATGGGGGTTAGAACTATAAGTTCAAATTGTTAATTTGAAATTGACACGCACCATCTAGACGAAACTTTCCAAAGGATTGGTGGGCCAAGCTTAAATTACATTAAGAAAATGGTGCGTTAAAGCTTACCACAAAATGAGTGTGGAGGAAGATAGACACGATGCGTAGAAGGGTAGGTTAGAGAAGCAAAAGCAAGGCTGAAAATTTAATTTTGAGCCGCCTTGCTGCAATGGAGCGATGCAAATGGAACCATGCTGTCAAGCCCCCACAACAAATGACTTTTACTCTTTTTGGCATGTCTCTCGGACTTCTTGCTTTCTTCTGCACCCACTTTCATCCTTCATGAACTTTAGTGTACGATGCGCTGCTGTTCATTTTTAATCCCACATTAAATGGTTTTTTACTTGATGCTTATTTAAACTAAAATGGGTCGAATGACTTTTTCAGATCACATTTAAATGAGAAATTTGAGTATGTGTTTTAGTTGCTAAAGAATATTAGTGAGCCGAATTTTAAGAATGCTGGGAGAGGTTGCTTTCGGGACCATTAATATGAGAGAACCCGGACGAGACAGTAGGAAACAATATATGTCATTCAAGAGTGCCATGATTGTGGACCTTATGGGTACCCGTGGAAGCTTGGTTGGCATTGCAGCAGTAGAGAGAATAAGGTATGTTTCACAATCAATTTCATCTTTAATCATTGAAAGCATGCATAAGATTGTAGGTTGAAATTGGCCATGTTCGTTCATAAAAGTTGCAAGGCTTGGAAAAATAATGGCTTTGATATGGGACCAAGGGGGCAAATTGAGGAGCAACAGTTCCAATAGTATAAACAAAATTTCTACACTGTCGATGAAAACAAAATTAAGCTTGATTTTTCAGTCTGGATTAATTTATGATCGAGTCTGTTATATTGTAATGAAATCCTCTGATTGGACTTGCAAGTGTACTAGCAAAAATACATCATGAGCTCTTCTTACTGCCGATTCCTCAAGTAAGTAATTTGTGAATGAAATTGGGGACAACTTTACAATCGCAGTATGTGGGAAAATTTCAAGCTTGATCATCCCATTTCCACCTTCGTCCGACCTCCTCAAGAACCTTAGCACGAGCTTGGCTTTTCCTTGCTTCGTCTTCTACCCAAGTTCTGCATTAAACGCATAAAAAAAAAACAAAAGATTGCTTAGTTTCAAAATCATAGCTTTACCATACATACATACGATGATTTCAATATCACACTAAATAAACAATTTAATTTAATATTGAAAACCGGAAGGTTACAACAGCTACTGGAACATATAAGCAATTATAATTTGTTTTATTGACCGTTTACTGAAGGATAATAATAGTCAAGGTATTTGCAGGTTCAGGTTTCGAAAGAACCAGCAGACTTGACACTTGCACAATCTCATGTTATCCATTCTAACATCTTTTTTCCCCTATTATTTTTGTATGCGTTACAAATACATCATTACTCACAACATACCTCATCACGGGAACCTATTCAATTTCAACAGCATAAAATTTTCATTTCATGACCACTTTCGAATTTGATGTCACGAGTCAGACTCACAACTGATTACTTTTTGCAGGATTAATTTATGCATTGAATGATATTTTCCGTTAGTTACACGACTTAGACCAAAAGTTATAGTTTGAGTAAATAATTTTAAAAGTAGCAATAACGATAACTACCAGTAGTATAAAAATAAAATAATTAGATGCAGAGGATCTCTCTCTCTCTCTCTCTCTCACTTTTGGTGACAAAATTATAAAGCCATAGAGAATCTCTCGCAACATTATGCCACACGTATCTCTCAAAGGGATAACTAAGACAGAAAAAATAATTATACAAAAGGAAATAGAAGTATTTCGTAAGTGAAAAAGGAAGAAGCTGGAACCTGATGAAATTAAAGTTACTTACCTAAGAATACGGAGAGCTTCCTTCTCAGCTTCAAGAACAGATTTTGTATCAAGCATCCCCTCTAGCTGGTTCTGTAAATCGGTGTGCATATTGTGTAGCTCATTCTGCTCTGTCTCACATACAGATCTCTCAGAAAGAATCTTTTCTGCTATCCCATCAACTTCTTCGTTGAGGCTGAGAAGCAATTGCCTCTGACAGTCTATAGATGCCTTCTCCTTTAAATACTCGGAAAAAATCTTCTCTTGAACCATTTTCTCCTCTCCCAAATTACTGATAGCAGCAAGATAAAGTTCCTCCACATCTAAAAGGCGTTTTTTCTCCTCAGTTAGCTTCTTATCCCAATACCTTTGTATGTCTCCTCTTTCTACCAATTCCAACTTGATATCTTCTATCTCAGCCTTTCTAGCAGAACTCTCGGATTCCAGTCTTGATAATTCAGCAGCAATTGCTTCTGCCATCCTGCCACTTGCCAGTGTGACTGCTACTTGTGCTTTTGTTGCAGGTTTGTTTGGTTGAAACCGTTTGATTTGACCTGTGAACAGCAGATATAATTTTTTTGACTTAAATGGACATAACTCTAACCCCCCACCCCCCACTTTCCATCTTTGTATATTTTCCATACGAGAGATTATTATAAAATAAAATTAAAAGAAAAAAAAAATGCATAAAGAAGTTTTGGCTTGTCAACTAATAACTTCTCGAGTAGACACAGGATAAAAAGAATACCAAAAACTTTTCTGAGGATGCTTCTCTCCCCAGCTAAAATATCCATGAATAGTTGTGGTGATGCTTCTGAACTGATTTCCTTCAAGTCCATAAAATCTACCTTTGCACTTGATATCTGGACTGTAGAAAAAGTCAAAAGCAATGACACACTGATAATCATTGGTTATATGTAGTTTAAAGAGGAAGCAATTCCAAATCAATTGACAATAAAGGATTAAATAAAAAATTCTGTACCCGTTCTAGCATTCCAGGAACAAACTCATAATCTAACTGAACTTTCCAGTCTATCAAAGTCTGGCGAGATACAAACCTGCAGCATTACAGATGCAATCGTAAATGGAATTCAAATATATCCAAAATCTTATGCACATGTCCTACCTCTCAGGAAAAAAATAAGTTCTCTCTTGATCTCCCAAGCCATCATATCCATAGTTTGGTGATAACTTGCTGGGTACGACACCAGCTTCAGCTAGAGCTGAAAAGAAATCCAGGACTAATTCATTTACTACTGCAACTAACGAAACACCTTCTTCTCTAAAACAAGAAAATAATACAAGAAAACCTCACCTTGAATGGACTCAAAATCAGGATCTTCAAAACTTATATCATCAAAAGCAGCAACTGTTGACCCAGAAAGCGAAACAGATGGAATAATATGGTGTTTCGGATTCCTATATTTGAGAATGGGTTAAAGGATTCAAAAAGTGAATGTGTTAACTCATAAAAGAACTTTACTAATTTCTACCTTTCCAATGACGAATACATATGAACTAGCCACCTAGCATATTCCCTTCGACTACACAACTCTCCAGCATTAATATCTTCTTCAATAACCTGCACACATCCTAATTTTTGAGATGTCCATGCTCACACTTGGACCTAAAATCTAAATTCTCAATGAATTTCAAAGAGGATAAATAATCTGTAAACATTGCAAAAACAAACACCAGAACATGAAAATAACAATTTTAGGGAATCTGTCTTCTGCAGTTGGCTTCAATCAGAAAGATTAAAAGAATGGTTTTTGAAACACATGTGCTTGATGAGAATCAATGTCGTAAGTAAGTTCCGTAATTATTCATCATGGGTATTATGAAAACATAAAGTTTTAAGAAATTCTTAAGAGGAATCATTTTTTAGAATTAAATTCCAGAAAGTGGTAGAAATCTTTGGTAGGCATGTACAACACATAGGAGGCAAAACCTAAGTTCCAAAAGATTCATGTGTTGTGTTTCTTACAAACCTACAAAATCTTTTTTTTTATCCTGAGCAAACCTTAAGTTTCTTCAAAATCGATAAAGCTTCATCTTGAGTAGAATCGACGGGAATGGCGATTATAACTCGTTGAAGCTTATTCCCAGAATCTGAAATACAAAAAAAAATAAGAGGGAAATGTACATTATCTTGGTGGTATGAAATTAAGACACCTAAACCACATAAGAACATAATATGTATCAATGGCAGTCAACAAAAACAAATATATCTTGACAATACACTCAACAGTTGTCAAGAACAATCATTTAATAGAGATACCAAACAAATTGTAAGCTTTATCAATGAAAAATTCAAGAGAAGGAGAAGTAGTATGCTGAGGAGTTGCTTGTAATATTCCATCTTATTGTGGAGAAGAAAACATAAATTCTTAGCCATTCCAATATCTTTGGCTTCCCATGATCTTAATGCTGTTAGAAAGGGGAAAAATGAGAAGTTGAAGGTATTGAGTGCACCATGCTAAATTCCATTCATACAAGGGACTAACTTACTCACATAATGTTATACTATATCTGTGATCCAACAACAATTATTACAGAGCAACAGATGAGTCTAGGGAAATAAAGTGCACATGAAGTATGTTCAGTTTCATTCTTCCATAAAAAAAACCTCCTTTACAAGCAAGGGAATGATCTCACAATCCAATCATAGAATCCCACACGGACAACTTCAAAACTTTTTTTCATTTTAAATTACACCGTGCAACCAAACATTACTATGAACCAAGACACACTATCTTGCATAAGGTGAAGCAGTATAACCATAATAAACTATTGTTTTTTATTTTACGAAAATAACAACTTTCATTGAGAAAAAGTGAAAGAATACAAGGACATAAAAACCAAGTCCACATAAAAAAGGGAAACTCCCGTCACAAGAAGGGCCTCCAGCTACGTGAAATCACACCTCTAGAATAATTAAACCTATGCGATGAACATCTTCCCATCCCCAATCTTAAAAGAGAAGGCTCCAACTCAAATCCAGTAGTAAGAAGCAGATTAATGTAATTATACGTCCTGATCAAGCATTTCATAAAACAAAATAAAACAACATTTGAAATGCAAACCTGAAGTAATAGCGTCATCAATCTTAGAATCAGTTATTGACTCAGCACCAGATTCAGTCGGTAGATCGTCATTGGTTAAACTATCCTCCACAGTTTTGCCTTGATCGCCTACATTTTCCGTATGACTAAATATCCCTTCTAATGATCTCAAGGGAATACGCCACTGAAACTTAAACCCTGTAAAATGAAAAATACGCTACCAAAATAAACAAAATTTTCAACTTTCCACACGCAAATACAATAAACATAACACTAGTTAAATAGAAGATACCCAATTGCATGAAAAAACAGAATCAAGAAATCAAACCAACCTCTTCTAGATAGTGAAATTTGAGCAATAACAGCGAACAAAACAACAAGCGAGGTCCCGACCACCCCAATTACGAAACGAGACAACCCTGCAAAAGACAATACCGTAAATACAAACCCAATTATAGATAATCAAAGACAAATTATGAAAGTGGAGTAAAATAAACCTCGTTTCTCAATTTTCGCATCAGTGGTTGGAGTGTTGAGAAATACCCAGCCACCATAGGTGTCGCCGGTGTTGGGTTGGTCGAAATTAGACCAAGACGAAAGGTGGAGGTCTGGTTCAGTAATAGAAGCAGCAATACGAAATGTAGAGTTAGTGGGCCTGAGATGGGGGAGGAATAGATGGGAGTTGGGGAAAAGAAGAGTCCGTCGTCGGGAAATGGACGGGGACTTGGTAAGGAATAAAGAGAAGGTAGACGGAAAGGAAGAAGAAGAGCACATTGGTAAGGAAATTAGGGTTTTGATTGAAGAGTGTAGAACCCCAGACTGCAGTGGCAGAGTGAGCGCACAGCGTTGATGGAAAGATGAGGCCAACTCAATGGTGGGAACTGGATGGAGTCCTACGCCTCCCAACTTTTTCTACCGCCAATTTTCCTTTTCTACTTCATAATATATATTCTTTAGTTATTCATGATCTCTTTAGGAAGTTTACATTTTCATTAGATAGACAAAAAAATGGATTTTGAATTCGAATACTTAATCCTCATACAAATTTCTACTTCATTACTACCTAAAAATTTGTTAAAAACATCAATTTTTTCTAACAGTAGAAGCTTACTTCCATCAGTTTTAGTTTATAAGTAAAAATTGTATAATTTAAATTTGTAATAATTTAGTTTAGATATAAAATTATCTAATAATTGACACTTAATTTTGATAATATTAACATGAAAGGATGAAATTTTTGTAGACAAGTATAAATAAAACTAATTAAAAAATATAGTAAAGTATATTGAGCACCATTTAAGTTCTTTTATTTTTTTTGTAAAAATTTTTATTGATATTTTCATATTATATCCATGGTTTCAATGTCAATATGTGGAGCGAATCGACATTTCTATCCTATTATGAAAATCGATGAATGATATAATATATGCTAAACATTTTAATATATTTAAAAAGGGTAAAATATTTATTTACCGTTTGTTTTGAGGACATTAATGTTTCCATTGACACTTATGATAAAATTGTCTCCTTCTACCCTCTAATACATAATTTAACCTACATCTCAGGATACATATTTGATGAAATGGTAGCCATAATGTTCAGTCTTCTGATAATTTCTCATAAACAAACCTTCAATACTAAGAGAAATCTTTTCTTATGTACCACACACCATGAAGGGAGAAAAAGAAAAATGGGAGAAGAGGCAACAATATTAAGAAGATAAGGGCTTTGAATTAGAGAAAAATGGTTGTTGTTGTTGTTTGGTGGTGGGGAGGGAAGGAGGATATTTAGGAGATATAGCAATGAGCATCACCGTTCCAGTAAGCAGAGCTAGTGACAAGCCTAGACTGTTCACAACCATGGCTTCAGGACCCTTCCTAGGTACGTTTCTCTTTGTTTGCAACAATGTCAACTTCTCAAGAAGCCCCGTTTCTGCTGTTACCACTGCCAATGCATAACTGTATAAACCAAAAAACACGTGCCATGGCAGCACTCTTTCTCTTGTTGCCCTCACCTCCCTCCAATGCCAGAAGCTCAGAAACCCCATCATCCACTGCATTCAAACACATGTTTTAGTACAATACCATCTAAATCATCCCTTCGTTCATTCGTTCCTTCGATCAATTCTAATGTTTTACAATATAATCATTTTTTAACTTGAGCTTGAATATCTTGTAAGACTATAAAATCGTACAATAATAAATGAAGGGTAGGGGACCATAGTCAAGTTGGAATATGAGAAACCAGCAATAGATGACTCCTTGACTGGGATTCCTAATACAATGAAGAAGAATTAAAGGGTGGGTGGTGCTTCTTCAATACCAGTATTTGGTTTGACAGTGATTGTGTGGACTAGCTCAATATGCTCTATTGATTGAGAAAATTTGTCAATATCAGTAGCAGATCACAACAAGAATTCACTTGGCATTAATTCTAAGCATTTTACTAGAATGAGGCATCTGAAAAGTGAAGATGAATGAAGATTCTGGTTCTGCAACATAACCTTCTGTAAGGGACTTTCTAATTCTCAATTCCATTCATCAAATTCAGTTTTGAAGGTGATTGAAGGTTTGATAAGGTATGAAAGAGAAGTAAAAGGGGTGAAGTGAAAAGAAAACCTGAGCTCCAAACAAAGTGATGACAACCAAACCCATCCAAGAATGTAAACTGTGGAAATTAGCCAAAAAGCCACGATCCCAATGAAACTTGGTCCAAATTCCGGAAATCCCAGAAGCCAAAGCTAGCCCTTGAAGACTCAGATGAACAGATTTCCTCAAATTTCTCGAACCAGGCAACCAACTATGAACCGAAATTGCTGAAAATCAAAACGAAAGAACAAATACATGATACCCATTACACAAATGAACATAATTCATCAACATTTTTGTTCCAACCCACCTTCTCCACTGATGAGAACGAGACCAATTATCATGAACAAAGGATGCAGAACCTACAAAGGAAAACCCAAATTACCTTAAACCCTCAGAAACTGGATCGTGCATCGATAAGTAAATGGGTTCAAACAAAATAGAAAATGCAAAAGGGAAAGTGCAGTACATCGAAGAGATGATCATCACGGGAAGGGGGATGGCCGAAGCTGGAACTGAATACAAAAGCCCAAACGAAGACCAGAACGGCAACAAGCAGACCAAAGATTCTGGCAAAGATGAGTAATGGGGTCAGTGAGGGCAATGCTGCAGCCATGGGGACAGAGAAAGGCGGCCTGCAGCACAATGATTTTGGCTCAGCCAAGAGTACAGTAGTAGGCAGGCTATGGAAACTGCCGACAATGAAACTATGGGCGGACTTCAATTTATGGCTGTGCCTCCGCTGTCGAGTACACGGAATGGAATTGCGTTTGAAAATGAAAACCAAACCTGGAAATTTATCTGGGGAACTGTAGTTGGAGCCAATTTTAGAGAAGAAAATAATTAATCTTTTTCATCTGGGACTTCACAAAATCCAATCGTTTTACAATTTCCACTATTAATTTTCAGAAATTATGTCTGAAAATTGCACTGATAAACATGAGGTTGGAGGAGCCAATGGGCTTTACATAAAGTCAATGAAAGAATAAATATCCATAACCTAAATTTTAAAGGGAAATTTGAACTTTGACTAAGAATCAAAAGTCCGAGGGCTGCGGATGGATCTTGTTGTATTGTAGAATGTATAGTTTAGTTATTTTTTAAAATTACTTACTCTCTCTCCCTTTAGGATAATATAACAAAGTAAGTTGTTTTGGACTTCAACCTGTCTGAAGGGGGAAATGATTTCCTCGCTAGTTCATTTTGTTATTTCACTAATAATCACTAAGGGATCAAAAAAAAAGTTAAGAAATCAAGGCAGTGGTAGTTCCTTAACAAACTATAAGTTATGTGAAGTGAACATGTCATGGAAAACCATCTTGATCAAGAATCACAAAGCTCTACAAATCATTTACAAGTTTGACGTTAATGGAATATTCCAAAATCTGAATAAAGATTTTACCTTTTACTTCTTAGAAATACAAGATTCTTTCCTCAAATGATTCTCATCTCACTGTCTTTCGAACCATAGATGGGCGAAATAGTTGCACCAATGAAAAGTAACAATATAACAAGAAATCAAATTTAACAAAATATAAAATGATAAATAATGATATTTCGAGTCAGGCCTCAAAAGCCAAGTATGGAATAAGACGCAAGGTGACAGTTAATTACAAATGAGAAAAGGTACCAAGGATGACTTGAAGGACTAGAACTCCTTCACTACATCCTTATGGGTCGACGGAGAGCCTACAACACCAATTCTTCTTAGAACTACGTCTTCACTTTTACAACAAAGAAAAGCCCAAAACAAAGCCTCTGACGTAAAATGTGAACCACATATTCTACTCTTTATTTTCTGCACAACAGTATAAAACTTGAAAAGGGAAAAGTTATCGTTGATCCTCCTGAGATTTAGTTGCTCTCATTTGTCTGTAAGCATTCGAGCATAACCAAGAAAACCTACGGATAATAGTTATGCATTCCCCGCCCTCGACTCCTTCCAGAGTGGCCATATCCTCTCCCGTAATAACCACCACGACGGCCACCACGTCCAGAAGCATAACCACCACGACCACCTCGGAATCTTGCAAATTCACCAAATGTCTGCAGCGACAAACATCCAATACTGTGAAAAACATTTACAAAGACAAACAAATTAACCAACTCAAATAACATACCTCAGTATCCAACTTGACTTGTTCGAAGTATCTTGTCCTCCTTCCATTTTGAGCATCATTGTCAGCATTGTTGCACGAGAGAGTATCAAAAAAGTCGTCCTTATTGTACACAGACTGTGGACATAATGTGAATCAGTTTTATATTTGGGGAGGTAAACAAACCTTTTTAGAAATATTAGTGCAATGGAAGTATCTGATACCTTGATCTCTAAGTTTGACGATTCACCATCATCTTCTTCATAGACATCCTCTTCATCACTAAACTTTTCATCCCCATCGGTGTACTTTTGATGAGATTTGGTATTCTTACCAAGATGACCCCAAACTTCATCCTTGTTAAATTTTTCATTCATTGCCATGAAGTCAAAATCTTCCGTAAATCTTTCTGTTTGATGTGAGTTCTGCAAACAGAAAATCATAAATGAGTACCGAGGATGTTTTTCTTTGGAATGGGCCAACCATGCGTACAGAGCTGTCTAACGCACTACAAATATTTAATTGACAATAAACTAGCACACATGCTTATTTTAGAATGCCATCGAGCTAAAATTGAGGCTAAATGATGGAAAGGAACAGTAAATGTGGAATATACTACATAGGTTATCAAAAGTCATTGTCGTTTGATCCGAATCCTCCTATTACCATATAACAGGTACCGTAGGCATTCCTATTTACTAGACTATCTAAGTTAAGTACACATTACCCCAGATCGTCTTCCTCTACCACGTCCCCTGTAGATGTACCGAGTTTGTGAAGTTGAACCATTTGGCTGTAGAAAATACAAAATGTTAAAATATCAGAACCCTTGACAGCACAAAAAGTACATTAAGGAAACAACTAATTTATTCCTTGTACATAAGAATATGACAAGATCATAACTGCCTCAGGACAGCCTAAATATTGCCAAAAAAGGCCTGAATATTTATTCCCACAAGGACATTTAATCTTATTGTATAAGTATGTAGTACATGTGGCCACAGAGAGATCACCTTATGCATAGCTCGTGAAGGCACCGGTAATGGTAATAATGGTGGCTGAGTATCTGCTGCTGGAACAGTATGTTCTGCTGCTAATGTGGAAGATGTTTGAACCACTTCAACGTCCTTTTGAACTGTTTGCAAAGATGAAGAGGCTACAGTAGTTTGCAACAGCTGGCCAGGAGTCACAAGGGTAGGTGCAGGTACACCTGTGAGAACAGAGTTTGATGTTCCAGCAACAGAGGAAGTAGATTGAGAGATAGTTTGATAAGACAATGCTGGACCAGAAACTGTAGTAGTTTTGTTGGTAATTGGAGGCATAACAGGATTGACATCTGAACTCGCCGCCAAGGGAGAGAGTGATGGCAAGTTGGTACTAAGAGGAGCTTCAGGAAGTACTGTCTTGTTAGCCACTGAGCTTGATGAAATCTCAGAGGTCTGTGGAGCTGAGAGCACAGATGGAAGTGTCGAAGATACAGTTACTTGTGGCAATGCTGTGGAAGATAAACTAGGAGTGGTAGGATTAGCGGAGAATAAAGAAGATGGAACTTCTAATAAATTTGGCGCACCAGTTGGTAAAGAAGCATTAAGATTAGGATATTGCAGTGGCTGCTGCAAGGAAGAAGGCAATGACAGGCCAGGTGGAGGACGAAGTAACGATTGCTGATGCATGTGAGGAAGTCCATTACCGGGGCCATAATACCCTTGCCAGTACATTGGCAAAGCAAGCCCACCACCACTTGGATTTGGTGGAGGTGGCGTAGGAGAAGCTCCCCAAGACCCTACATTTGCTCCAGGTTGATATAAAGGCAACCCACCCTGGAAATTAGATCCAGGCATTCCCATTGGTATGGCCTGAGAATTAATATCAGGCAAAGGCCCACTAACAGGAGGAGGCAAGCTTGAAGAAGTCGATGCTGGACGAGGATAGTGAGACTGCAGGAGAAATTTCACCAAGTACATTGGAAGTTCACCTTAGCTTTATGCATAAAAAATTGGTGAAGGGAGGGAAGTGGGGAAGGGGAAGATTTCATTTTACCTGAATAATAGCTGGATCGTTGTTTATCAAGGATGTAGTCTGAACAGGTGGAGAAGATTTTACCTGTAGATCCTGCAGCAAGCACCAACAAGTCAAAACAAATTATATATATCCTCAATGCACACCATCTACCAATAATGGTGGTTTAAATAAAACACCACATCAAGAAACTGACAGATTGGCAAATGGAGCTAACCTCCCTATCATGACAACATGACTTATCTGTACAACAGGGTTATACGAAAGCCGACTCTGTACTGTTATAAAATAATAAAAAAAAGACTGCAAAAATAAAATAAGAAGCTACAGTATAATTTACAAAGTTTCACTGGCAGCACAAAGAATACCATGCTGTCACATACTAATCATGTAATTACATATACAGTCACTACCACATTATTAGTTAATATCTCTATCAAATTTACCTTGATATCACTTCCACGGAACAAGATGTATTCAAACACTTTGTCACTTGGTGGGACTTGTGGTCCGTCCTTCTTTCTCCCTTCTGTTCCAAATGACCGTACTGAAAAGAGAAATATAAGAATATCACATTAGCATAAGTTTCCCTGGCATCCTGAGAATGGCTTAATACACATCCAAATGATTTCACAGATAATCTAATGAGAATTTCAACAACTGTTTGTCACCCGGTGGATGGAGTTGACTTCTTCTAACATGAGGAAATGGATTCAATATTTGAAAAGATTTCAGTACAAACCTACCTCAAATCCAGCCAATCTATAACTGCACAGTTATGGGCCAAGGTTTCATGTTAATACAAAGCTCACCTTAACCCACCAGGTATTACATTATGATGCACAAAGGCAAAACTAACTAACAACAGGAAACAACACCCCAGAAAAGTTGAGCACTAGGAGCCCCTGAGATAATTCTACAATTCCTCTGAAGAGAAATTTCTCGAAAGATAACCAAAAACAGCATTTTCCCGGAGCATTTTGGCCTGCATTCCTAATACTACTGGGATGTCCATGTAAAAATTGCTCTATGCAAAAATGGTATCTGCCCACAAATGATATTGGCTCTCCTACATACTTTTACACATTTCACCGCTATTAGGACAGAGACGAAGAGCCAAAGCAGTGCGCATTTTCAACTTCAAACCAGAGTATTGTATAATCTGTATTGATTATTTTTTGAACAAGAGAGCCATAATAGAGAAGTTATAACTTTGGAGATGTTTAGGCCAACTATCTTCCCAAAAGCTAACGTTTTTACCACTGCAAACCTCATGAGAAAATTAAGGATCCATTCTTATTTACGTTATACTACAACAATCCAATGAACTTCTTTGCTGAGGTTACGTTAAACTTAGGTAAAAACTAGCCTCCTAGCCCTCCATATACTGTCAAAATGTGCTAGAAGCTACAAGATGCCCCCACAAACCTCCACACCTCTTTGGTAGTCAAGGAAATGTTCTTCAATTACAAGTTCCTTATTTCAAGTACCACATCACTTCCACTTGCCACCTAGTTTTTTTTTTTAACTGTGAGTGTCCAGACCAGCTTACGCACACCTCGACTAATCTTACGAGACAACCCGTCTGACCTAAAACATTTGGGTTTCAAGGTAACTTGTAGGAAGTTAATTCCTAGGTAGGTGACCACCATAAATTGAACCCATGACCTCTTAGTTATTTATGAGACTATGTTTCCTTTTGTCACATCACTTCCTCTTGCTACCTAGTAATTCTAGCCTGATCAATCAGATGAACACCTCCTTTACAATATTCCCCAATCCCCCAAAAGAAAATGGTATCATCAACATGTTGAAGATGGTTAATTTGAATGAGATACTTCACTGCTTAGGCTCCCTTAACTAGAACTTTAGGAAGAGTCAGTTTGTAGCAGGTCTCCATAACTAATATATCTTGCAAATTTGATTCTACCTTTAGGTTTCAAATTCTTAAATCATAATAAATTTTTAGGGAAGAAACATTTCATTGAATAAATTAAATAAGGGGAGACCTCAAACACCTATAGGTGTTCACAAAAGAAATTTCCAAGTCCCAATGAAATTGTGCATTTCATTGCGTAGAAGGATCTTTCTAATTCTATTCACCGGAATTATGAGTGTATGACTATGACAGAAGCTTATAAACATTATCCTTCAAACTAAATCACATATAAGAAACATCAATCTAAAATCTTCTATTAACTGGTCTACTAGCTACTAATTCCATCATTAAGTTCTGATGAACCCTACATATTAAAGACCGCCAAGTATTTGTATAGTTGACACTGAGAGGCAGACAAGAATATTTGGTGAAAGCAAAAGCGTAAAAATTCTGCAACTTCAAAAGACTTGAGCAAACGGGTTGCCAGCAAAATAGTGAGCAGGGGTCGATACGAGTTCACAGACCATGTTTCAGCAACCAAAGAGTTAAAAAGGACGCAATACAACAACCAGAAGACGCAGAATGAAGAAAGGGCAAACAAATATGACACTGCCCTCGGCAAACTCTCCAGGCAATTCAACTGCAGTAATAGGGAGAGCGATTACCAGCCGGGATGTGGTCTAAGGAGTTAAAATCGTGAATTTAGTAAAATTTAAATCACATAGCTAGTAAAGGATCCAAGACGAGACAGAATGAAGAATTAACCAAACAATCCAATTGTTTCTCCCAACTAACAGAGTGAAAAAAAAAGAGACCAAATTCACAATCAGAACCCAAAAGTCAAAACCTAGAATTCGTCAGAAGAAACTTCACCGATCTAATAAACACGGAATGGATCCAATGAGAAACAAACGAAACCCTCGTCTACCCGTAAAGAGAAAAGGCGAAAATTAAAGAGTAAAAGAAGAAGAAGTTACCATTTCTCAGTCCGATACTGGACTCTTCGGTGTTGATATTGTAAAGAACACCTTCATATCTAATCTCACTCTTGGAAGTTAAGCTAATCAAGCTTCCAATATATGAATCGGCGGCTGAACTGGATCTGGAAGCACTCTCGGAAGCCATAACCTCCGACCCAGAAACAAATCTGAAGGAAAAAAGAGAGTAGGGTTTTGGAAGATGGGGTTAAGTTGTGAGGCGAAAGTAGCAGGAAATTGATGAAAAAGCGCTTTGTGCGATGGGTTTGCGTTTTTAATTATACAAAAACCATTCGTTACTATAGAAATCTGTTTAAGAAACTGCTCCAATTGCCGTGGAATGTGTCTGTGGATAACCCAAATGCCATCGCCATCGCCATCGCCTCCACTTATCTCCAACTTTTTTAGTTAATTTGTAAATTTAGTCACATCCATTCTTTAAATTTTTATTTAATCTTTTTTATTCTTTCAAATTCATTCATCCACTAATTACGATATTACATTATATCGAACTTTACAAATACATTTACCACTTTTAAATTTATTACATACACAAAAGTTACAAACCGACCTATAATTGAGTTGAATAGATAAAAGTAACTAACTCGTCATTTGAACTCCAACAATTAAACAGCACGTCAACTTCACTAATTAATCTATAATAATTATCAACTCAAACTCTCTAAAAATAACTACAATTAAGTATTTCTACGGAAAGAAAAATATTCTATTTGAATTTTGATTAAGATAGTCAGGTGCCACTTTTAGTTATAGTTAAACATAATATCATTTTTAAGTTGTCCTATCATAAAACCTACTTATGAATATGGGACATGTCTATGTGTCTAACTTAATTATTTTCTACCTTATAATAATTTTATATTTATGTTTTTTAAAAAAATATTATTGAGAAATTATTGTAAATGATAAAATATTAAAAATATTTACAAACTATAGCAAAATTTCATATTTGATTATTATAAATGTAGATAGATTTTTATTATCTAATATTGTCACTTATCAACATTAATAAATATTTATCCACATCTATCAATCATAAGATTTGAAATGGAAAAATGAAAAAATCTTTCCTTAGTATAAATTAGTGTATTGCAATTTCTACCAATATGGGCAAAATAAATCTTTTGTATTTTTATGCAATCACAATTCATCTATTCATATGAAATTTAGACTTGTGATCATTTCCAAACTTTATCTTTTATTTTCCTAAGAGAGTGTGAACATTCAAACAACTTTACTTGATGTATTTATTAATTAATAATATATACTTAATTAACAATAATAAATAAATTTTATATATCTATTTATTCTTCAACCAACAATAAAATAAGGTGTAATTATGTACTAATTTGGTCTGATAGAGTTATGTTCGGTGTTATAATTATTGTGATTTATTTTAAAACCATAAAAAATACATAATGGAACTAAAACGGTATATGGCAAGGCGAGGCGAGGCAAGGCTCCATTGAAAAAGGTATGAGTCCATGCTAGAGAGAAGAGAAACATTTAATGGTTACATAAATGGAGACTATATGTATCTTTGTTTTAGGGCTTCTAAGTATGGTCTGATTACCAATTTTTATATGCCTATATATGCATTATTATTCCTTAACAACAAATAAAACACCCATTAACAAAAATCCATAAATTTGTAAAACAAAGTTTTTGCATTATTAGTTATTGCACGTGTCTATGATTGGCCGAAAGTGCATGCAGACATTGTTCTATATTTTGAGTATATTTAATATATATATATATTTATTTTTTGGACTATGGTATTGGGATGTTTATACAAATAATGTTATTATGTATTTTTAAACTAGGTAAATAGATGGGTAATTGTAATTGAGCAATAATTAAGAATATAACAATATTTTTTAAAATATAGCAAACTATCGCTAATAAATTTATATGGTCTATCAGTGGTAGACTTCTATCATTAATAAAATTTGATAAATTTTGCTATATATTTATAAATTTTTGCCATATACTTAATTATTTTAAACTTAATTATTAATTTTGCTACTATTTCTAAAGGAATTGTTTTGAGCGTAGGTTGATCATGCGAGTCCAAAACTAGATTTGACTTGGTCCAAATGTACATCAAAGCCCAAAATTAAATTTATTGGATCCAAAAACTAGATTTATGGATCAACCAAACTCAAATATGCAAAGCCCATAACACGATCTTATAAATAAAGGATCTCTCAAAATTTAGGAATTTAGGGATAGTTGCAAATTTAACAATTAAATTCAAAATAATTAAGCATATAGCAACATTTTTAAAAAATTACAAATATAGCAAAATTTGTCAAATTCTATCAATGATAGAGTCTATCACTGATAGATCATGTTGTAAAAATTGGTTTATCATTGATAGATCATACGAATCCTGCTATATTTGCAAATTTTTTTAATGTTATTATATTCTTAATAATTATTCTTCAAGTGATCCTCCATAACAATTATCCAGAAATTTAAGGTTTTGGTTTGTGATTTGATTTTATTTTAAAAATAAAAATAAAAAAACAAGGAGAGCAGAGTGATTAAAACAACACTCCAAATCGCTCATTTTACAAAATAATAAAGGATTGTTTTCTTTGTTTTCAACAACCAAACATATATTTTGAATTTTAAATCCAAGTTTCAAGATTTCAAACAGAAACCAAACGTGTTTGCAAATACGACAAGAAAGAAAATTTTGTTTTTGTTTTATACTAAAAGTTTGGATAACAAACCAAACAGTCCACCAAAGTATAAAACTCCCCTAAAATTTGAAAAACAAACTTCTTGCAAATACAAGTCAATACAAACATGAACACTACTTTATGAAGTTGAAAATACAAACATCAATTATTATTCCAACAAAACTTAAAGTTGAAGAACATTTATACACCTCCATCCTCATGTTATCACATTCAACATAAATATATAAAAAAAAAAACAAATATTAGAAATCTAACCACAGCTACACAAATAAATAAAAACTCAAATAAACTCCACAATATATTTAATTATTGGTTATCGTTGTTTCTAATTATATATATATAGATGTGAGTTGGTAAGTGTTTAAATAAATATTTATAGTTAAGCATTTGAAAGAAAATAAATACAAACAAGCTTAGTAGAATCTGACAGGAGGAAGAGTACTGAGTTTGTAATTAAACTTATTTTTTTGAATGAAAAAAGTACATAAATTACAAACAACAACAGATGGTGAAATGTGAGAGAGTGACTAAAAGTAAAGGATGAAAATACAATTAATAAAGACGAAAGAAAATCAACGACCAAAAATCATAAAGTCACATGCAGCATCCCTATGTCACCACTCAATATTTCAAGCACCTACTTGCATTATTTCTAAACCCATTACTTTATACATTATATATAAAAGAATTTTCTTTTCCTTCACAAAATTCATGAATTATTATATATGGGTGTGATCCAAATGAACTATAGATATGAAATATCAAAGCATGCTTTGAATTGGATAGTTTCGTAATATAATATTCCATGTATTGGGTTTGTGAATTGTGATCCATACCCTAGAGATATATTAAAATGGAAGGGTTACCATATTTTGGCATGCATATGTATATATATAGCTTAACAAAAAAGAATATGACACACCATTTTTCATATATTTATTTACCTATTCAAATAAATTACACCATCTAAGTCAAACAAAGGTAGAAAAAAAAGAGGTTTTGGATTAATGAAAAAATCACCCACAAATTGCTGTTATATAAGGTAAAAGCAATAATGGAATGATATAAAGAGTGTAAGAGAAAGAGAGAGAGGAAAGGTAATTGAAAGAAAAGAGTAATAATTAGTGAAGGAAAGAGGTTTTAAGAGTTATATAGAGTAGTAGTAGTAGTAGACGTAGTAGTAGTGGTAGAGAAGCAGAGGATAGAAAATGACGTATCAATAGAGAAATAGCTCACACCAACCACGTGCCTCTCACATGTGCCTCCATTTTTTTCACAAACCCTAATTTCCTCTTTTTCTTTTTGGTCGCAGCAGGTAAATTCGCCGTGGGGATGGGGTAATGTAGGCGGCAGACGGCAGCGATGCGGTGGTAGTGGACGTAATTGGGTGGATCAGATCAGATCAGATCAGATGTATTATCAGAAGGCTGAATTGAATCATGATTGTTATATATTAATCCATCTCATCTCACCTCTCACAAACCCTAATTACACTTTTCGTTTGCATTTATTCATTTGGATGAAACGAAATCAGTAATTCAGAGATTTCTTTTCTTTTCTTTGAAAAAAAAAAAGAAAAAAAAAGATGGAATGTCGTTTTCGTTTCTGCGATTTTGTGAGTGCTACAACGAAGAAAAGCAGCAGACCAATGGCCAAAGTATGTCCTCTTCTCGAGCCGCGCGGCTCTCCCCAACCCCATTGCCAATCCCCCTCCCATGCCCCTATACCATCTTACTTTTTTGTCACTCTATAGCTTCAATTTCTTTAAAGTTTTTCATGATTTAGTTCAAACTTCATCGTTAATTAATTTCATTACATATTGGGTCTGCATGTGGTGTGGAATATTTTTTTGAAAATTTTATCATTACTTTTTACTATTTTCAAAATGTGTCCTTCTTCGACCTTCACAAGTACCCTTTTTTCACAAAAGAAATTTCCATTTTCCTTTGTGCTATAGATCCTCATGACTTTGAGTGTTCGAGTTCCAATTATTACACACTGAAATCACAAAGTCATTATTATAATTACGAATTGGGAATCGTGAATTGTATTGAAAACAAGACAATTTAATTTAAATATATTCGAATTGCAATGCAACTTCATTATTAATCAGAGTAAATAGTAATTAACTTGGACTTAGACTTAACATAATCCACTGATTAGAAAAAGTAATGTTGCCTTTTTTGCACTTTATTATTTCTCGTCGGTAATTAATGCAAAACACCACACAATTACAAATAATTGCAAAAGTTTATATATAAAGAGTTCATGATAACTTAAATTACAATAAAGTAAAATGTTTGAATTCATGTATGGAATTATAGCTATAGCCTCAATTGTGTATAGGTTAAATGAAATATAGACTGACTTTTTTTGTTTAAATGCTCATTATTACTAGAGAAAATAAATAACGTTACGTTGTAGTTTTTTAAATTTTCCTAATAGTTTTAAATAAGTTCATATATTAATATATGGACTGATTTTGTATAATGAAAACCAATAATTTAGAGACCTCACCGTAGCCAAAGTATGAAAAATCAAATCAACCTATTTGGATTGAAGACCATTCATTCAAGTATATAGAGCAGATTTCATACTCACTGGTTTTTAGATGATGTCTAATCTCGCTTTTAATATATTTTTCTCCTTGTATGAAATTAATAAGATTTCAACACAAATCAACATTTATCTTGATATTAAGATAGTGGTAGCGTTGACTATCGATCAAATTATATTATTGATATTTTTTTAGAAGGTTAGATTGAACTTCATAGCAAAAATAAATCATAACCTTCAAATATAGTTAAAAGTTGTAAGCATGGACACTAGTTCTTTTTTGTGTGTGATTATTCATTAAACCAAACACATAAATACTATTACTTGATGTAAAACTTGAATTTTACTACTTTAAAAAAAGGAAATTATTATTAACTAGAAAAGTAGGATGATATTTTAAAATAATTTAGGAAAAATGGTACTTTTGAAACTATTAAAGTCAAAAGAAACATAAACGTGTAAACTCTATAGATGGTCACATTTAAGTTTAGTATTCAAACCCGTAAAATTGATAGTTTAGGTAAAAAATGAAGTAAAAAAGAGAAAAGCAGTAAGTAAGAAGAAAAGGCATAGAGTGTTATAAAATCCAAACACAAATAACAAGAAACCACATTCCAAAATGAAGAAAACTTTGATATTAGAACAAAAATTAAAAAGGGTTTATCTCCCAACACAATACAATGAGAATCACATCTCACATCAACACATCAACACATCAACAACTGCAATAATATCCAGCTCTAACTGTGCCACCATTAAAGGCCAAGCAATCATCCTCCCACACTGTTAAAACCCTCAAATGCCTCCCTTTGTCCTTTTCTCTATTCCAAAAACAAATAAATACACTTCAAAATCCAACACCCAATTTTAAAAACAAAACCGATTACCCAAAACCCATACATGCTCAATTCACCTTCTCTCTCTTCTGCATCCCAAAAAGCTAAAACAAAAATGGTCCCTTGAATCCCCCCATTTAGTTCTCTTCCCTCTCACACCCCTATATACCCCTAACTCTAAACCCTAATTCTACACCTTTTCTCTTAACTCTAAAACCATAATTCTTCCAACTACTTTACTCTTTTAGCCTTCCTATCCTTCGTAGCAATAAATTTTTGTTTAACTAAATTATTTCTCTGATCAAAAAGGGGGTTCCTCTTCTTTTGCTTTCCCTTTGGCATTCCAATGCATACAAAGCAAAGGACATTGCCCCACATTTCGCTTTCACTTGAGCTTGAGCCTTTAGCCCCTTCAGTCATTTTATGGCTCTCTGATCTTTATTATTGTTATTACTATTATTGCTTTTTGGCCCTTTTTGAGAATTGTGCTTTGCCTATATACCCCTTTTCACTTTTCTCTTCTCTTCTCCTCTCCTCTCTTCTCTTTACCACCGTGTTCTGCTCATTTCCATAAACTCAACCCACAAACACCATAAATCTCTTTAATTATTTGTTTCTTATGACTCTTTTCTTCATCTAGCTCTTTTCTTCTTCTGCCTCTTGTGAACTTCATGCAGTACTTACCCATTTCAATCTCTTCCTGTTCCATTGATTATTTCAACTTTTGAATACAACAGCACAATCTAACTGATTCTGATTTCCTCCTCTCCTTGGTGCGGAAATGAGGAAGCTGTTTATTGTTATGTTCTTTGTCTGTTTGGGAAGTTGGAGAAGCTATGCACAAGACAGTGGAGAAGCTCCAATGGAGAAAACAGAGATGGATTCTCTGTTCTCTTCTATTCAAGGCTTTGTGGGTAATTGGTGGAATGGCTCAGATTTATACCCAGATCCCTGTGGATGGACGCCAATACAGGTAACTCTTTCTTTCAAACTACTCTATTTTTTTAGTTTCTATTATTGTTTTGAAACTTCCCAATTGAGGAAACGCTTGAGAAAATAGGACACTCTGTTCTTTGAAGAAATTTTTACATCCTTAATGGAAAGTGGAAAGTGTTGTGATTTTTGAGAGAATGTTTTTTTCAGGGGGTTTCTTGTGATATATTTGATGGGCTTTGGTATGTCACTTCACTAAACATTGGACCAACTCATGACAATTCTCTAGCTTGTTCCCCAAATGCTCATTTCAGACAGCAATTGTTTCAACTCAAACACCTTAAAACTCTGTCCTTCTTTAACTGTTTCGTCTCAACAAAAGGGAAGAATTCTGTTTCACTCCCAACTGGAGAATGGCTTAAACTCGCCGGAACTTTAGAATCTCTTGAGTTCAGATCAAACTCCGCACTTTCCGGACAAATTCCTGCCAGTTTAGGGACTTTGTCAAAGCTGCAATCTTTGGTTCTGTTACAGAACGGATTCGTCGGTGAAATACCAGAAAGTTTTGGCGATTTGATCGAATTGAAACGATTGGTTCTTGCTGGGAACTCACTCACTGGGCCAATCACTCAAAATCTAGGCAAGTTAAGCGAACTACTGATTTTGGATTTGAGTAGAAATTCGTTGTCGGGTTCTTTACCATTAAGTTTGGGAAATTTGACGGCCCTTTTGAAGCTTGATCTAAGTGAGAACAAATTGAGTGGAATTTTGCCTAGTGAATTAGGCAATATGGGAAATTTGACGCTTTTGGACTTAAGCAACAATAGCTTCTACGGTGGATTGAGACAGTCGTTTGAGAAGATGAGTTCCTTAGAAGAAATTATCTTATCCAGCAACCCAATTGGGGGAGAACTCAATACCATAAACTGGAAAAATCTACAAAATTTAGCGATTTTGGATCTTTCCTACATGGGTCTGTATGGGGAAATTCCAGATTCATTATCTGAATTGAAAAGTCTACGGTTTTTGGGACTTAGCCACAACAATCTAACAGGAACCCCCTCTCCAAAACTTGCAAACCTGCCATTTGTTAGTGCAATTTACTTGTTTGGAAACAATTTGTCTGGTGACCTTAAATTCTCCCAACAGTTTTACGGGAAAATGGGAAGGAGATTTGGGGCATGGGACAATCCTAATCTGTGTTACCCCATTGGAACGTTGGCGGCAAAAAATGCTCCATTTGGTGTGAAGCCATGTGAGGAAGAAAAAGAAGAAGAAGTGGTGAAATTGATGAAGAAACCCATCTCCAAGGCGAGTTTTGATACAAACAATTGGAATTTTGATGTTTCAAAGGGCTATTCTCTAATTGGAAATGAAGAATTTTGGTTGAAATTTGTGGGGAACACATTAACGATGGTTCTGTTAATCAATATGCTTTTATGAAATAGAAACAGAGGTTTGTATTTCTAAGTGTTTGGTGTGAATTTGAAAGCTAACGTCCTTAAAGAAAAAAAAAAAAAAGGAAATTACTTACTTTTTCTATAAAAAAAAAAAAAATGTTATTTGTAATGGAGTTTACTTTGTTTCAACTTCAACCACTAAATTTGGTTGTGTAAGTATTAGTATTAGCTTTTATTTGTGTAATACTATATCAGAATTTGCGTTATATTCAAACATATTATCAATTTGAGCATTTAAGAAAGAAAAAGAAAAGATAGAAAAAGGATAGGGGGAGAGGGGGTGTCAGGGAGGTAGCAATCCCAAGGTGGAGGCAGGTAACGCTCTTTTATTTATACCAACTTTCCCCTTTTTGCATACCCAACTCTTTAACTATCCCCTTTTATCTTAGGGTCTTTTTAGCTCTTTCATCTTACTTCTTCTTATTAATTATACCATAATTATTTTTTAAAATGTTTCTAAATGTAATTAAATATCAACTATAAACCGTTAAATTTTGTTATATATTATTTCTTATGTCGTGTTTAGAGGAAGGTTATATAAAATTATAATAATTTAAAACTCTCAATTTGCTTATTTGCTTATTTGTTATTAATCGAAAACTATAATAATTCATCCAACACCAAAGAAGAAGCAAATGTTTTGGTAAACTCCCACGCATAGACTACTTTGGACTGACCCGGGTCATAAAGGGTTTGGGCTGGATTGAACTTCAAGATGGGCCGATGCTACAAAGGCCCATTTTAAACCCTTGGAGTTAGGTTTATGGTTCAAATTTTCTATCATTAAATTTGTGTGTTTTTTTTTTTTAAATACAATTGCACCCAATTAAGAAAGGTTAAAATGTGTAAAAGAAAAGAGGAAGTAAAATGTGTATTAAGTCAAAGCAGCAAAGACTTGATATTTATAATAAGAAAAGAGCCGCAAAGGGAATAGGGAAAGACTGGGAATTTGAATAGAGAAAGCGAGTAAAGACCGAAGAGAGAAAGAGAAAGAGAAAGAGAAAGAGAAAGGTATTTGCATTTTTTATAATTCCAAATCTCATCTCAACACGACCCTTTCCAATCTTAGTTTTCCAAATATCATTGATACCAACAAACCAAACCAATCTTATTTTTTCAAATTTCAAGTCAACCTTCCAAATACTTTTTTTCCTCTTCATCTTTCCAAATAAAACCACGTTTCATTCACGCCTATTCTTAATACCTTCCATCAACTTAGGCCTTATGGAAATACTTTCTTTAATTAATATCAATCCAACCATTTGAATTCGACAAATTTTAACTTTTACCTAATAGTTTTACGGGTTACTATACCATAGCCAAAATTTAATTAAAATAAAACGTTATTTAATATATATTGTAATCAAACACTTCAAAATTAATATTAAAACACAAAAGTACATTTAAGAAAAACTTGAATTTAAAGTCTAATTCATCATTGCAGTTTTCTTTAGAAAAAGAAACAATTAGATCCTCGAAAATTAGGGTCCTTGACATTACTATGGTTACGTTCATGAAATACAAAAGGTTGAATAGGTCAAATGCTTGATTAAACCCAAAATAAAAATCATGTGAACTAATTAATCATATTTTTAAAACCCCATTTAGAACAAATCTTCAAAATACATCAATTAAACCCATACTTTATTCAAAACTATACAGAAACGTTTTAAGATTTAAAAGTTGTGTGTTTACATAATTGTGTTGTTATTTGATTGTTTTGGAATTCTAACTAATTGATGTGTTACACATTGCATAATGTATAAGAAATTTAATTGGAATTTCATAACTAAAATCCCAATCTATACCAAATTTGAATGAGAAAAAATCAAAATCATAGTTAAAATGACAGCTCAAAGACTTGGAAAATTATTTTCATTTCTAACATATGAAGTTTACTGATTTGTATTCGTCAAAACATGACTTCATATTTTACAAAACTAAACCACTTGAAATGCTTAAAATATAATTTACAATAATTGTGTTGTAAGAATTGAAACAACAAATTTCTGAGTTTGCTATGGTGTCTATTAATTATTAATTAGTTCCATGTTTTTTTAGCAACAGATCAAAGTTTAAACTTTAATTGAAAATTATGAATTTAGTTTAAGATCTTTCTAATGAATTTTAATCTTTGAAGTTAGTATGTAGATTGATAGTCATTAAATCTTAATGAGATTTTCAATAGTTAAAGTCAACATCTTTACAAGTAAACAATTATATACTAAAATTTAAGATTAAATAACTAATCACAAAAAGCATACTTTTCAACTTGTGTTCAATAAAACACCAATTTCAATCCACTAAAAATAAGTTAATCCAATTCAAACAGCCCATCTAATTATTTTCAAATAGAAGTTATTGTTGTTGAATCTTTTCACTGTTTAGAATTGTTTATTTTTATACAACATACATAAATTATAGTTAACATCTTTTGAAAGAAAAAGATATATTACTTGAACAATAGTGTAGAAAGAAAGATAGAGAGGAAGAGTTGGAATAGCATTTAATATGGAATTAAGGTATAGTGTTGTGTTATAAGAGTATATAATATATTATATACACACATATAGTGATAGGCTTTGGTGTGACACCAACCCAATTAAGCCTACCTAACCTATTTCCCACATCGACTTTGGCGCACTATGATTTTCATATTTTGTAAACCCAATAATCTTTTGTTGTGATGTCATTCATAACTCATCTTCTTCATTTTCAAATTCTTCCAACTTTCAAATTCAATTTCATATTCTTATCTATTTTATATATATGTTTTTTTTTTTTTAATATTTGAGGGATTTTTTCAGCCGTCGTTCCATAAACTTTCAATATTATATTTAGATTTTCTAACTTTAAATATGGTTTGAATTGATGGATGAGAAATTTATTTTAAAGTATTTTATCTCCGGATGTCACGAATTTTAAAAGATTTAATTTGATTCGAATTAAATCTTTAAGAAGTATGTAGGGAGTTGAAATGTAATTAAGATTATTACTATAAACAAGATAGATGCTTAGATTAAAAACTCTCAAAATGAGTTTTGTGTTACAAATTGAATCCAAAACTCTTAAATAAATTATATTACAACACAAATTCATCCCAATACGACTCATCAAAACATAGTGTAAATGTACTCTTAAATGAAAAATACTAATTTATTTTTTAAGATAATTAGTAGTTTTTCTTTCTCTTTTTGTTTTAAGTTAGGGATTTGAGAATTGTCACCTCATAATTGAAAAATACTATATTCTTTATAGACATTAATGGAAAATTTGACTTACTACAACCAAAGTACAAAACCTCTAGACACAAAATTAATTTGTTGGTCTGTATACAAAGAATGTTTAAATCACAAATCAAAATTTCTTAAAGCCATCACAAATTGGACACTCATAGATCAACCCTCCAATCTTACCAAAGTTAACAGAAAAAAAGAAGAAGAAGAAGAAGAAAAATTCATGCTTCCTAAACAAGTAGTCAAATCAACCAAAAATAAAGTTGAGAGTTATGTGTACTATGCATGCATGGCTTGATGCTTCCTAACAACTTCCAAAAGAAATAAACATATAGAACAAAAAATTTGAATATCATACCACAGCTTGATACTTCCTTACAACTTCCAAAAGAAATAAAAACATTGTGTTTCAAAGTCAAAGAAACTTTGGTTATAGAAATGAAGGAAATTCTGCCATGAGGCTATCAATGTCCATAGCCTTAAACATAATTCAAGCATTGCTTCAATAAAATGTCTAAGAAACTTGGTAATATAAATACCCATTTCATTCCATCCATTCAACTTTATACACACCAACCCATGTCCAAAAAATTCAAAATTCATATAGAGTTAATTATTATGTTTAAGGTCGTAATTAGAATTAGAATTAAAATTGAATTTCAATGGATGAATAAGGAAAGTCGAAATCAGAAAAAAGCAGCCCTTATGACGTTACATCAATGGTAATTGCATACCAAAGAGGGCATCCCCTCTCTCTATGTCCAATTCCTTTTCATCTATTCAACACTTTCTCTCCACTTTCTATCCCATTGTCCCCCTAATTCTACTATTTCTACTTAATTCTTCTATATTGATTTTTAAAAAAGTTAATCTATTTAATTAATCAATTAAAAATTCCTAAATTTATTTTTCTAATGGTTTTTTGGGTTAAGTTGTTGAGAATTTTCAATAGATTTGGTTGTACTTATATAAATGTGAAAAAGAAGGTGTGTTTACGTTGTAAAACTCTTTCTAATTCACAATGATTTCACAACAATATTAGAAAGAGAATCAAAATAATTATTAGTTAATAACATTTTCAATTATAAATTTAATTACAGAGTTTTAAAGTTTGTATCAAGTTATAAACTTTTAAAAATATTTAATGGATCTTTGAATTTTTCAATTTTGTCCAATTTATATATCACCTCACAATTTCAAACATTCAATAATTTTGTCTTTAATATATTTCTGAATTTTAAAAAACGTCAAATAAGTCAATGACATATCAATAAAATCGAAAAGGAAATTAAGTTGGGAAAAAAAAAATGAAATGGGGGGTTTTTTCATTGAAAGAGCATATGAGTTAGTAACTGTTGAAAATGGTGTATGGTTGAGAAATTGATGACATTGACAAAGTTCAAATTTTTTAAAATCAAATCAATATAATAAACGTCTTTTTCATTGTTAATCAAAGACCTAAAAGTTAATTAGTAATTAGTTAAATAAGCATTACAAGTAATTGTGTGAAGTGCATTGTGCTTTGGTGGCATTGTACTTACCTTTCCTTATTTCACTTTCCTACGCAAAAGATATCGATTTTGCTTTTATATTTTCCCAATTTTCAATACCTCATTTCCCTTTATATTACATTAATTATTCTAATCTAATCATCTTGTAAAAACCAAATTTTACTACTTTCAATTTACTTACAATTCTTTTATAGCACATTAAAAGTTTTCTCATTTAACCCTAATTAAAAAAACTAGAGTTAAAAGGGTAAGAATTATAAATTTACAAATGTATGGTAGTAGGAAATCTTGTAAATTACGTATCTCTACATGTCCAATTACCTCAATGATGTCGAAGATTTATAATCTAAGATTACCACAAAATATGCCACTTCTAAATTTTCAACTTTTACATAACTAAAAGATTTAAAGTTAATTAATACGTTTAATGTATAAAACGACTCTAAACTTTTAGTCTACTAGATTTGTAAATTTTAAATAATGGTAATACGTATATATTAGACACAAAATTAAAATATGACTAAATAGATTAAAATAATACAAAATTTACACTTGTTTTTTAACGAACTTAATTGCTCTAATGTTATGTTTTAATTATGATTTTCATGATCTCCTTCGAGTGAAATGTCTATTTATAATAGATTTTTTAAGACGTTATTTGACTCGGGATTTTGCGGAAATATGAAAATGGAATGGGGAGAAAATTGGGAGGAAGTTTGAATAAAGGGAAAGATTAAATAAGTAGAGAATAGGTGTAAATGAAAGGGGGAAAAGTAAGTGTTCCCCACACAAACCCAAAAACCAAAAACCAAAAACCAAAAACATTCCAATTTTTTCCATCCACACAAGTTGGCAATGTCACCCCCATCCTATGTAAACTTTCCACGAAAAATCCAATTCCCCAAATTCAATAAATAAAACCAAAAACGTAAAATTTGAAATTTTGCAACGAAATCCTCCGAAATTAACGTCCTTTTTAACACTATTATTATAAAATCAATCCCCGTTGACATTTTTATTATAAATACACCCCCATTACATAATTCATATTTCATAATTCATAATTCATAATTCCCCCATGCAATTAATTCCTTCATAAACCACAATGCCTTCCTCTTCCTCCCAAACCTCCATACCCATTTTCATCCTCCTCCTCCTCCTCCTTCTTCTCTCCGGGCTTTCCTCCGCAACTCGACCGGGTAAGACCATGGAGTTTACGGAGATGAATCCCGACATGTCGAATTCTTACAAAACTGCCTTCCGATACGGTGGTCAGACCTTCAGCTTCCTCCCCAAAGGCGTTCCCATTCCTCCTTCCGGCCCTTCCGACCGCCACAACTCCGTAGTCGACTCTCTTCCTCCCAATTAAATTCGATTCATATATACGATGGGTATCATTTTTATTTTCTTCTTCTCATTTATATATACACTGTATAGAAAGAAAGAAAAGAAAAGCAACAATCAGTCAATTTTCTGACACACATATTGTAATGTATTAATTATTTTCACCCAATGAAATTAATCTTTGCTTGTTTTAATTTCTCAAGTGTGTGTTTGTGTTGAGGAAGTTACGAGTGGCATGAAAGGAAAATTTGGTAGTGTTAGGAAATTAAAAAAAAAAAATGTAGAAAGAGAAAAGAAAAATTCGGTAGAAAGTGGGGGAAAACACAAAGAAGAAAGTAGAATGAATCGTCTGAAATTCAACTTCATTAAAAGCAGTGGCGGATTATTGATTATTTAGTGAGAGGAAAAAGACATCCACGTTCTTCATCCATTCCATTAACGCCCATTTAACATTAACTTATCAACCATTAACTAACCCTTAACCCTTCATTCTTTTTTCTTCTTCTAAACTATATTATAACCCAATTTTAACTGGTGAGGAAGTGATAGAGTTTTCTCCCATTCCCATCAACTATTTTATTTGATTTTGAACCAAAAATCCCATAATTATAAGCATAGAATCTAATGATATATCATTTTGTTACGACATTTACAATGTTTAGATTTGGAAGGAAAATAATGAGTCTTAAGACATTTTGAACTTCTATATTTTCTATTTTTTGCCTTCAGATTTTTGTGTAGTATATAAAAATAATAGATCAGTAGTAGCTTCTATTTATTTATTTTATTTTCCTCTCCAGCTGAATTTTGATTGATTGTTTTATAATTAGCTAAGTTCACGACGTAATCTCAACATTTAATATGGATGATTTAATTGAGTGAAGTAATTTATACATTTAAAATTTATATGGAGCTTTTGTATGCAAGTTGGAAGATTTATTGTCGCAATTAAAGTAAACGTGATACATATATGTTCTAAAATTTAATGAGATTTAAACTCTTCACTTTTGTAAGGATTTCGAAGAATTACCTACCTTTCAACTTATTAATTAAACATAACAAGATGAATTTTTTTGTTTAATTTTTAAGAAACATCATTGTAAATAAAGTTTTTTTTTAGTTTAAATTTAACAGAGGAGAAATAGCATCCAAGTGTTGGGCTACTTAGATTGGGCCATGAGGTGTGAGGCCCTTGGGCTACTTAGCCCCTTCTCGTTTAACCTGTTAACTAAATACTGAATGTGTGTTAAGTATTTTTTGGGAGAGAAGCAAAGTACATAGATAAGATTGAAAGAGAAAAAAAGAAAAGAGAAAGTTTGATTTGAGAGAGAGAGAGAGAGAAGAGGGGGAGACAAAGAAAGCAGGAGGGGAAGGGATGAAGGCTGTTTGCCCCCAGCTGTACCCAACATCCTCTCTTCTCATTTAACCCCTCTTTTCTTCTTTCATCTTAAACCGTCTTTTCATTTGTCTAAAGTACAAAAAGACGTTTTCCTTTTCACCATATAATTAATCAACCCTCCCTCCCTCCTCTTTGGATTTCTCTATGTTTGGGGATAACTTGCATGTCATACGTAACTCACCTCTACAGATTCAATCTTTTCTTCTTTTCGTAAACAGTTGACACATTTAGGATGCTCCACTGCTTCTTCTTCTTCTTCTTCTTTCTTCTTCACCACCACAACACTAACTTACCTTTTTAATCCCGCTCTTTCACGGACAACTTTACCTATTAAAGATATTATCAATAGAAGAACACTAAATTTTCCCCCCAAGAACAATCCTCAGTTCTCCCAATACTATTTTAGACATCACATGGACCATATCTTTGGCGTAGATATTTATGAAAATATTAGAAGAGAGCATGTGATATTAGTACAAAATATATGAATAACAAAGTCAAGAAGAGGGCATGTGATATTAGCTAAAAGTGGCAACTTAAAGTCAGAATTAGCCTATAAAAGCAAATTCGCTTAAGCCCTTAGACAAAGCCAAGATCACTTCGCCTTACTAAACGTATAACAAAACATGCTCTAACTCAACTCATAATATGACCTAAAGATGCTCGATTGAGGTTGAGACCAACTCTAACTAAGCATGAAATCGGATAAGTTTATCTAAGAATCCCCGTCTTTATAAGTTGAATTTATGGGCTTAAGGATGATAGTTGGTGCGATGTTGTCTTTGTTAAGAGAAATTTTTACTGCTATGCTCTCTGTATAACTAAAATTACAGTTAAAAATGGTGTGATAATGATTAAAAAAAGAAATGGTTTTGTTGAGGGGAAAACATAATGGTTTAGGGGCCCAAAAGGGTTGAAACAAAAAACAATGGTTAATGATAAAAAGGTTAAGTTTTAACGGCGAAGGGCCACGAGTGAGTGTGTTACCAAAATTATAGGATAAAAGAAGACAAAACCAAATATCATCAATTTTTGACACACATCCCCACCTCCCAATTCATTGTGTTTTTTTCTCTTATCATTGTGCCAATGTTCTCAATAACACCCATCTATTCTTTCATTATTGCTAATAATAATAACAGCAACAAAAATCAAAATTAATCCAACTCTTTGGGATAGAGACATCCGGATTATTATATGTCATTAACAATGGTGGAGGTTGTCAAGAAGAGAAATGTGAACTCACACATTTCAACCTCAAAACACTAGTTTCTTTGTCAATATGAATATAACTTGATGAATAAGACACTTGCTATCATTTTGGTTGAGGGTTTGATATCCACTTTTGTGATACTAACAAAAATGTCAACTTCTTCTTTAACCCATTTGTTAACAATTTTATTGTTACCAAAACTCTAAATCTTGAAAAACCAAACAAAGGTTGATATAGCTTTTCAGATGCCCCACTCGTAAAAACCAAAAAATCAGATTGGTATGCTCTGAGGACTCCAACTTATGTTCCTGCATTTATCTCTATTGTCCGTTTAACCAATGCCTAAAATTGTAAAAACAAGGAATGAAAAACAGAGAATTAACAGAGAAACAAACGAATCTTAACAAGAAAACTATACATCAAAATCAATGCATCATTACATGAAAGGAAGAACAATGCATTTCATCCCCATAATTTGATTGATCACAAAAAGAAGAAGAAAAGGGGGGGGATCAAAAGTTCAAACCCTAAGCAAGTAAATGCTGAGTTCAGGCCCTGCATTACAATCTGGGCTCATCATGTAATAAGCTTCAGAATCCTTCGACCCAATTACCCTCTCAAATCTAGCTCTCATATACATTAATTCCTCATCCGAACCATGCCCTGGGGGCAAGACCCCAGCCCCCATCGTGATCGGCTCCACCGCCTTCAAAATCTTCTGCTCCTCTGTTCCACATTCTCTTCTACTCCCATACCCACATTTCTTCCCATTACAATACGTTCTCCAAAGTGCTTCTTCCACTAACTTGCAATTCTTCTTCCTCTCTGTTTTCTTCTCACATTCCAACGCGATCCGTACCAACCCAGATGCCATTTCTCGAACCAGAACGCTGGTTGGTGTCGAGAGCTCGATTAAAAACGTTGGACTCTGTTTTGGGTCTTCTTGTAATGCGAAATAAACGTGGCCTCGTCGGTAGCCATAGAGTGTACCGATGACCCGGCCGCCGAGGCGGGAGCGGTGGTGGGTTGGTCGGATCCGGGAGAAGACTGTTAAAGCAGTTCGGAGCTTGGAAACATGACGAATGGATGAGGATGAGGATGAGGAAGAGGCAGAGGCAGAAGGTTTGATGTGGGTTTTGGTTTTGAGGTCGCGTTCTCTGTCTTCTTGAGTGAAACGAGAGGATAAACTGAAAGATGAGATTTGTTGGTGTTGTTCATCTTCTTCGTGAAATTTGTTCTTCCAGTTGAAGTAACGCCTTGAGAAAGAGAAGGAAGAGTCATGGAGGGATTTGGACATGGTAGTGTGGTGTGTAAATTTGAAAGAGAAAAGAGAAATGAGTGAGAGAGAAAGTATAAAGGAAGTAAGTGATATTAGAAGAGAAGAGAGATATGTTATGGGAGAAATAGGGAAGTGGGAATTTGAAGAAAAAATGTCAGAGATTGTAGGAGATGGAGGTAGCCATGGGAGAATCCTGAGGAAAAAGGAAGGTGAGCAGACCTACCTAATTACAATATCCCAAAAAAAAACATAAAAACTGACAAATAAATACACACCCATCACTTTTGTTCTTTCCTTTCTCTCTCTCTTTTCCAAAATACTTCTTCTACAAACACACTCCCACAACTCATAACCTTTCATTTATACATGTTTTTCAAATTCTCTTTCAACTAGGACTCCTTCTACATTTTGATTCCACTAAATGGGTGTGATAATGGTCTATAATGGAAAATCTAGGTATTAAAAGATTTAGATATTTCTTTATATGAATCACTTGTTTCATTTCATTTCATGTATGTTAACTTTTAATACCCATCCCATACTACTCAGATTGCATTGTTTGTTTGTCTTTCTCCTTTCAAACAATGAAAGCAAAGTTAGAACACTAAATTGGTTTACTATAGAAAAAGAAAAGGTGATTTGGGAATGGAATGTGCGGCGGCCCACAAAGTGAAAATGTCAAATGAGGGGTTGCAGTATTCCATAGAAATTGATTAATGCCACAAGTCCCAACCAAAACCAAAGCATATTTTATAATAATAACCAAATGTCATTTTGGCATCTTCACATTGCTTAGGCTTTAGGGCTTAGGCATCTTTCATAACCAAGTCACTGACACAACTGCCCCTTTCTGCCATGCCCCCTCTCTACCCTTTTATCCAAACCCAAATTCTTCTTTTTTTTTTTTAAATAATGCATACAAAATATTAAAGTATTGATATTGATGGTCAACTTAGCTACACATAATAACTTCACTAATTAAAACTGTCCTAAGTTGATCTTCAAATTCCCTCCTCAGTGTAAGTTTCTTGGTCAAACCATCTAAAATATCTATGACATGAATGTAAAAAGAAAACTTATAAGCTGACATTTTAAACCAGTGATATCTTAAATTCTACGTTTTAGGGAGTAGGTTTAAATAAAAACCAAAAACGAGAATCTCACTTTTATTTTATTTCATTCTTTTGTTTATTATATTGATGATCAAAGTCAAATATGTATGCAAATTACTTCTAAACAAAGATAAAATGAATGTTTTATAATATATAAAAGGACAAAATTAAACAGAACTGAGAAAAGAAAAATGTTGAGACTGCAAGAGACAAACAGCTCAGAAGCAGTGTCCTGAATGTCAAAAAATGTCAAAAGAAAGACGAGATAAAACAAATGGGAATTTGGTAAAGCATTGAGCCAATAAACACACATTAAACAAAAGCTTAAAAAGGCTGAGAAAATGGCATACCCTATCACCATCCTACCACTCTCTTTCTATCTTCTTTTTCTTCTTTTTCTTCTTTTTAAATTTTATAATTTTTAGGATTTTGTTTGTTGATCCCTAGGTTTTCAACTATATATATAAAAATCAAATCATAGACACCTCAAATATCAAATCATTTGAATAATTTTACATCCACTGTACCATAACTGATGTTATTTTTATTTAGAAACAAAACCAAGTTTCAACAAAGTGAGGAAGAAAGTCTGTATTGTTATTATTATATTTGTTTGTTGAGTTATAAGAAATATTATAGACTATATCACCTTGTATTTGCACACTTGAAAAAGATCAAAGATGCTTTATGCATATGTAAACCATAATTATTGTTCTCTCTCTCTCTTTTTCAATCCTAATACATTCCAATTCTTTATGTTTAGTTAAACATCTCTGAATATGCTTCTCATATATAGTTAGTGTATTAATGGTTATTAAATAAAGCTAGTTTTAGAAATAATTTGTAGGTTGATTGGTCAACTCCAATTTAGTAATACTGATTAGAACTTGGTCTAATGAAACCAACTAAAGGGACAATTGAAAGATATAACATAATGTTATGTTAAAATATTGGTAGACCTATTTTCCCATACGTCATCGCAGGCCCATCTCAAGCTCATCTTCAGTTCGTTTCGAACTCTTTTTCATGGGCCGAGCCCACATAAAGAAGCTTCACTTCCTTAAACACCATGGGCTCACCCAACAGAATTACATTTTTTTTAAGTATTTTTCTAAATTGTAAAAGTAATTAATTTAAAAGCAGATAACCTTATGATTGTCGTATGATATCACTAATTTTACCATATTTGTAATATGCAATAAACGGTTCTTTTCTAAATGTTTTTGTAAAACTATATTGCAAATATTTAACGTGTAGTTGCAAATATAGGAGTTAGATTTAAAAAAATTAAATATATAATAATAGTTTAAAAAATTAAAATATAGCAAAATTTATCAAAGTCTATCGATGTGATAGACTTTACTATATTTGCAATTTTTAAAAAATGTTATCATATACTTAATTATTATTACCAAAATCGTTACCTATTATAATTATCAAATTCTTTAACTATAGTTGGAACCTACTATAAAGGTCTAAGGTTGAATCTTAACCAAATTTAAAAAATAAGACCAAGATTCTCAAAACATTTTTTTATTTACTTTTCAAAATTTGACTTGGTTTTTAAAAAAACATACGTACATAAAATACAAAACACAAATTCTAAAGATGAAACGAGGTTACTTTTCAAAAACTATAACAAAAAAAAAATACATTAATCAATTCTTAAATAAATATAGCTAAGATATCTTTACAATAATATGATATTATCTATTTTAAAAATGATCTTCCTAAATTTTCTTCTTTCTCGGTTTCAGCCAAAAAGAAAAATCTCATTTGATAAAAAACAATTTGCCCAACTTTTATAGTAACCAAAATCACACAAGAGAAACAATTTCTTCAAACTTGCAACACTTTGTTATTATTACATAAATTCCAATTTTACAATGAAAGTAAAGGTAGGAACAAAACACCTTTTCCTTCTCCCACCCATTTCAACTCCAAGATTAGTGATTTCAAGAGCAAGAAAATTTAATATACAACAAGCTTAATTACCCACTGATATAATCCCTGATATATAGTATATATGAAGATATATATTTATGATTTCAACACCTGACCCGAACCCATGCAGATCCAACCTAACCATGGGGCAGCTAGTTAGCTTATTGTGGGAAAGGGATTAAAGCCATCCGTGACCATTTTCTTGATAGGTCCAAACAAAGGGTGAGGAAGTTTGTCCCATTCATACCAATCCCAACCATCACATTTTTCAGGCTCAAGGTTGATCGGTGTTTGTGTGGGATCTGTCAATACTGCTCTTACGAACACCACCACGTAATGAGCCGGTTTTGGTTGGTCCATGAACAAATTATTCGTCACTTTTAAAAACTCAATCTTCTCGATGTCCAAACCTGTCTCTTCTTTGATTTCTCTTATGGCACATTCTTCAAAATTCTCTCCTGTTCAAATTTAAAATAATTTAAAGTTACGTTAATCATAAACACACTTAAACCCATCTTTAAGTTTTACGTATTAGTACTGCAGTTACCAAATTCGAGATGGCCGCTTGGGAGAGAATATTTGGAGTTTCCAATGGACACAAGTCGACGTCCCATGAGAATCCTTTTATCTTTCAACAAACAGATAGCAACGGCAACTTGTGGAGACGGGGAGGCCATATGATGATCATCGTCTTCATTTGCTTTGACTAATTTTGGAGAGTTATTCTGTTGGGCCGCAGACACCATGTTTGAAGATGTTAGAGAATGGGCAGAAGAATCTTCTTAGAACGTAAAAGAGAAGAGAAGAGGGGTATGGTATGGAGTTTGGGGATGATGGTGTTGTTATTTATAGGGGTCACAATGGAGGCATTGCATTGCATTGCATGCCCACGAAGTTGCTTAAAGGAAAATTGCTCTTTTGTTTTTCCTTCCATTTTCTTGAAATGGGGATAAGTTTAAATTTAAGGTCTAATTTCATATTTGAATACGACACCCAATTTCCTATATATTCTTTCTAAAAAATAACATATTCACATATTACTTTTTATTTATTTATTGAATCTTTAAGTCAACCAAAATCGTTTGTAAAAACACCAAAAAAAATCTATGTTACTATATTTTTTAAATTACAAAAATACCAAATTTAAAAGCTGATAGTCATATGATATATCTAACTAATTACTTGTCATATTTCTTATATTTGTAATATGTAAAAAAAAAAAATGTATTGTAGAATCCTAATGTCTACGTACGAAATATAAACACAATGACTAGAAAATTGTTAGAAAACAAACATCATTATTATTGGAAGATTAATCAAATAATTCAAAATAAAATTTATGGGGTTAACTTTTTTAGAAAAAAAAGGACAAATCAAATAATTATACTTTTGAATTAATGGGGTGTGGCCCTCTAGCCTCCATATTGGTCCAAAAGTAATTTAATACAGGTACCTAAGATTTTAGCTATGAGACAACTTGGCACGTTAATTGTCATATCATATTCATCCAATGTTGACCAACCAATGTAGTGAAATTCACCTCTTATCCAATTTGAATTTAGTTGTGATTTAATGTTTAATTCTCAAAATTTAGTTGGGGTCAAACAAAATTCCCAATTTAATTTGAAAACGAACACACTCTCCTAATCTTTTTGAGCTCAAATTGTAATATTAATTGACATTACTATTTTTCTATTTATTTAAATGTATTGTATCGAGTTCATGTCCGCAAAAGTTGATCATGTCATTAATATTAATATATAGTTGAGATCCACATCTATGTATATATAATTTTTGGGTCAATATTTATAGAAAATTAAATAGGATTTTAATTATTTCAAGTGAATTAAATATTTTGTTAGATTATAAAGTGTCCCACCTCATTATTGTATATGGAGAAAGTATGAGGAAAATAGAAGAAAAGGACCATAAATTAAATTAAAATCACAATGGGCTTTGGACTTTATAGACGTAATGCTGACAGCAATGAGACCTCAGGAAAATCATTTGGATTATACACAAAAAAGTGTGTATAATATTTGACTGTTTCAATCAATTTTGAGGATATATAAACTACATCTCTTCATACTTTCTCTTTGGTCCAATTGACCCTCAATTTAGTTATAGAATCCAACATCCCACAGACTGCTGCTTCATAAACCATTTCTCTTCCTAAAATAATTACACATTTATCTTCAAAAGAAAATAACGTTACCAAATGAACATAATTTTATCCTACGTTTTTTTTAATATATTGTCAATAACGACGGCTTCTAAATAACATTTTGATTGAGTAATAACGACCGCTTCTAAATAACATTTTGGTTGAGTGCTCAATTTCTTTTTAGTCACACATCTCTTTCAAAAGAAATCTAATTGTTATGGACATACATATATATTCATTCTCACCGTTGTTGGTCTAATTCATTGTCCTGAATCAAACTTGTGATTGTAAAAAGAGTCGTAGGAACTCAAACAATAATTAATATTGATTTGAAATCAACCGACGAAAAAATAGAAAAAACCATGTAGATGGATTATTAATCTAAAACTATGTTTAATTAATTGTAGTTTGTAGAATTTGTTCGGTCTTGTTTTATTGTGTGTGAGTGTGAGAATGGTGGTGTAAATTTTATAGTGAACCTATATCCTGTTCCCCATGAAAGTTACTATATATATTAATTTAGAACAATAATCAAATTCAGTTTCTTTTGCTTTTATTATGAAATTTTGAGTTCAAAATAGAGAGGGAAGTTCAGGTTGACTAAAGATGATATTTCATTACCATTGTCTATCGAAAGAATCACATATATATAGTTCTGCAACAAATCTTTCCAAATCATGATATGCTAAATTTATCTTTCCTCCATTTGTGACCTACAACAAATGAACTGCAACTAAGATCAGAGGAATACTAAATTTCACATGGGGATGTAGGTTGATCGATGATAATCATGTTGTTAGAAGGGGCTAACACTACGAGCTAACATCAACATGATCTCGGGTACAAATCGTCTTCTTGGAGGTGCTACTGCATCTTTTGCCAGCGCTTCCGCGTCATTGGCATGGATGATACCAACAAGATCTTCAAACATTTGATCTCTCCCACCCCTCAATGGATCCTGGATAATCAAAGATTAAGGTTATTGGAAAAACCTAAGAAAAGGAACTGTTCAAACCAGCAAACATTACTACTTCAATGAATCTAAGATGTTCTTTTACCTGAACAAATACATCTGTATGCGTCTTTCCTTCGTAGAAAAATGTTTCGGTTTTCACTCCAACGCTTTGAAGAGTCTCGGCAAAAGTCTTACTGCATTGCAACAAAACTACTTGGAATACAAGAAATGCTTTAAATTTGGGAGATAAAACTTCTTGGAGTTTAAGCCATTACTTTTATCTGTGTTATGTATGCTTTGGCTTAGCTAAAAACCTCCACCCTTAGTCAGGGAAATATTGGGATTGTTGCTATGGTTATTAGAAGGGACATGTTAGAAATTACATAGTAAATTTGTCGGGGCGTTTAATTTATGAACAAAGGGCTTGGGTTGGGACTAAGGTGTGAAAATTTTGGTAGGAGTAACCCTCTAGAAAGGCTAAGGTATAACTGTAGTTTAATTATTCTTATTGATATTTCTCTGTTTAGTGATTTTATATGTTCTTAGTTGTTCTTGAGTGTTCTTGTCTGGTAGTATTCTAACATTATGTACCTAGCATCTGATGGTATAGAATAGTCTGCTGTTCCATGGAATAAAATGATGGGAGGAAGAATCGAGACTGCCGCTCCTATGTTGGGTTCTTCCAAGATCATTACCTCGGGTGAAAATCGTTTCAAGGATTGTTCTCCTTCCATTATGCTGCAATGAAGTATATGATTACATTGTAAAAAAATTCAAAATTATGTACGTATGGTAATAATTTTGTGCATGAACCTCTAATAGTAATACCTTAGAAACAGAGAACGAGATAGACCTCGAGAGTGAAAGTAATCTACCAAATTGAGCAAATTATACCTGCTTACATGCAGAGAAGAAAATGGTTAAAAAATCACAGCACGTCAAATGATGAGAACAGATACTTATAAGAAGAACATTATCATAGAAGAGAATGCCAAAGTATACCCTTTTCAGGCCAAACTCTTGAATCCATAGTGGTAGAAATACTCACCCTCCTGACAAACCAAAATAAGCTTTGATCTGAGACACACTCCAAGAGATACTTTCTACTTTGCGAACCTCTTTCATTGCATGCTCCAAAAGCGTGCAGGCAGCTATATGTGCTCCAGCTGACTGACCCATTAGATAAATTCTTGAAGAAAAGAAACAAGAACAGGGTTTCACAGTCAGTGACTCAGTACAACTGAATGGTGATAGATAAGGCTCAAAATTTGAAATAGAAAATTACGGCAATATACATTAAGGGGCTTAGTTTTCTCTTTAATCTCTTCTAAAAAAGTTTGGACATTCATCCAAGTTCGAATTTACTGAAAAAAATCCAGCTTTCTCACGCAATATCGACAACAAGCCTAGCCCCACCAATGCTTCGATCAATAGAGATTATCCTTATCTTCTTGATCATTTTCTAGTCCCAATGCTACATTAAGATATTTTACCAAATACATGATCATTTCTCCTTAATCGATTATCAAATAAACTCGCTCTATGACCTTATACTTTCTCATGTTCATCGTTTTTATTAAATTTGGTAGTATGGGGTTCCATCTCAAAATCAATTGGCAATGAGAGGAGTAGCCCATCTACCTTATATGGAGTATGAGTCCCCTTGGTTTTTCCAACGTGAGACTCTCAACTTCTCCAACATGCCCCCTCAAGATGGTGCCTCTTTGGTTTCACCTATCTTGGATCGAATACCCGTTTGGTTTTAATGGGCTCTGATACCATGTTAAATTTGGTAGTATGGGGTTCCATCTCAAAACCAATTGGCTATGAGAGGAGTAGCCCATCTACCTCAAATTCTCTTCTGCTTCTTTTCTCCAATGGCTTCCTCTAATCCTAATCTCTCAATTCCTTCAATGGATTTCCTCTTAAACTTCCCAACCACCTTCTTTCCTCCAACGACACACAGTTTAGGCCATGGCATTGCCATTGCATTTGGCGTTCTGGATCGCTGATATGGTTTGGGGTGCCTTTAGCGGCTGTATTTCTTCTTGTTTGGCCTTTGCGGACGAAGTCGCCAGCTCCATCAGAACTGGCGATATTGGCACTTTTCACATTGGCTGACCGGGTTTTCTTCGATTTTCATCAATTCTTAACTCTCTGAGATGGTGGCTTGGCTTGGGGGCTTAGATAACTTGAGGTTGAAGACTTGCCTGTAACTATGAAGACTATTCACCTTAATCTAGCTAGTGAATGGATGTCAAGCGCCCCTACTAACGAAATTAGATTATGAGGCTGTCGCAATGTGACCAACAATTTAAAGTTGTTGATGTGTGAGAGAAACTTTGAAAGTACTTTGAATTCAAGGAAATATAGATTGAAGACTTGTTCAAAAAAAAAAAAGCCAATTGGTTTTGAGATGCAACCCCGTACTATCAAATTTAACAGTTTTCATCATCGATCTGCCTTCCTGCTCCATTTTCTGTAACTACATGTTAAATTTTGACAACTTTTTTTTTTGTTCGACCCAACCCATGAACATCTGAAACAAAGACAAACACTTCATTTTTCCCAGCTCGAAATCCTGTTTTTGATTTGTTACTTTTTCCTAACCTTCCGTCTCCTATTCTTCAAGTTTATGTGATAACAGGAAACACCTTCGTCCAAAGCTTTTTGAACCAATCGTTCTTTCTCCCTTCATCAAATTCATCGATGCCGAAATACCCTAAATTCGTGCTCAAGAACACTATCCCTGATACCAATCTTAATGTTGAAAAGGGAATATTTGAGTAAATATTTGATGGGGGTGGGAAAAGAGAGCCTTCAGTTAATTGATCGTTCCCGTCCACTGTTATCTCGCTTTCTTCTGGAATTTCCCCATTTCTTCTTTCTGGTGGAGCTGCTCTCTGTACAGAGACATAAAGACAGACATCTCTCTCCACTCTTTTATCATTTTAAAACAAGAACGGACTAATTCTCAAGGACACGAACTCTGCACACTCTCATGATTAACCACCTTTGCAACAGAATGATTAAATATATCTACGCTCAACTTAATCAAAACTTTTAAGTTAAGAAGTTAAGGCATTACCTGTTTGGATCGCCTCCAAATTCTCTAATGTTATTACACAAGAACGAGATACCTTGGGAGGCATCATCAATCATATCACTCATAGTTCCCTGAGGAAAATTTCTACATCAAAAGTATGTACAATTTATCATTAACTACACTGAAAAACAATTTCACTTGGTGCGATGAACATTTGACAATGATGATTATATCAATATTCATACCAAATTACCTGTAATCGATGCATGCTACAATGACATCTCTTTCTGATAATTGTTGCCCTAGAAGACAACCCCAAGCTTTGTAGCTGCAAGAACAAACACAATTGAATAAGTTGATTTACTACAACCCTTCCTCCACTCTATCATCATATTCATAATAATTTCCAATGTTTACCCAATAATCCAAGCCCCGCCAGTGATGAAAGCAACAACTGGTTTTGGGCCGTCAATATGTTTTGGAAGATAAAGATCCAACCTGTACCAGAAAATTTAATGCTTCAACATATAAAAATGGGATTCCAACCAGCACTTTCATCTTAAATTCACATAAGAGAAATATATAGATCCTATATTGGTTCCTCACTTATTCCTTGGTTTATCACCATAAGGTATACTTCTGCGTATCTGACTGGAAGAGAAATAATAATAACCAACTGCAAGTAACAAAGTTCACCATGATCAAACCAGAAAATGGGTGGAAAATATCAGTTAACTTTAATTGACATTGCATAAATAAATATAACAATCTACAAGAATCTTAACTTACCTTGAAGAAAACCTGGAAGAAGAAAAAATGAATAGCAACCAAGTGCCAGAAACCTTGCAATCCATCTAAATGCTACCCTGAATAATCAAATAAGTTGTATAATCTCGAACATCATAAGCCATTCAATAAGAGAACCTGATGATAATGGTATATAACTTAAATATCAGCCAAAGCTGATGTTGTAGATTTTGGCCTATCAATTTATATCCATGATTCTTAATTTTTCTACGCGAATCAGAATCAAGAAGAGGATTGGATCAAGAAACTGATCTCTTAACGCCATCCCAAAAAGTAAAACAATAGTAGAGAACAAACGAAGCATACAAAGGACAATAAGTTAGACATTTTACCGAATATATTTTGAGAGTTTCAAACCCAAACGGGTCAGTAGAAATCTTTCAGCTCTCTCAACATCGGCATTCTCCACATCATGATCAAAAGTCTGGTGGCGGCCGTCACCGGAGAGAAAAGATAAAAATTCTTCACTCTTGACTCGCCTCCGCTTCTGCTTGTACATAGTGCTGCCGGAAGAGGAAGTTGATGTGGAGGAGGCATAGCTGGAAGTCCTAGGAAGAAGGGGCTTATGACCTATCGACCTATCGTCATCGAACAATGGAGAAACAAGAAGTCCAGTCCTATGTTCGTCGTCTTCTTTAAGCAACATAATGTCTATGGCAGTAGATGTAGTTGCCATAATGGAATTGGTGACGGAGCCCCCAGAGGAAAATGGAGAGGAAGAAGGGGGCTGGGTGATAGGTAGGATCGAAGGCGACGGCATCCTTGCAGCCGAGGAACGTGAAACGGAGGAGAGAAGGAAGGAATGTCTTTCCGTTGTTAGTTGGGCATCGGCACGGAGATCCGGCCGGTCAAAATTGTAGATACAGCCGGAGAAATGAAGATCGGGGAATGAGAGAGAGTAAGAGAGAAGATCGGGAGGGGAGTTGGTATGGTGGCTTCGTGAAGGAACCATCAGGATTTTGCCACGTTTCATCTTACATTTCGTTGACGGGTTGGACTTTGGAACAGTTGGCATTTCTCACCTTTTACTTTGGTTGCTTCGTTGTTTTTGTTTTATTTTAAACAAACTTCACTCTCCAATTTTCTTTTTTAAATTATTAAATTATTTTAATCATTCTAAAATTACTCCAGCTTATGTAAACTTTTATTCATCCATCCAATTTGGGTTCACTTCATGAATGTAAATAAAATAAAGTAAACTTTATAGTATTTAAATTATTGTGGTGTTGGGATGAAAGAATCACTTCTTAGAAGAGGAGATTATATAGTCATTCACTCATTCCTTCCAAATTTCTTTCAAATAATATCCTCCTTTTTAATCAAAGTTGTATTCGGGCTTTAGGCCCAATAACACATACAAACCGCCTAATGGTCCAATTACTTACACCCCTAATTTTTCCGGTATCGTTACGTTAAATCCTGCCTTCATGTATTACATATTTTTTGCCTAAACTTTATTGCTACTGTTGTTTTCTAAACACAGCAACTTATAAACAATTTAACATTCCCTCTCTCTACTAATAAACAAATAAGAACAATTTAATGTTCCAATCTTATTAATCTTACTAGCAACATTGCAACTAAAATAGATTGAGAATAATAATCATAAAGAAGACGACAAGAGAGAATTAGGGTAAAAACTACAACAAAGATACAAGAAGCTATGAACTTTTCTTCCTTAAGAATACGAAACTCTCACTTGATTTGAGATTTAGGCAATCTAATGGCTTCAAATTCACCTGGGTCAATGTGAAGGATCTAAAGGATACAAATTGATGTTAAAAGAAACTTAGCTCAACAAAAGTTAATAGCATTAGTGTTTGTTAAGAATACAAAGAGATTTGTCGTTCAAATAACCCTAAAAGCAAACCATAAATAATTTAAAAAAGCAAACAATGAAAAACGAAAAGACACCTGTATAAACTCGAGCTTTGATCAGCAGTCGACACCTTTTGATTAGGCGGCAACTCAAATGGAAAGAGCAATTTCACATTAAGGAAAAGAAAAGTGAATGGGAAGACAAAAGTTAGTTGTAAAACACATTGCTGAAATGCAAAGCCTTGATGCATGGAAACAATACAAATCATATGGAATACAACTCCTCTTACCTCTCCTTTTCTTTGTCCTTCTTCCTTTTTAACCCCTCTTTTCCCCTTTTCTTTACTTATTATTATCATTATTAATATGTTCATCCTTTTTATTATTATTTATATATAAAATAAAATAAAAGTAAAGGAAAAGTAGTGATTGGTAGAAGAAGGAAAGGGAAAGGGAAAGGGGTGTTGGATTCACCGTCCAATGAGCACAAAAATTGGGTTAATAAAACCAAAATAGCCTCAAACTCAATTATTGCTATGTTGTTTTCTTATACAAAAAAAGCTCACCACTTTTCTTCAATTGCATTACACAAATGTGTTTGGTTTTATCATAAAATTGCTTCCTCCCTTTTGACTCCTTTCCGTTTTCTTCTTTTATTTAAAAAAAAAAAAAAACTCTTTTTAACTTTGCTAAGTTTTGTGTATTAGTTTAGTTTCTAATAGATTTGACACTATATTAAGTTAGGTTTGTTTCTAATGGTTAGTTATTAAATGAGTAGAAACATAATCCAAACGACTTCTCGTTTTTTTGTACTTTCCCACGTCAAACTTCATGTATAATGAAAATTACGTTGAAGGCAAATTTTAACTTACACTCTATGAGTTTGATACACTCATGATTTGATTAAAAAGTCTAAACTTGATATGAAAGTTTACGTGGAATTAGGCTTTTGTGAGCATAGTTTCATGAGAGATGTGAGAGCTTTAGTATCTCTACTCACTTCTCGACTCATAGGAGTAAGTCAAGATTTTTTTTTTCCATCTACGATCTAAAACTAAACAATATTTTAAAATTTAACGACAATAAAAAAGTTAAAATCAAAATATAACTACTCCCTGAAATATATACATAGGCTATATACACACACACTCGTGTTTGTAATTAATTAGGGTCGGTGTTCTTTTATTGATTAAAAGTGGAAAAGTTTGTGGGGGAAGGGAAAGATAAAAGTTGGAAGTTTTGAAAGTTTGTGTGTTAGTGTATGAAATTTAGATGAAGAAATTTTTGGTTAATTAAGAAAAAGAAAACAGAAACGAAATTCCTATTTCCTTTATTATAAGAAAAGGAGGGTTGTTATTATAAAGGCCTTTGTGTTTATGTCTTTCTTTGGTTTAGGGTTAATTATTAATTTGTCAAGTTTTCACTTTAATTTTACAAATTCAAATCATAACAGGAATTTGCACTACTTCCTCTCTTCTTTTCCCCATTTTAAATTACAACATTTGAATACACCAACTTCATTTATTTAACTAAGTTTTATCTACATATCCATCCCAATAAAGCTAACTACATATTAATTATTATAAACACAAAAACATATATGCTTTAATACCTAATTAATTTTTAAAACTATCTATATATATAGAAAAGTAGACATGAGTAATTGAAAGACCACCATTGATTCATAGGTTACTTGAAGGGAGAAAGCTTAAGCAACATTTTGAAGTCATCTATTATCAGTAGAAATAATGGACATTCTCATCCCACAGAAAGTAATTTACATAGATTATTTATTGTACAAATAGCTGTGTATTTGTAAAAGTATTTGAAGGAAACAAATTATAAACTATGTATGAGTTAATTTAATTTGAATAAGGGTTGATTTTTATATAACACTTCTTATAAAGGTTAAAATAATTTTGTAGATAGATTTTGGTGGAAGGTGAAAAGCATCCCCCCGTCATGATCCTATGATTGACTCTGTGGAATCGTACACGAAACAAATACGTCAAACCCACTTAATTTATATATTATTATTATTGAAACAAAAACAAAATTTCTATTAATAACCTCTAAACTTGTGATATTTGGCTATATTTACACATATTTTTGTAAATTTGATCATACAAAATAATTAATTAATGTTATTGTTATAAAGTTTAAAATAAATCAAGTTACTTTAGTTTTGAGTATGTTTTGTGTTTAATTAGAATCTTCAATATTGACTAATTAATTTCAACTACAAGAATAATGCTCTTTTAAAATTTATTACGAAAATATGGCTGATTTGCAAATTTAATATTATATAGAACATTAAATTTACAATTGGACATCTTTTTAAAATCAATGTATCTATTAATTTGAAATATTTGTGGTGAATATATATATAGTTCAACAAATATATGTCTACACATTTGAAAAAAGAAATTTGCATAAAACTGGGGGGCCAATGGGGTATTAAATCATGTGGTTAGGAAGGGTAGAGTTATGAAAGAGTATAGCTTTTGATATCTTCTTCTTCAATCAACTGTGGAAGAAAGATTGTGATTCCTTATACACCTTCTTTACACGTGTATGCCAATTTCAATAATCCAAATCCCCTTCATATATTTATATTTATCCGTATAAACATTGGAAACCTTTTTTTTTTCCCTCTCCTAATTTTAATACAATAAAGAAAAAGGATGTATATGGTATGAATCTATATTCAAACGACCTATAATGATATGAACTTCAAGTAATTGCTTAGCTTTTACACTCTTAGTTTAAGTGTTGTGTTGAAAAATCAAACCCTAAGAGGAGATTAATACATAAAGAATTTTAGTTAGGTTGAAGAGCAATTCCTCAAATAAAAATGGTAGAGACAAAAATCAAGAATATATCTTAAATTGCATGATGTATATTTAGTAAATTGTACGTTCAACAAAAGTAGAACGTGTATAAAGAATGCATGCATGTTCATCCTTGTCTCCCAATGTCAATTTTCAAAATGTAAGTATCAAAGAAAATTCCTTTCTCATTATTATTCTCTCTTTTCGAGTAGGTCTTTCTTCTTCAAATCAATCAATAATAAATGAAATAATTCATTTGTTTTATTAAAAAAATATTAGATTTATTGAATTGGTTGAATGAAGATGTAGTTTAAGACTAGAAAAGAATGAGATATACTAAGAGTAGAAATGACAATAGATAGGGTTTAAAGAAAAACGAAGGTGATCAATCTATTCCAAATTTAGTGGTGATTGCAAGAATTCCCTATAGAGTACTACTCTCACATTAGAGAAAAATAAATAAAGAGAATTTAAAACCTCTATTAAAAAAAATAAATTAAAAACACACCATGAGAAGGATTGATTTTATGAAAGATGCAAAGGTGAAGCATATACTGTCTGAAAATCCCTTGGAAAAGAAACCATATAATATTTTAAAAAGATGTTAGTTTTTAAATATATTAAAATGAAATAATAAAATATTTATTATGTATTTTAAATATTTTGAGGAGTTTTTGTGACATATAAATTTTTCTTTAAGAAAATATATAAAAATGTATTAAAAGATGAAGTGTTACTAAAGAATTAAAGAGAGAACCATATAATATATTGATATAGGAAGGAGTAAATAAAGATGAAAAGCATATGCTTAGTCCTTTGAATAATCTGTGTTTTCGTACCAAAGCATATTATCACATTCTCATTTAATCCATTTTTCTCTCATCTCCTTCACTAATTCTTTTGCTACTTTTCCATACATCAAACTTTTCAATTCGAATAAATAATCCTCGAAAATGACCTCATTTTGTCGCTGCCTAATTAAGTCCCAAATTAATATCCTTCACGTTAATTATATATATATATATATTAAAGTTTATCGATGATAAATTCTTATAGTTTAGACTTTTATCTACTTTGAATAGATTTTGACTATATTTACAATTTTTTTATTATATATGTTTAGTAATAATTTGAATTTAATGGTTATATCCAAACACAATCACAAATTTTATATTTCTTTCAAACATAATTTGATATATATTGTCATTAGATATTTAAATTTTCATATCATGTATCATGTATTTGTTGTTGATTTTCTTTGCCAGACAATTTTTTTTTCATTTTAATTAAAGAGAAAGAATAATACTTGCTTAATAGGAATTTTCTATTGGACGATGAAAATTTGACGAGTATTAAATTATTAAAAAGAAAAAATAAGTAAATAAAAGTTTAACTCAATTGATTTGTGTATGTACTTGAAAACAATTGAAATTTAATACCATGTTTATCATTAATTGAGGAGCCTTTATCCTACTTGTAGTATTTATTAATAATATTCTAATACAAAAATAGCATTTTAAATTATTTATAAAATATAGCAAAATCTATTAAATTATCTATAATTTATTTAAATTTAAATTTTTATATATTTTATAAATAGTTTAGATTTTTCTGTTGTCTACCATAATTCTTCAATAAATATATGTATACATTTTTTAAATAAGCCATAAACTAATTTTTGGGTCGAGAATCTTAAAACTTTGTTGATCCTTTGTATTTAAAGCAAGAAATGAAGTCATGGATTAAAAACCTTTTCTCGAGAGTCAGGATAAAGAAAAGTATATCGAACAACTTTTATATACTATTCGTCTGTTCTTTTAATGGTTTGTAAAACACACTGATGTTCAATGAAACATATATAATTTTAGATTCAATTCGATCGATAATAGGAAAAGAATACACGATTGTTTTTATCTCTTTCTTTTAATTGAATAGAATATTCTAATATTTCCACAGGTGAAGAAAGCATTTGAAGTCTGATGAAAAAAAAAATGCTTAAAACATATGATTTGGAATTTTTGAAATGATATTATATAACATAAAGTGGTTGCTGCCTAATTCAACCCCACTTAGTGGAATTGGATTTCCTTGGTTCAAAATTATATATATATAATTCCAATCCATCATAGGAGAGGAATCCAATTCCTAGGAATCTCCTTTCAACATTATTATTACTATTAGAACTATTATTATTATTTCTTAATGAAAGCATTAAAACTACACGAGCGTTTATGAGGATATGCCAAGGAAGAATTAGTTTATCCATGATTCCCCAACACTCAAATGTGTTTATCCTTAATGTATGAATTGAATAATTGAATCTTCCAAAATTGAAGGCTCGTCAAATAGTCAAACCAAAGATTATAGTAAAACCAACATTGGGATATAATGTAATTCTTATTCTGGAATCATTTTTAACCCTAATTCTCCTCTCCAAACAATTCACTGAATACCACTACACAATGAACACAGAATTTGATTAATTAAAGTTGATCAATTACTGCTTCAAATAATTCCTTTTTAATTTCAAAAAGCTTGGATTTGGATTACGATTTTCTGGAGACTTTTCATTTTGTTTTCTTCGTCCATGATTAGATTAGATACGAGAAATAATGGAATAATATTATTCCACTATTTAGTCAATATTCAAATGTGGCAGTGTGTTAAGTATTTACATCAAAAACCCTACCTATAATATTCTCTTACTTTCACTCACCTATTTTTCTTTTTAACAGTGGTAAATAAAAATAAAACAGTTATAAAAACAAAGGTCAAACTTTTCTTACCCATCAATCGTATATGAATTATTGAAAAACTTTCGAATCAAAACCTTACTTGATGAATGAAATTTTCATAGTTTTGGAAGATAGCATGCTAATGATAGTGGATGGTAATAAAAGTGACAAAAATTAAATTAATGTCTATAAATTAAACCCTAAATATTTCAAGTCTTGATTTTTTTTTACAAAGCATCCACTATATATTTTTTCTATAAAAATCTATTTTTGAGAAAATAATGGAAAAAAACCAGTGCCCTCTTCTCTTTGATTCATTTCACTCTTGAAAAATATATAATATAAGGTAACAATTAATACTTGTTTAATGTATAAAGTAGGTAACAAGGCTTTACATATTTTTCTTCTTTTAATTAATTTACACCTTGAATTCGTTTCTATTTTTATTTAAAGGAAAGAGACCACTTTTAGTTGGATATGGTTAAAGTACAGCTAATAATCCTAATGATCCTTATGTAGCCAATGTGTACTACAACATATGGCCTTTTTGTTGGTTTAATTTTATAATGATATAGAAAAAGGGGGAAACAAATAATAGGTTATAAGAAAAATAAAGAAAAGAAATAAGTTTGTTTGTTTGAGAAAATGTGAAGACTTTAAGGTGAATTGAGCCAATTAGAAAGCATGAAAATGATGGTTGATTCAGATTTGCATATTAACTTTGGTGCCCTCTGCCACATACTGACCCAAACCCCAACCCAAACCCCAACCCCAACCCCAACCCCCTCTTTGCTCTCTTTCTTTTTTCCCCCTCTCATTTGATTCATTAACCATTATCTTCTTTAAATATTCTTTTCTCTCTTTTTTGTTTTTTCTATTACTATTATTTATTTGTTTGTCCTTTTTTTTAAAAAAAAAATTGTATAGAAACTGACACTACCACTTTTAAAATAAATAAAATGTGAAATGTAATACACTTCTTTCACTTCTGCCTCCTCCTCTCCATCCATCCATCAATCAATCGTATCGTTATTTTTAGTTGCATGCTGTGTTAGATTTGTTTCTTTAAAGTTTCTCTTCTTCAGATTCGCCCATTTCGTTTTCTTCCTCAGCCTCACATATATATATTTTTTATATATAAACATCAATGTTTTTACTTTCTATATATATTGTTTAATCCATTATTTGTGTTTTATATTCTTACCAAAAATATGAATCTGGTCATCTTTTATACTTTTAATTAATGAAAAGTAATGTTTTTCTTTTAGTTTTGAAGTGAATTTAATAGCTTTAAATTAAAATTCTAAAAAAGTATGACTTTCCTTGGCTACTCTACAACTAAATAATTCAATTATTTTTTCTTAAATAAAATATTATTAACGCATGAGTCTATCGCCAACATGTTAAATATTCTTTCAAATTTGTAATATGTTGATATTTGATATTTTTTGTTAAAATTTTCAAGTGCTTAATTGAAAAAAAGAGTTAAAATGTTTTGACAATCACTTAAAATAACACATTCTTTATATCTCGAGTTTGATTCGGTATCATGTCGAAGAAAGAAAGGTGAAAAAGGGATGTATTTGAAGTATGGAGAGAGCAATTATGAGTGAGGAAGAAAGTAACAAATAAAAATAAAACAATTATTGGGAATCCTTTGGAGTCAGCCTCAACAACCATGCTCGATGTCAATTCTCCATAAATATTATATCTTTTTTGATATCAAGTTCTAATATATTTATATCTATATCAACATCTAAAAAAATTGATGTTTGGTATAACCTCGTAATTAATTGTTCAATTAACAATGAATCTATAAAATTTTATCGATGGAAACTTTATAGTTGAGTAAAAAAAATGAAAAAAAAATTGTAACATGTGGGACTTAAACTTAGGTCTAAATTAAGGGTGTTGTAAGACTAATTCATTACTAGACCAACTACTAATACACACATATAATGAGTAAACTCGAGATGAGTTCAAACACCCTAAGCCTACAATAAATCTATTAGAATTAATTAATAAATTCAAATATGTTAAAATGTTGTTTTTTTTTTTTTGGATCAATTCATATCCCTTATGTGTATATATATATATTTATATTTACTTAATCTCTAGGGTAAACGAAATATTTTTATCATATATATGTATATAGTATATGAATTAATGTTAAGTTAAAGTTAATTTTGATAAATGATAATAATATTAGTATAGAATAATGTGTGCCCTAGATGAAGACTTGAAGTCGAAGTGATAACAAATGGGGGATTTTCAATTTGAATTGGAGAAAAGGGAAAGAAAATGAGAAGAGAGTGGGAAAAGGAAGGAAGGAAGGAAGGAAGGGTTGGGCAAGTGGTGAGAGGAATAGAAATGATGGAGTTGAATTAATAACCAAACTTTGGTTCCAAAAGAATAACATAAATACAACAAATAGTAATAATAATACTAATGGAATAATACATAATCATAATCATAATGGAACAAATGATTTAGGCAGCAGTCCTGCTATGACCAATAATTAATATACCACACTGCCTTCATACTTCTCTACAATTAAAATCAATTATTTTGTGCTTCATCTCTCTCTATATATATCATAATAATAACAATATATTTATATTTATTCTTAACAATTATTGCCACTCTTTTTGGAATTTCAAACTATTCTCCCTCTACTTTTTGTATTGTTTTATTGTATTTTACGATGAGTATTGTACCACAAGCAAAATCTTAACAATCTTTCAACAATTTTATTCGTATGAAATTTTAATCATCACTACAACATAAATAAATAAGTGAAAATGTCATATATGAGTAGAATAATATATATAACTTTGTAATAGATGTTATAATTTAGTCTATTTATTTTTAATTTTATAAAATTTTTATTCCTAAAAAATGGTAATAATTTAGTTAAATGTAAGTCTTAATGAAATTTCTTACATATCTTTACACAATATGAAATCTACAACATAAAATATTAAAAATTTACATCTAATTATGAAGTTTTTAGGTACCAAATATATTCTATAACCCTTTTTTCTTATTCAAGACAAGACATCATAATTTATCAAATTAGGAATGAGAAGGAAGGCCGAAAACTTTTTGGAAGGTATTTTGATTATTCATAAAGTGTTATTTCTAGAGAGTCAAAGAAGACAATTAACTATATACACATTTTATAATATTAATTAAAAGGATCAAATTAAAATGACGGTATTATTTGAGGTAATAAGAAAGAGATTTGGAGTTTAATTAGGGTAAGCTTAGTTTGAGAAAGTTTTGTGGAGAATCTAAGACAACATAATAAACAATAAGAATGATCTCTCAACCAAGTATATGTATCAGAATTCAGTATAAGATTCCTTTTCATTAGGTGATTTTTGGTTTTTAGTATAACATCCAATACTTCCCTCTTCCAACCTCAAATCAAAACCAATCTTTTTGCTTCTGTTTGTTAATCTTCTTCCAAAAAAACATTATTCTAAAGTTTGATTTTCTATTTCAAACTTGAAACTTATCTTCCTATCATATCAAATCAAACTTTGATATGATCCGATCATTGTTTCGTTTTTAGTTTTATGTTCTTCAAAATTGCACTTGATTTTTACCATCGGTTTCACTTTTTAAAATTGTATGTCTTTGTGTATTTAAATTTTTTTATATGAATACTTTTAGTAACGAAACATGCTTGTTTTTAAAACTAATTAGGCTAAGAATTTAATTTTTCCGAAAGAAAGAGAGAATGAAACTCATACAAAAAAGATTATCATCAATTAATAGAATACCTTAATATTTATCTTTTTGTTTAATGTTAAGGAACAATGGTTTCTAGCTATATTGTTATAAGTTATTTTAGATTAAAGCGGGTCATCAACTTTGTGGAGTTCATGAAATATTTGATAAAAAAAATCACAAAATTAATTATTCTTGTTAAAAAACCACATATATTATGGTGTCCAATTAAGCATGGAAAGTTGAGAGTTTACTAAAGGGTGAGACCGAAACTAATCCTCCCTATTTAATGAATGAAGCATACTACAATCTATTTGGGTTTTAAGAAGATGATAGGTAGTTTGAATTAAGCATGCAATTGATAGCATACTACGACCGAAACAATCACATTGACATTGGCATTAGTCTCGACCTTAGACCAAGAACAAAACTGAGACCGAGCCTTTTAAATTAGACTCATAAACCCTAATATAAGTTCGTTGAGCCAAAATTTCAAATACATCATCATAACTTCAAACAAATTAAATTCATTCCAATATTCAAACTCTTAATTAACTAAACAGTTATGTTTTCTAATTTAAAGCATTAAAAGATGTGTGGTAAGTACAATCATGTTTCTTTTCCTCTAAATCATACTTTATTTTGTATATATTATATGAATTAAAATATAATTTTTTTTTCTATATTTTAACATTTAACTTATAATAAAAATATTATTGTTAAGTGAACATAGTCTTCTAAAAAATATTTTCATCACCTAACAAATTATCCACATCCACATCAAAGCCATCTTTTTTCAATAAATAAAAAGTTCAATTTTTTATTAAAAAATCCTAAAAATTGTCATAGGAAAAAAAAATGTTACCAAAATCTCTAATAATGGCAATTTCTTAAATCCCCATTTGATACATAATCAATTGCATGATCCATAGAGACAATGGAAGAAAGAAAGCTAAAAAAAATATGTAGCAAATGATTCCACTCCACTCCAAAACCAATTAAGGACAAATCAATTTTAATTAATTAAGATTAATACCAATCAAAACTTAGTGTATTATTATCTATTATCCTAAAATCTAAGTGGAAACCATGCTGGTCTAATAAGAATTAGCCTTTGTGTTCATGCAAAAATAATGTCTTGGCCAATCAATTTCCCCTTTCCCTTATCACCTTATGCCATTTTTTCAACGCATTCAAATCTATCAAACTCTTTTAAATCCAATAAACTTATACGAATTTTTTCGATAGAACGAAAGAAGAAAAAACGTTTGACATTAATTCAACCTACCAAACTATTGTCGTTTTCTGTTAAATTAATAATATAGTTTAACAATAATTGACATGTACTCTTCTTTTTTTTAGGTTTTGAAGTTGAAATTGATCTTATACTCCCACTTGCACTATAAAGAAGAAGCGTTTATCAAATTTATTTTTTAATGAGGTTGGAGTGTCTTGAGACAACGAGTCTCTCCATATTACTTAAACTTACTTTTCAAAACTACTAACAAAAAAACATCATACCAATAACGTTGCGTTGTACTTCCATTTGTGTTGGGCTTTTTCCATATACTAATTGCGTGTGAATGAAATGTTGTTCTTACTTTTGTATTCAACGTCTTCTCTCTTTCTAACGAATTAAGAGACGTTATACAAAATTATCATCGGACACTTTTTCACTTCTATCTAATAAAGTGAGTGCATGTGTGCAAGTTTACATACATAAGAGTAAAGAGTAGAGTTCAACTTTCAACTAATTAAACAACATGGGTTTGATGTTATATTAGATATGGTGTAAACTTTGTGAGATCTCTTGATTTTTTTCGGTGTGAAATTCTCGACTGCGTGTAGGTTTAGGTTTTTAAAAAAGTTGGAAGGGCATGAAGAAAGATAGTGTTTTTCTTTTTATTTTGTTTTTTGGGGGGAAGGAAGGCTTTCTAGCTTGGTCTCTATTTTTCTTTTTTTTATTTATTTGAGGGTCCTACAAGTTTTCTACTTTAAATTTCCCCACCCTTTTCAAAAACTACAATGAAAGTTGTGGTCGTTAAGTCAGCCATTTCCGGTGGCCGTCAATAAATCTCCGGCGAACCTGACCACTATGGTCTTTCAAGTGGAGAAAGCATAGGATATTTTAGAATGTGCTGTCGAGAATCAGTACGAACCACATCAATCCAATTCCTTTTTTCTTCCATAAATAATGTCATCACCTTCTTCCTTTCAACACTCACAACAATCTCTTCTTCATCATCATCATCATCATCTTCATTCCCTCTCTCACACTCTGCTTCAAACAGAGTCTAACAATATGGTCAAATTCTCCAAACAATTTGAAGGACAGTTGATTCCTGAATGGAAACATGCTTTTGTTGATTATTGGCAACTTAAAAAAGACCTCAAAAAACTCTATCTTCTTAAAAATGATAACAATCCCGCTGCCGCCACAACCGCCGCCACTGCCAAGGCAGCAACTACCCTTCTGTCTTCTATAAAGAAGCTGTCTATATTTTGTCACCAACAAAGAGATCATGGACCTATTCATGTATCCTTTCTTTCAACTTCCCACAATTCCATTTTTAATATTTGTTTGTGTAATGATATGATATAAAGTTTAAATCTTTTTGTTAACAGGTTCATAAGAAACTTGCTTCTTCTGCTAGTAAGGGAGATATGTATGAAACGGAGCTATTGGATCAATTTGCTGATACAACTGCAGCAAAGGAATTCTTTTCTTGTCTTGATTTTCAGCTTAACAAGGTGAATCAATTCTACAAGACTAAAGAGTCTGAGTTCATGGAGAGAGGAGACAGCTTGAAAAAACAATTGGAGATTCTCATTGATTTGAAATCAGCCATTCAGCACCGGCGTCAGACCGGCGATATTGCACCGGATTCTAAGGAGGATAGTTCAATTTCTTACACAATTTCTTGTGGTAAATCATCAAACTTTCTTCGTTTCTAATGCAACCAAAAAGTTTTAGCTTGCTGCCAACTGATGGTTGTTACTAAAAATATCTCATTTTGTCCCTTAACTAATCTAGCTCCTACTAGGAAAATCCAAGACTTCGTTTTTTTTTTTTTTTGCTTTCAACTAATGATGTCACCAAATTCTAATTTAACTTATTGAAGAAGGTAGTTGTTATGGCTTTTTATCTCAAAGGAATCTTAATTTTACGTTTTGTTTTGATAAGCAGAGGAGTCTGTTAAGGACAAGACAGAGCAAGAACAATCCCCAGAGAATATCAATGATGAATTGGAGAAAACAGAGTTAGCATTTTCAGACTCACCAAGATCAGAAGAAATGGAAAACTCAACAAGAAGTAAAAGCTTGGATAAAAAATGGAGATCGGTCTCGGGTCGAGTAATCAGTTTTCAGGGGAAGAACATAAAAGTGAACATTCCTTTGACAACCCCATCGCGGACATTCTCGGCTATAAGCCATTTATTCAGGGAAGATTTGGCAAACTCAAAAAAATGCAATGAAGGAACAAAGCTTCACATTAAAAAAACCAGGTTGCACCATGCAGAGAAGATGATCAAAGGAGCTTTCGTTGAGCTTTATAAAGGATTGGGGTTTCTCAAAACTTACAGGTAATAATGATGATATACTAAAAGTTGAATGAAGAACAGATTATTCAAGTCCCATTTCTTTTAATGTTTGTTTAATCATTGTGAGATCACTCTTCAGGCACTTGAACATGCTTGCCTTCATAAAGATTTTGAAGAAGTTTGACAAAGTAAGTAAAATTAGTGACTGATAATTCATTCGTTCACTATTGCCTCTTAAATACTACTTGTAATCATAAAAGATCCCTCATTTATTTTTTTATTTTTTTGTAGGTCACTGATAAACAAGTTCTTCCCATTTATCTAAAAGTTGTGGAAAGTTCCTATTTCAACAGCTCAGACAAGGTAATTTTACGATTGGATCATGTTTAGATTTTTGTCATTAGTGCTGAACACTTCCAATGAGAAAGTTCCCAGACAATGTGAAATGGTTTCATAGTTGGTCTTGTCTGCACTTTGGCCTCAAATTCAAATGAAATTTTGGAGGCAGATATGGTTGTCTGTCATTAAAAGAAGTTGGAGTAAAGTATTTGAAATGACAGGTTATAAAGCTAGCAGATGAGGTAGAGGAGCTATTCATCAAAAACTTCGCTGAGGAAGACAAAAGGAAGGCCATGAAATACCTTAAACCGAAACAGCGTAAAGAGTCACACGGCATTACCTTCTTCGTCGGTGAGCTCTTGAATCTTTAACACATCATTTCCAAGAGATATTGACAAGCAAATCTTGCTTTTCTATTCAACACGCTTTTAATCAAGACTAATCAACAAATAAACTAAAAGTACTGCCATTTCCACATCAGTCCACTTGACTTTGAACTAAAGGCTATTGCTCAATCCACTATTTTGGGTGGACAGTGGACAACAAAAGCAGTTGTCCAAATGAGGCTGAAATTTTAACACCATTCAAGAGTTTTCAACACTAAAAAACCCTTGAAGAAATCAAATGTTATAACTGATATTATTTTTTTGACCTACATAGCAGTAACAGTTTGAAACATTAAATATAATATTTTCCATGAACAGGACTGTTCACTGGGTGTTTCATTGCCCTTCTTATTGGTTACGTTATAATGGCTCATATCATGGGGATGTACAAAAGACAACCTTTTTCACTTTACATGGAGACTGTATATCCAATACTTAGGCAAGTATTTGTATATTTTTTGTACATCTTTTCCTTAGTAGTATTTGTTATTGATGAACTCTAGTTAACAACGTTGGATCTTGTTTACAGCATGTTCAGCTTGATGTTCTTACATTTCTTCCTCTATGGCTGCAACATCTTTGCATGGAGAAAGACTCGAATAAATTACAGCTTCATTTTCGAGTTGTCGGCCACAAAGGAACTTAAATACAGAGACGTGTTCTTGATATGTACTACTTCAATGACAGCTGTCATCGGGGTCATGTTTGTTCATTTGGCATTGCTTTCAAAAGGATACTCTTACACTCAAGTTCAAGTGATCCCTGGCCTTCTCTTGCTGGTAATTTCTCAACATGATGCCATATTTTTTGTATCTAGGATTCATTGAGCCTCGTATCTAATTGGTCAGGTGGTGGTTATTTGATTTCTTACACATTTTCTTCATGTCACAGTTTTTCTTGCTGTTACTTGTGTGCCCCTTCAACATTTACTATCGATCAAGCCGCTACCGTTTCATCCGTGTGATGAGAAATATAGCATTTTCACCTCTCTACAAGGTAAATCCTTGCTCCAATGATCCATTCCCCATGATCACTTGGAAGCTTAAAGCTCTTCTTCAACATCAAGCTTGGTTTCATAATGTTCTCACCACTTTCTCAATTACTTTCTGTAGGTAGTGATGTTGGACTTCTTCATGGCAGATCAGCTATGTAGTCAGGTATAGTATAAATCAGCATGCTTAGCTACAAATTACTGAACAACTAGGCTTAACAGATATGTTAGAAAATGACTTCTCATAATGTTCTTGTGTTTGGTATAGGTTCCGATGCTGCGAAATCTCGAGTATATGGCCTGTTACTACATAACAGGAAGCTACAAAACGCAGAATTACAACTACTGTATGAATGCAAAGCATTACCGAGATCTCGCTTATGCCGTTTCCTTTCTACCTTACTACTGGAGAGCAATGCAGGTATAGGATTCAGTCATCTTTGGCAGTGCGAAGAATTTGATTATTCAACATTGATATCATTTGCACCATATTTTATTTTTATTTAACAAAGTTTTGGATTTTTGTGTTTTCAGTGTGCAAGGCGCTGGTTTGATGAGGGACAGACAAGCCACCTTGTCAATCTAGGAAAGTATGTCTCAGCAATGTTGGCTGCAGGTGCCAAAGTGGCATATGAGAAAGACAAGGCCAAAGGAGTTGGCTGGTTATGTCTTGTAGTGATTATGTCAAGTGGAGCAACTGTTTACCAAGTGTACTGGGACTTTGTAAAGGATTGGGGTTTGCTTCAAATGAATTCCAAAAATCCATGGCTTAGGAACGATCTTATGCTTCGACGAAAGACTGTTTACTACTTTTCCATGGTATAGCCACGACAAAACTCTAATTCTCGGTTTAGAAAAACTTTTAGCTGAAGAAAACTATAATCACTAACAATAATGTGGCATCAGTCACCAATGGAAAGAGATTTAGCACTCAAAATGATTCTATTTCTGAATATAATCCACATGGCTACTATAAAAGATATGAAAGACAGGGCAAAAGATTCTTAGAATTTCCTCTTCATTGGCTCATAATTTAGTTCAGGCAAAGCAGTATTCTCAATCTACTACTGATAAGATAGAAATAGAACCCAATACTTTGTACAATACAGGAAGATTTTAGGTGTCTTGTTAAGTACAGATTCTAAGACTGAACTAATTTTCACTTGTTTTAGATCCTATAGTGAATGTAGACTCTTATCAGACTCTCATCAAAATCTTTTATATTTGTTTGCAGGGCTTGAACTTTATTCTTAGGCTTGCTTGGTTGCAAACTGTTCTTCATTCAACTTTTGGACATGTTGATTCAAGAGTTACTGGACTGTTCTTAGCAGCTCTTGAAGTTATAAGAAGAGGGCTGTGGAATTTTTTCAGGTAAAAGTCACAAAACTTTTTCGGTTTATGAGCATGTGCTTAAAACGATGTAACTGTTTCAAGTCTTCTTCTTTTTGGTCCCTCTAATAAGCATCTGTACTAATGGCCCAGATTGGAGAATGAGCATCTAAATAATGCTGGAAAATTTAGAGCAGTTAATCCAGTTCCACTTCCATTTGATGAAATTGATGAGGTAGATTGATGCCCTATCAGCAACAGTCACTAACGGAATTCGAATCGACGTCAACCGACGATTTCACGGAACAAATGTTTTCCATAGGAATATTATTGTTCCCTTTCACCATCAGCAAAGCAAGCAACGTGATCTTCATTGCCTGTGGTTCAGTGGAATTTGAGGACAGTTCATACACTTGTATACAATTTTTTTTTTTTTTTAATTTGACAAATGAAAAGAAAATCATTCAAAATTGTACAGTTGTGTTAATTATCAAGCTAGTTAACCAACTGTGACAAGAATTTATCATGTTCTTCCTCCATTATTATTATTCACAATTCATCATATGATTTTACCAGAATACACAAAGTTTTACTGTTACTCTATTGTTAGCACTGCTCATCATCAAACAAAAGAGAAACAGAAAATAACTAAGCATTTTAAAATATAAAGAGTTTGAATATGATAAAATGAAGCCATAATTCAAAGCAGAATAGCAGAAACTTGTTCTTTTTGTTGTTGAAATTATGGCAAAAGAATTCCATATTACTGAAAGCAATGAATGAGTGAATTGAGAGTTGCTGAAGTTGCTGCTACAATCAATCTTTCACAATGCCTCTTATGGGAAACAAGAAATTATGTGAAGAATGCTTACATTTCACATGTATAACAATTATCATACATAAAATTTGAAGAGAAACCGTAAGAAATAATGTAAAAAAAAATTCATTTTTCGCAATTAACACTTTTTTTTTTCAATTTCTTATAATTATTCCTTTAACTTCTAAAAGTTAATTTCTTTTCGTAACATATTTAATCATTAACCATAGGATGTAAAGAAGTTAAATTTTTATTTGAATCTCGACATTAATCTCGACCAGTAAAGCTTGGGAAAAAGTATTATAACAAATTATCAAAGAAAAGATAAAAACTTTTCTTATTATTTATAAGAATTTCCAAACAATTTTCTCAAGAAAAGAAAGAAAAAAACACTTCTCATCAGGGTGGACCGGACGAAGTGTCGTCGGTTTAATTGGAAGCTAAAGGAAAACGACATGTCGGCTTTATAGACTATGAAGAGACCACCAGAAGCGGAAGCTTACTGTATAAGCGCCAATGGCATCCATGGCAGCGGCATACACTGTCATCTTTTCATCTCCCACTCTTCTTCAACATTCCTTTAACCCTTCACAAACTCGACCTCATCCATCTATTACCTCATTCAAACCGATAGTCTCTTCCAAAGCAAACCCTAGCAATGGTGTCTTCATTAGGTGAATAATCAAATTCTTCTTTTGTGTTTCCTTTATTATTCCCTTCATCTCTTTACACCACCAAATTGAGCATCTCTATTCCAGGAGTAGAAACTTCTGTACAGCACCAGTTAGTCGGGAACGCAGGTATAAGGTGCTTACTGTTTCTAGTTTGGTTGATGGTTATACTGGAGACGACGATGAACCTTCGCAGAGAAATTCGGATACGGTATGATTTTGTAATGAATATTGAACTGAGGTGGAGATTCTTGTTATTTGTCTTTTTTCGATTTGCAGGGGGCAGCCATTGACATAAAGCTTCCAAGAAGAAGTTTGATGGTAACGTTTACGTGTAATCAATGTAGTGAGAGGACGAAGAGACTCATTAATCGATTAGCTTACGAACGAGGGCTTGTTTTTGTTCAGGTACACCTTTATATTTCATTGTTCTATTGTGTTACAAAATCGTTTTCTGAATTCTATCAAAGCATTTGATACGATGAACCGTTTTGGATTTGCAAGCGAATCGTTGTTCTTGGAATACGCACAATTGGGAAATTCTTACAATATTTGTTGCATTTTTTGTTCCAATACAACAAAAGATGGTTTTATGATGTGGAATACCCTTCAATTCTTGCAATTATGATAGCTTTGGTCCATGACTGAAGCCATGAGGTACTAAATAGACTAAATTTCATGTTTGCAACGTCTAGCAGATTAAAGTTTTTTTTATTAAAAACATATAGTGTGTGTTATTGAAGTCGTTGTGAGTGTAACTCAGTATGTTCAAACATGAACATATACTATATTACCTTTGAAGTTTAGAGTTCGATTTTCCACCCATATTGTTAAGTGTAATTCTGCAGTATCTTTTAACCTATAAACTCTTTCGATGGTGTAGTAAATGCTGTTTAATGTGTTCTTAATGCTTCCAATTATTATTGTGTGCTCAGTGTGCAGGGTGTCAAAAGTATCACAAATTGGTTGACAATCTTGGCCTTATAGTAGAGTATGACTTCCGGGAGGAGGACGTGGATTTGGACTCAAGTTCAGATCAAGTTTGATGTGGTTCAACAATGTCATTTCTCTTTGCAACTTTCACTTCAAATCGGCCCCATTTTTTGAAAATTCATACTGAAGGTTGATGCACCTTTCTTTTTCAAAATCAATTCCTCTGGGGGACAGATACATCACAGTTTGGCAGGCAAATTGGATTGTTATTGATGGGGTAAAGGTAGGCTTGTATCAGCAGCTAGTCATGTTGATGTATAACTTTGACAATCATATGCTTCAATGAGCTGATACAGATTTATTAAGAAGGAATTATCAGTTTACTCAATTCAAAGGTTGAACTCTAGAAAAAGGAACGATTGATTTACTACTTGCTTGCTTATTGTTAGGTACAAATCAACATATGCACTCCGATCATCTTTTTCCATTACAAACAGAACAATATGTGGAAGATATTATGCATCTTAGTAAGAAATTTAGATGGATGATGGGCAATGGCTAGGGGTGGAGTGTTTTCTTTCTTTTGCTTCTTTCTTCTCCTTAGCTGAAAGAATTGTTGCATTACATCTGCACATTCTGATGCTAATACACCTCGTCGAATAGTCATTTTTGGGTGGAATGGGTGGACGGGTGCAGCAGGCTTCTCGGACTGTTCTGAGATATTCCCCTCTCCACCATTGGGAAAAAGTCTGTAAAGGGAAAAGCAAATCAAAGAAAATGTGAATGATTTATAAATTGATAGAACCAAAATAACATCACGTATCCAAATTTCAGATTTCAACCATCAGAAGGGATTGATACTTTTTTACAAAACATAATAGAAACAGAAATTAAACTTGGATCTGCTTAATCAAACTGTGACTAACTGAGGAATAGCCATAATGGAGTGTAGTATTATTATTACCAGTGGATAATTTGATCGTAAAACGCTTACCTGATCCAGCTGCCATCAGCTCCAAGAAGCTTGTTTGGTGCTCCCCATACAAGATTCTCGATCCGTGCCTGTAGTATCGCTCCAGCACACATAGGGCATGGCTCAAGTGTCACGTAGAGAGTTGTCTCCTGTAAATTTTAAAAAATGATCAAAGTCAAGTTCGATATCACAATAATTCTTCTTAAGAAAATAAGATCTCATGCAACATAAGTTCGTTCTAGTGTTCTAAATAGACAATTCAGCAGGCTAAGGTGTAAATTACTGCCCTTAAACTATGGCGTATTGATGCTTTCTCCCATCAAAAGACATCCAGTTCTTAAATGTTTATCACATGCTTAATAATTAATAGAAAAAAATAGTGCTTAATTAAAACAGCATATGAATAACTAGGTGATAGTAACAGAAAATTACAGCAAGCCTCCATGTCTTTAATTGCTTTGAAGCCTCACGAATACAAAACATTTCGGCATGGGCTGTAGAATCTCGCAACTCTTCGACCCTAAAAAATGACCTCGTCAACATCTAAATAAGAGCAATTATGTGAACATGATAGAGAATGAGCCAAAGTACTTACAGGTTGCAGCCACGAGCAATAATTTTACCGTGTTTCACCAACACTGCTCCAACAGGCACTTCCCAAGTATCAGCAGCCTTCTTGGCTTCAGCTAGAGCTTCCCTCATAAACATTTCATCAATTTTTCGCTGCTCAGTTTCAAGTAAGTATGCTTCTTCCCATTCATCAAACCGATCTTTTAGAACTTGCTTGTTTCTTTGAAGCTTCCTTTGTTTCACTTCCCCATCCTTGGTTTCAGTTGTTGATGTCTCTGATAATTTAGCACTAAAAGAATGCCCCAACTGATCTGCAGAGCTGCTTGCAAAGGCTTCGGTTTTACCACTTTGAGACATTTCTTGAATCGTGGGAGATTCTTTTATGCCTTGGGTAGACAGTGGTATGGATGATGGTTCTATATCCAAACCAGAAGAAATAACTTCAACCTTCGTACCGTCTGTTAAAATCGCTTCTCCAGAAACCAACAAAGTCCCACCTGATGGCTTGGGCTCCACTGTATTTGAGGAAGATGGAGTATCTACTTCATAGTATTTGCTTTTCACTTTCTTATCATCAGATAAATCTTGGCCTTGGGCAGAAAGATTTGGTTCTTCCAACTGATCCAATGAAGTGAATTCAGAAACTGTGGTTCTTCCCATTTTTGTATTGTCGCTCTCCTCGTGTTCACGGCCAGAAAACCATGTTTCATTACTAACAGACTCGTTTGGTGAATTTCTTCCACCTGATCTTAAAGCTGACTCAGAGGTTTCAGTGCGTGAATTCCAACGGAGACGAACTATGTCTGAAATGACATTCCACAAGGATTTGCCACTTCTCTTGACAATTGCGTTCTCACTGTGTGCACTAATCTCAGGATCATCAGTTTTGGGAGGCTGCTCGGTAGTTGAGTCCATTACATGCCACATTTCATCAGGAGGACCCTTGGTTCCAGAACTCCCAGACGAGAGCCTTGAGTCATGGTCCTTCCTTTGATAATCTACCAAATCACTTTCTCCATCCTGCTCTTCATGTAGTAAATCAACCTCGGAGGTATTTCTCTCTGCATGGGTTTCAGAAATTAAGAGTTCATTTCTGGACTTCTCCATGAACTCACCAACAAACTGTGCAGATGATCTCTCTAAACGGTCAGCAGAACCTAGAGTATCATCAGGAGTGATAACATACACAGGTTCCTCAATACTCTCATCTGCCCCACCTCCTCGGTAGGATTTCCGGTCCAAAGCTGGACTTCCTCCTGACTGCATGTAAGAAGCACCTGAACTGCTTCCTGATGTTCTTCTGGAAACTACTTGGCCCATTTCACTAGTAGAATCTGTTCGCAATGAATCTCTAGCTGCAAGCTGGGATGGAGGAGGCATTAATACTGCCTGTGACCTTTTATTTTCATCAATATTCACACCAATCCCTTGATAACTACTTTGGGAACTTAAATTAATGGATCCTTGAACTTTTAGTTTTTCTTCATGATTTTTAGACTCTTTTCCTGATTCAGTTTGCACCACACGATCATTATTTTGACCATGTCTTATTATGGTTTCCTTGACAGTTTTCTCCACTACTGATTTATTAGTTTCTTGCTTGAAAATTCTATTTTCAAATATTTTTTCAGAATGTGTAGCAGACATTTTATCAGTGCCATGAACCACTGAAGAGCCATCTCGGGAACCTTTTCTGGAAATAACTCTCTGAGAAGCTTTCTGATCTGTCGAAGATTTTATGTCTTTAGCCACAAAATTTGATGTTTTAACCAATGCTGCATTTTGTTCCTCATTTTGTGTTCTAATTTCAGAACTTGAAACAGAGGTGTTGGTATTGCCTTCTTTGATTACTGATATAACACCAAGATGAAGAAGTTTTTGTCTCGAATTCACTTCTCCAGTGGGATGGTTTTCTATTTGATGATATCCTTCTTCAACCTCCTGATTAGAAGATACATGGAGACCTGTACTTTCACTTGCATCAGACTGGCTTGTCTGCTGAGAGATAGAGATCCTTTCTCTCTCAGTTTTCCTATTTTCTGAAACTCCCAAAAGTTGTTGAAACGATGAACTTCGTCTTGAACTTTTTTCTTGAAGGACAGGACGACCAGTTCCATGATTGTTGTTGCTTGCTTTCGAGATTAGATTTGCATCTAATTCTAGGTTTTCATTCTTAATGGTTAGTCTTTTATGAGAACGAGAAATTTCTTCTGCACTACTGTGGCTTATTTCTGATACTTCTGTACGTTTTTTCCCTTCATTTATAGACACACCACCCACTTTCTTACCTGATACATCATATTTTTTTGATTCCTCATTCAAAGTCATAGCTTTTTTCAATTCCTCTTCCTTGTCAACAAACTTCTTCGTGCTTGAAGTACTTACAGAACCACTTTCCCTGGCCCTTGACAATCTTGAGTTCATCTCAGAGGTTCCACTTGTGGAGGATGTTACTGTTGTTGATATTTCAGTAAGTTCATTCTCTGAGTTCTTCCTCACGTGCCAATTGGCATTATTTCCAACTGTAGTATCATGGACTACTGTTTCCTCTTCTCGTCCCCTCTCATCGTCCGCTTGCCTCCTGAATGTTTCCTTGACCTGCCCATCTAATTTTTCTCCCACATCACTCAAAGAGTCGTATCTATACCCACTGGACGATTCTTCAACAAATTGTACCTTCTTGTCTTCAACTTCAGCATCACTCTCAATATCCCCAGAGGAGGAGAGTGAATAATAAGATGAACAAGTGGACCCTTCTTTTCTTAAACTCTGTCTATCAGCTCTTGAATGAACTAATTGATCACCAATCAATCCATATCCATCTTTCCTCAACTCAACTGCCATTGATCCGACTTTATTGTTATGTTTACTATTTAAAGAACCAAACTCATTGTTTTTCCTCTCTTCTCTTTCTTGCTGGTGGTTACTCTCTCTTTTTCTATCTACTCTTTTCTTTTCAATTGAACTTACCGTTTTCTCCTCGACGCCTCTTCTCACTTTTTTCTCCAGTTCTACTCGTCTCAATGAACTTAAATTTCTCTCCTTCGCTCCGTATTTTTTTTGGTTTCCCACTTCTAGTCTCTTAGATGACTTAATTTTTTCCTGGCTTCCAAAGCCCTCCCTTATCAAACTGATCATTGCCTCAGCAATGTCCTCTTCATCAAATCCATCCGATTTGTCAAATTCACAATCACTATCAGAAGCCATACAACATCTTCTATATCTCCTTCCCTCACTACAATGACAAGTCCTACCATCACTTACAGAAAAAGGAACCTCATAACAATCCAGAACACGCCCATATTCCGGAAGCGTGTAACAGAACCGGTTTCGGCCACCCATCATCAATCTCCTAGAGATCGACCATTGAAGCAGGGTGGATTGCCTCGGCCCATAGAAAATACTAGAGCCTACAGGCACTCTGTAGGTTGGAAATGTATAACAAACACAACAAGAACAACATGATGACGATGGAAGATTCAATGGGTTTCCATTACATCTTTCATTTAAGAAGATGGGACGCTCATTAAAGCAATGGGAAAGAGGCCCTTTACTCCGAATAGAACATACAGCTGAGCTGACATAAGTGTTGTACATAATTTTGTTAAGTTTCCAGCAAAGTGAAAAAGATGAGTGGAATTTTACTCACCTTAAAAAAAGGAGCCTCGAGGGGTTCACAGATCGCGTAAGCTGAAGCTCGAAGTAAAACAACCTTCTGGGGCCGTCTGGATTTTGAATAGCAGATTAGCTCGACTGTGACCATGGAAGTAACAAAACCAATTCACGGAGCTTTGAATCGGTGGGTTGACTCGCCGATTCTGGAATTTCAGTTGAGAACTCAGAAGGCATTTGATAGACGATAGCTCCGCCCATTTTTCTGGGCTTCAAAGTTCAAGTGTATTGGGCCCGGACGGACGGGCCCGGCCCAAATGATGAAACGGATCGGATCGCCTCAAATGACAAAGCTTAGAAATAGAGAAACTATTAGAAATTAAGTTTGTAACAATTCTGTTCATAACTCAATCTTTACAATTTTTAAATAGAATTGATTCTCAATTAATTTATAAATCTAACAATAGAGTGATTTAATTAAATCATACTAATATTTTTTATCTTAATTAAATCATACTAATATTTTTTATGTTGATTAAGTCATTATTTATTAAAAGTTTAGAGACTAAATTAAAGTTTTGGAGAGAATGGTTTATGATTAATTAGTGGTAAAAAAAAAACTCGTTTATAGTGGCAAATGAATTGTCATTATTTCTTAGTTGGACGATCAAATCTGATTATTAGTGGGGGTTTTTATAATAATCTCTCAAGATATTTTGATTAAAAATGAAATGCATTTCAAGTGGGAGAAATTAAATCTCATCATTTATGGTTACTTTTATGGACCAATAATTACTACTTAACATAGTCATAAAGACGTCTTTATCATGATTAGCAACACATTAAAACATATCACCTAAAATTGAGATGGACTTTCTTTAATATCAACTTCTAAATGGTCTCCCTCTTCATTATTATTAATTATTTTTGGAAGTTTCTATGATCAAAATGTATACATAGGACCACTAAAGTGTTGCCATAGTGAACAAATGTATATAAAATATATATTATTATGTATGTATACCTTTTAATCTTCAATTTACATGATGGCAACTATCAATTTAAGAGTTAAAATTGAAAAAGTCTAAGAGATTATTGGTTCTCCACCTTCAATCCAATAGAATGAGCTGTCATAACCAATTACGATCCTTCATATTTCAAACTCTAATAATTCACAATTAACTACAAAACTAACTATTCTCTATCCATTATTCTCTCTTTTTGTCAATAACCTAAACCAAAATAATATTCACCGCGAACACTACCTATTATAACCTAACTCAACATCACAAACATCCTTTAAATCTTTATAACATCAAATGTTGTAGGACTAACTTGTTGAAGATCCCAATACTAGAAAAATCAAAAGATCATCTCACACTCCTTATAAAATAAATTAAGTTACTTCTCGAAAAGAGAGACCATATTGAACGAAGATGGTTTGTGTAAATATAAATGGAAATAATAGATGTAGGGAAGTATTAAGAAGATAACAAAGGAGTATATAATATAATGGAGACAAAGAGGACAGTGAGCAATCTTATTAAAATATATATTGTTTAGGATTAGGGAATCTTGTGGTGGTTTGATTGAAGAAAGGTTGGAGAGTTGTAGTACAGTTGTGAGGAAAGGAGAAAACAAAATGTGGTACCCATATGTACTTCTGCTGTTTCCATACCCATATACACATATATATATCCAACCTATGCAATTTTCTCAATATTAAAACTATAGTTGTCATATGTTATTAACTATATTAATCCCACTGTCTCTTTGGTGCAACCTATTTCATATATATAAAATGCACCCACCACCTTTTAGGTTGTTTTTTCTTTTTATTAGATTAGTTAGGATATCATTCGTACGGTGTGTAATATTCAACTATTATGGTATCTTCGAATGAGAAGAAAAAGAACAACGGATTGAGATTTAAATCTTTAATTAGCTCATTACGTTAACTAATCATTTTTAGGTGAGTTGTCATTAATAAAAGAGTGGTTCATAAAACTAATTATATTATTATATCTATTGTTTGATTTGGAGTGTTTTTCATATTGTGATTGACAAGTTTAATCAATTCTAACAATTTAATATAATATAAAAAATTTGAATTTCTAACTTTTATATTAGTCGAAATATATTTTCTAACTAAAAAAAAAAAAGATAGATTATTCTTCCTCAAACGTTTAACTAACTTGATATCATAAATCGAATTTTAACTAACTTGAGATCATAAATCTAATTATTAATTTAGTAGAGTGGTTAGAATAATTTGATTGAACAATAATTTGGAATTAGGAGATGCTTTGAATGGAAGAGAAAGGGAAGAAAATGGAGGGAGGGGTGACAAGCAAATGCCACCAATTAGGGATGATTGTCAACTATTTCCAAAGCACTCATTTTCAAATATGAAAGTCACATTTATCCACTAATATCTATGTGTTTAATCCCTTCCCCTCCCCATATTCTTTGTTAGTTTAACCTATCACCCACCAATCCCATTATATTTAACTAAGTTTCCCTTTCAAATTTTGATTCTAATCTAACCCTATATATTAAATGTTTTCATTTATAATTTTAGTTAGTTTATTATTATATATAGGTTAGGTGAATAACAAAAGTGGTAAAATAAAACTATCTGCCTAAAAAAAACTACAATATGGGTATCATTTGTGAGAAATATACTTGGAATTTATCAACTATGTAGTTGACCCTTTCTTCACAATATGATTTAAACATGCAAAGTACCCTTTGTTATATATATTAACAATTTATGATATTCCCAAAATCCAAAAGAATTATGATGATATAATTCCAAAATTAAACCATCTAATTTCATAGGCTAATTAATAAAAATAATAATCTTACATATTAAATGTATTTTTTTGACTATTTTGCATAGTTCATTAATGAGAATTAACTATCAATTTCAATAAATAATAATATAAAATAACGGCAATAAATATACATATACCTAATCATCTTATTATTTCCTTTAGATAATAAACAAACTACGATTTTCAGAAGAAAAAAATAAAAAAGGTAAAATCAAAATTCTCATAGAAAGATTAATTATTTTCGAGTTAGGATTTTTAATTTTGGTAACTAACACAAAAAAAGTTCATTTATTACAATCATACCCCTATCACATTCGAGCAATTTGCACCACACGATCCATTTTGAATTATTATTATTTCTTTTCCATCTTATTAATGTCGAACCCGACCCATCATCCCCGGTATTGGTTGCCAGACATCAATAACAGTACACCAACTTCAACACGTGGCCCTATCATCGACTCCCACCTCACCACATTGGTCACCCGCGTTTGAATTGGTCATTTTTTAAAAAACTTTTTGTTTCTTACTCCCTATGGAGACACCTATCAAATGTAATATATAGTTTTGAATCATTTTTTATATAGTTTGAGTCATTCCTTTCTTCTTTTTTTGTCTTTTTAACTTTCATAATTATCTTAGTTTGATGTTAACACTTTTGAACTTTCTAAATATATGGTTTAATAAACTTTAAAGGTGTCCTATGTTATGTTTTCTAGTATTTTATTTTAATTTTTTGAACTTTTTCCATTTCGTTTATAATTATATTAATATGCGACAAATAGGTCATCATGGAAGTCAATAAGAAGTTAAAGAGTCATGAAGTCTATAAAATTTTGAACTTTTAGAGCTTACTACGAGGAGTTTAATTATAATGTATATTAGTTGATGCTTTTGGTGAGGAGAGATTGATAGAGTTTTTTAATGAAAGAAATTATAAACTTTGTAAGTTGAAGGATACGAAATTACTATAAAGTAGAAATAAAATAAAAGGTAAGAAAATTAAAATTGTGAGGAAAATATGAGATAAAAAGTCCAATATATATTAGGAAGAACAAATTAAACATTATTGATGAGAAGAAATGTTGCCCCCACCACTCCATTTTCTTGCTTATTTCATTAGGACCATTTAGTTGAGGTGAAGAAAAATAGAAACTCCAATGATCCAGGGACCATTTGGTTGAATTAAATTGATGTGTATTTTTTCATAAAGAATATATATATATATACACGCATGTACACATATACACTTACATATAAAATATAACGATAGGTCGGTAGCGTATTTATCGATTGATTAAGATGGAGGCTTAACCAAAACAGTTTAATTTGATAACATACGTGAAGCTTTAGTGTGAACATAATTACTTGCTTGTAAAAGTAACACAACTACTGCAAGTTATTGTTAGGTTTGGTATAACACTGTAATTACTTACTTATTTATGTGTTAATATCTTGGAGAGTTGACTTATTTATAAAAATAAAAGTTGCAAAATACAATGATCACCAATAGATTTGTTGTTATATTTGTATTTTTTTTAAATGTTGTTATATATTTAATTATTATACCTAAAATATTACCTATTATAGTTACTCTAAACAAATCAAAATAAGTTGAAATTCTATATCAATAAGTAATTGCTAATTAAGATCTAACTTTAAAATATATCATTTACTAACAAAAGAAAAAAAAACCATTCCAACTAAGAGCTTGATCTATATAATTGATTAAATATTTAATTATTAATAATTTGTTAAAATAAATTGTGGATTGGCTATGAGACAAATATCATTAGCCAAAAAAATATATTTTATATTTTAGTAGGAAATAAATTGGGAAGACTTTTGGTAGGTCAACAACTTGTCCGTTTAGCAATTTTATCATTTTCAAACAATCAAATTCAATCATAGTTGTTTAGCAATTTTATCATTTTCAAACAATGAAATTCAATCGTAATATAATCAATGTTAAATTAACGAACAACCATTTAATTATTATTGAGTGCATGAACAAACAAAATTTCCAATAAATGGGGTCGAGTACTCTGAAAGTGCTTAAGAAGTACACATTAAAAAGTGGAGGTTGAGCTCTAAAAGGAGAAGTTGTAAAGAAAAATGAACAAAACTAATAGAGTACTAAACTAAAGAAAGATCTAAATTCATAGAAATTAAAGTGGCTAAGGGTAGTGCTCACTTGGGTGCTTGAATGGATGGTTTGGTATCTTTTAATTATTTCATTCTATTCTCATTCTTATTCCTATTTTGCTTCCTTTTTCCCCTTTTCATTTCTTTTCCTATTTGGAGAAAGAAAATATTGTGCCTTGGGACAACTTTTTTTTTTTTGCATGTCAATGAACTTTATTTAACTTGTAACCAGTCATGTCTTCTTTGTTTTTGCTTTGATGTAAAGATTAATAATCTAAAGCATAATATTTTACCCTAATTTTAGGTTAAGTTTTTTCAATGATCATTAGATATTAAGGGAGTGTTTGGAAAAAATAGTTATTTTAGTTGAGTTACAATAGATTGTATTTGGGAGTGTAAACCATTTTTGTTTGGGTTATAATTACATAAGTTTGAGGTATGAAGTATTTTAGTTTGAGAAGGAAATAGTAAATACAGTAGCGAAGAATAAAAAAACCGTTAATGAAAAATAATAAAAACGGTAGCAAATTGAAGCTTTTGAAATACGGTTTAATATAACCCTACATATTTGGATTTAAGTTTTAAAATTAGTTTTTAAATATCTTAATGTTACAAATTTATTTTTGAAAAAAAGTTTTGTTTTTATTTGGTGTAGAAGTTTCAAGGTTATAATTTAATCGATTTTAAGGAATACTCACTTTTAGTCATTAGTGTTAATATTTGTTATTTAATTTCAATAAATAAAAGAATTTTAATTAATTAGGTTTATGTATTTGTTTTCCATACATAAAAACTAAGGTCAACCAACAAATTTTTTTTTTCCTCACCCCTCCAAAACATGAAAATAGAAATAGCAAAGCTATTATCTTCAATGAAATAGTATCTAACAAAGATAAAAGTAACACCCGATGTCAAAATTAGTTGAAGTGTGCATAAGTTGATTCAGATACTCACGAATATATAAAAATAAAAACAAAAACAAAAAAGACAATTTGAATAGAGCCGAGAAGTATATATATATATATATATATATATATATATATATATATATATATAAATATAACAGCTTCATTTAAAATAAAATAGAAAGAGAAAAGGAAAAATTAACAAATTAGTAAAGCAATTACCTCACCCTTGTTGAGTTATTTGGTTGCTTTACTTTGTGTACTCAATAGTTTGCATTCATACATTAGAACAACATATAGATGTAAGAGATTAAAAACTCCCTAATCTCTTAATTAAGATTAGAAATATATTATTTAACCTATTAAATTAGCTTGAAACATAAACGACAAATAAATAAAGAAGGAAGGAAGTAAATATTATAGAAGGTGTACTTTGTGGTAAGTTAAAATTAAATAGTGGAAGACAGAATTATAATAAAGAGTCACCTGAATAATGATAGTCCCAAAGGTGGTAGCTATAGAGAAAAGTACTTCTCAATGAACACCAATTACCTCTAATGCCCCTATCTCATGTTGACCTCTCAACCAATCACTATATATATATTTTTTTTCTTTTTAATTTGATTACATTATTTCTATTCGTGGAAAAATACAAATTCAAATGTCCCTCACATTCTTACCTTCATTCCACCTTTTTCTTCCCACCTGTTTTTTTTAGGTTTGCCTCTTTTTTTTTTTTTTTTTTTAAATAATAATAAATAAAAATTGACCCTTCCTATTTTATTAGGTTTTTTTCCACTTGCTCTTGAGATGACACCTTCATCATTTTGTTTCTGTTCTTTCTATTCCTCTTTTGTCTATCACAAACAATCTTGTGCGACATCTTCTATTATTTGTTATGCTTATTAACAATTCTATCATTTTTATTTCTAAATCAAATACTTGGATTGGATCTTCTTTTCCCCTTTTCTTTTCTACTTTTTTTTTACAAGTCAATTACTAACTCTAACCTATATCATTTTTTTTTTTATCGTAACAAAACTATCTTATATTTTCAATTAATCCTTTTATTAATGGTGCAGGAAAGTATTTAAGATATGAATTGAAATTATGTCATAATGATGATCTAATTTTTAGATTTTTAAAAATTTGGTTGGTTTTGGTGGCCATTTTTCAGCCTTCTTTTTCAAGAGAAACACAGTTTTAATTGTTCTTAAATAATAATCTATAATTTTCTTCAGCCAATTTTGAGAATGTTGAAAATATTTGCCTTGGAAAAAAGGTATATAGTTGTCCAATGCAATAGAATTTTCTCTTTTGTGAAAGTTACCTTTTTTACTTATGGAACAATTCAATTTGTCAACAAAATGTTCCAATTTATTTTAAATCAAAATTATAAAGAAAAATTACTTTGGACGTATTTACAAGTATAGAAAAATATCGTCATTATTTGTGATATTTTGATTTGTTTGAGTTGAAAACAACCCAAGTTTATACTAGAAAAATAAAAAATGATAAATATATTATGTCATAAGGTAGAATAGAATGAAAGTTTAATTTTTACTTTTCACAGTATCTTTTAATTATGTCCTTAATACCGCAATTGGAAGGTTAAGCCTTAGAGCGATGTCTAAATATATTTCAAAAAGAAAAAAAAAAGTTTTGTGTAAATGTATAGATATTTAGTTTTGTACTTTTCAAAAAATATTTTTTTGAGTTAAAAGAAACAAATTTATAAATAAATATTTGAAAACTACTTTACACTTTTATATAGCATATGATTATTATTATTATTTTGGAAAAAAGTTAAGCTTGTTTACAAAACCCTAATTTGCTTTTTTCTCTCTTTACAATCCTTACATAGATTAAATAATAATAATTAAAATATATTTTTCCAATTTTATTTGAACTTGAAACATTTTAAATAATTTTATGACTCAGATTTCAATAATTTTAATGTTGAAAACCATTTGTCAAATAGTTGATATCATTGACAATACAAAGGTGAGAATTAGAATAGTAAAGGATGAAAATGATACATATAAAATAGAATGTGATTGGTGCATGGGAGGGTTAATTATGAATTATGATGTGAAATGACTTGGGAAAATAGACCCACCTAAGTTAATTACAATAACTAAAAACAAAGTGAGAAATTAAAGAACTGAGTTTACTTGGAAGTTGGGGAAAGATTTTATACAAAACCATAACCTAACCTACACACAAACCCCACAACTTGTCCATTGCTTCTGCTCATTCACATACTCACATTCCCCCCTTCTTTTATTTTTATTTTTATATATATCAGCTCACTCTTTGAATATTCCCACGTGAATACATGCAATCGTGTAATCTTTTGGTTCCTCTTCTTCCATGAGAATTTATTGAATTATATACAATTTTGAATATCCTTTTTTTTTTTAATTTCCAGCGAAAAAGATATTGAGTAAGATTCAAATATCGACCAACGGTGATAATAAGAACAAAAGTTTAGAGTTTTGACCCATGGATAAAGACTAAAGTTATGCAGTTTGCTTCAAAGGTGGTGGTTTCAATCTGTTCATCCCACACACTCACCAATCTCAAACCATTGTAGACCGATGGCTTAGATCCTTGGGACAATGAAGGAGACTTGCTATCATTTATGTATTTTACTACATAATTTTACCTTTTGAGTTTTATTTGGTTCTTATGTCTAAAATTGTTACATAGTTTAGTTTTCATTAGATTCACAAGTAAAAAGTAAAAAAAAATCTCAAATAAGAACTAAGTAAAAATGAAGCACAAAATTTAGAAGAAAAAAAAGGGTAATATTTTCAAATCTTTGGACAAAACAGGAAATAAGAATATTTATTTTCCTACATTTATACATGGAGAAAAGAAAAGTCAAACATACCCACGAGCCATGACCCATCAAACTTAAAATTCATAAGATTAATGGGGAAGTTAGTGATGAACATGGGGAGTATGAACTATGATAGTTGATAAGAGTATAGTAGGTGTAAAAATAAATATTTTTGGAATTAATCACATCAATTAAGAAAGACAGTGAAGGGTGAGATTGGTTTGACTTTGACCACAATCGATACGTTTCGCATCTTTAGTTAATTAATCAATCGCAAAAAATTCTTTAATTACATCTTAGTTTTAATTTCCCTTTTGAAAATTTTTATTTTTAATTCATTTTCAGATTCTTCAAGGTCCCTTTTTTTTGAGGTATTTTGCTGTAAAAATCTCCACTTTAATTTGCTTCAAGTGAAGGGAAAACTCCTATAATTAAACTATATTAACCAAGTTATTAGTAACAAATCGAATGTATGACAATGGAAAAATAATAGAAGCAAATTACAAATTAATGGGATTTTAGAAGGAAAAGAAAAGTTTGTTTATTGTTTTGTCTGTTTGTTCTTCTATATTATTCCGTGGAGAAAGGCAAACTGATGCAGAAGAGAAAAACAGTCGCCATTGGTGGTGAGCTTCGGAGTTTTTCTTTTTCTTTTTTTCTGTAAAGCTTTTAAATATCAAACACTCACTAGCGTTTTCATTTCTGCCAAATGGGTAATGACATTCTCTGTCTTTTGTGTTATCTAGGAAACTTGCCGAATTCCGAAACAATCATGGCAGAAGAGAAGAAAATTTGGTGGTTGAAATAATTAAAAGCGCGGCTTCTTGAAAAGTGGAGAGAAAAGAAAAAAAATGCGAGAGATCGAGTCCAAGTCTTCGTATAAAACTTCAAGGTATCGAGGAAGAGTTACATATATGGAAATCTTTACTTGTATCTCTCTGTTTTGCTCCTCCAACTTTTTGGTGGCTTTCCGCCGAAACGCTTTGGCGGTATCTGGCATTTCTTGAAAATTTTGAAGTTTTCTGTTTCTGGGTTTTTATGATGAGGACGGAGATTACAATATAAACCCATCTTTATATGTTTTTTCATGGGTTTTTTCTGATCCTTTCTTATCACGTTCTCTTTCTCTCAACTGGGGTTGGCTCCTACTCTGCAAAGGAACTTTCAAAGATTCACATCATTTATTAGTGTTGATTCGATTTGGGTACTGTACTTTTGAGCTTTCGACTTGATAATGTTTAAAGTTGTTGTTAACATGGGTCTGTTTTAGTTTTGGTATTGGGTTTCTTTACTTTTTCCCCTTTTGGATTGGAGGAGTGGATGTTTGGGGAATTCCAAGATTTCTTCATTTGGATGTTGTTAAAATTTCTTTTAGTTGTACCGTGTAAATTGTGGGAACTTCAATCGGTGGGATAGAAAAAAATGGGCGGTGGCAGGAGGAGAAAGCTGCATTTTAGCAAGATCTACTCGTTTGCATGTGGGAAAGCTTCTTTAAAGGATGATCATTCACAACTTGGGGGTCCGGGGTTTTCTCGAGTTGTTTTCTGTAACGAACCAGAGTGTTTTGAGGCAGAAATTCGAAACTACATAGACAATCGTATTAGTACTACTAAGTATACTCTAGCTACTTTCCTGCCTAAGTCATTGTTTGAGCAATTCAGGAGGGTGGCCAATTTCTATTTTTTGGTCAGTGGGATTCTCGCTTTTACTCCTCTTGCTCCTTACACGGCTGTCAGTGCGATCATCCCTCTTATTCTTGTCATTTCGGCCACAATGATCAAAGAAGGGATTGAGGATTGGAGGCGGAAAAAACAGGTATGTATTTCTCTTGTTGTTTAGTTGTTTGACTCGATGTGTTAAACTTGATCCTTTCATGGCCTCTTAACTCCTCTTCTCTATGTTAATCCTAATATATTGAACTGAATTATCACGTTGAAGTTTCCTCAATTCATTTTGAAATGTTGGAAAGATCATTTTTCTTTGCCAGATTCCCCTTTATGGCAGACGTAGTTTCATTATGAATGAAAGGGTGCTATCTTTCTTTGGGTGGCTATAGCGAACTTTGTAGGGGATGATATTAACTAATTTAATGATATTCTTGGCAGTTAATAGGGGTTTGGGTTAAACATGAAAACATCCATAAATGATAAGTTTTTGTTGGGATTCATGTGCTGTGTACTGTTATTAATTTTGCCTAAAAGATTATAAGGATTTGAAAGATAGATGATTTCAGAAATTATAAAATTAATATAAATCCTCATATTAATTTTTGCTATTCATCTCACATTGGTCTCTAATTTTGCTATTGGCCCTTTTCAGGATATTGAGGTTAACAATAGAAAGGTTAAAGTGCATCAAGGTGAAGGAGTTTTTGATCACATAGAGTGGAAAAATCTTAGGGTGGGTGATATTGTGAGAGTGGAGAAGGATGAATTCTTTCCAGCAGATATTATATTGCTTTCATCCAGTTATGAGGATGCAATCTGCTATGTTGAGACAATGAACCTTGATGGTGAGACAAATTTGAAACTAAAACAAGCATTGGAGGTGACTTCACATATGAACGAGGATTCTATGTTCAACAGCTTCAAGGCTATCATAAAATGTGAGGATCCAAATGCAAATTTGTACAGTTTTGTTGGTAGTATGGAGTTGGAAGAGCAACAATATCCTCTATCTCCTCAACAACTACTCCTTCGAGACTCTAAACTCCGGAATACAGATTATATATATGGGGTGGCTGTCTTCACTGGTCGTGACACAAAAGTTATTCAAAATTCTACGGATCCACCTTCAAAGAGAAGCAAGGTTGAGAGGAAAATGGATAAAATTATATATATTTTGTTCTGTCTTCTATTTTTTCTTGCTCTTGTAGGATCTATATTTTTTGGCTTTGTGACTGACGATGATTTGGAAAATGGGAGAATGAAGAGATGGTATCTCAGGCCTGATGATGCCAGAATTTTCTTTGATCCAAAAAGGGCTCCAATAGCTGCAGTTTTCCATTTTCTTACGGCACTGATGTTATATAACTACTTCATTCCAATTTCACTGTATGTATCAATAGAAATTGTCAAAGTTCTTCAGAGCATATTTATCAATCAAGATATTAATATGTATTATGAAGAAGCTAACAAACCTGCTCGTGCGCGCACCTCAAATTTGAATGAAGAACTTGGTCAAGTCGATACAATACTCTCTGACAAGACTGGAACACTGACCTGTAATTCAATGGAGTTCATTAAGTGTTCTATTGCAGGGAGGGCTTATGGACAGGGTTTCACAGAGGTAGAAAGGGCTATAGGTAAACAAAAGGATTCACCTCTGCATGAGGCTACCAACGGGGTGAATCACCATGAGGATGGCAATGATAAAGCTTCACATATCAAGGGCTTCAATTTTAAGGATGTTAGGATTATGAATGGGAATTGGGTTAACGAGCCTCATGCAAATGTCATTCAAATGTTTTTCCGTCTTCTTGCAACTTGTCATACAGCAATACCTGAAATCAATGAGGATAATGGAGAGGTTTCTTATGAGGCTGAATCTCCAGATGAAGCAGCATTTGTGATTGCAGCTAGAGAACTTGGCTTTGAGTTCTACAAAAGAACACAGACAAGTATAGCACTCCATGAATTTGATCCTTCATTAGGCAAGAAAGTTGATAGGTGACTGTTTACTATATCTGCTATCGGTTGATTGTTAGCATACTCATGAGCTTCATATATTCAAAACACATGACAAATTTAAGGCATTGAATCTAGCTTTTTCTGTAAGTTAAAGAAATTTAGTGGTGGTAGATGGGCACCGTTCCTGATTTTTCTTTCAACCACTCCCACTCTCCGGCTCATAGTGGCATATTGTAGATTGTATCCTTAGTTGATATTGTGTGGCATGCTCTGCTTGGTGTACCTAAAATGTCTCTCTTACTCTCTCTCTCTCTCTGTTTCCATGCTCACATATAGATGATAGATGTATCATTTTGTTGATCGTCAACTGCCACCATTGTCATCAGTGTTCTCTTTTTGCAGGACATATAAACTGCTGCATGTTTTGGAGTTTAATAGCTCAAGAAAGCGGATGTCTGTTATAATAAGAGATGAGGAGGATAAAATATTATTATTCTGTAAAGGTGCAGACAGGTCTGTGGTTTAAACGAAGGGTTGTGGTTTATCAAATTCTTATCTCTAGAATCACCATATTTCCATTCCTCTTGCAGTATCATGTTTGAAAGGCTTGGAAAGAATGGAAGGAAGTTTGAAGAGGAGACCAAGGAACATGTCAATGAGTATGCTGATGCGGGATTGAGGACTTTGATACTTGCCTATCGTGAGCTTGAAGAGGAAGAATTCAGAGAATTTGACAACGAGTTCATGAAGGCCAAAAGTTCTGTTAGTGCAGATCGAGAATCATTGATTGAGAAAGTAACTGACAAAATCGAAAGGAATCTAATTCTTCTTGGCGCCACTGCAGTTGAGGACAAGCTTCAAAATGGGGTGGGTTGAGAAGTGTCAACGGTTGATAATGGTGAATCACTGTAACAAAAGGGATTGAAATTGATGTTTATTCCTATTTTGCTGTTAGGTTCCTGAGTGCATTGACAAGCTTGCTCAGGCGGGAATTAAGATTTGGGTTTTAACCGGGGACAAAATGGAGACTGCCATTAATATTGGGTATGGATACTTGTTTTCCTGATTTGAAATGTCCATTTGAGGCCCAGTTGTATCATATCTGGACTAAAACTAACTCTAGGGCGTAAAATTACAGTTTTGCCTGTAGCTTACTACGACAAGATATGAAGCAAATTGTTATTACTCTGGAGTCATCAGAAATTCAGGCTATAGAAAAGACAGGGGACAAGGCTTCTATAATCAAGGTGAATCTATATTCATTCCTCATTAACTAAACCGCGGAGTCCACATAACCATTCTTGTTTATGTGTACGTGTTGGCATGGACAATCTGATATTTGTTGCTTTTGTATATACATCATTTAAATTTTTTCCTGATGCTACAGATTTTAAATATGGATGTATATATCCTATACATTATCTTACATCCCACTTGTTGAGTAGGCTTTGCCCATGAATTGAATATTTACATCAATGATAGAATTTTATAGAAACACGAAGGATGTATGAACTAAATGGCTAAATCAACAAGTGCTTGTGTTATTTCTTGTTTTTCTCTCTTCCTGGTTGATGTTGTTCTTGCTTTTTTGTGACAAAAAATTCTCTATTTGAGATTCGGAGAGTTTCCTGAACTCAATTTTTCTCTACGTTGTGCTGGAGATGAATCAAACATTATAAAATATTCAACTATTTAAAGTATGAAGATAACGGTTTTCAATGGATATTTTACTGAGCATGGTTGGACCTTTTTATCACTGAAAACTAAATTTTTTTAAAGAGAAGTTTTTCTTTTTTTGTTTTTCTGTATGTTGAAATATTATTGTCACTTTTCTTTAATTATCATCTGACTCCCATCCTTCTTTGTGGTGAAATCTTTCTGACAATCTTGTAGGCATCAATGCAATGCGTCCTTGATCAAATTACTCAAGGGAGAGCTCAGATCACTTCACCAAATGGGTTATCTGAAGCATTTGCATTAATTATTGATGGAAAGTCACTTTCTTATGCTTTAGAGGACAGTATTAAGGCATTGTTTCTTGAGGTAGCGACACATTGTGCTTCTGTTATTTGCTGCCGTTCATCTCCAAAACAGAAGGCACTGGTTGGTTTTCGTACTTTTAGTCTTTATTTTTGCTTAAAAGTCTTATCTAAAAATATTGACCTTGATTTATGGTGGCAGGTGACAAGGTTGGTTAAATCTGGAACACGGAAAACAACTTTAGCTATTGGTGATGGTGCCAATGATGTAGGGATGCTTCAAGAAGCTGACATTGGAGTGGGCATTAGTGGTGCGGAAGGAATGCAGGTGCTGAAGAGTGTAGATGAGACTTATGTTCTGATAATTCAAGAACAATATTATTTTTTCAACATCTCACCAAGTTTTTTATATTTCATCCCAGGCCGTTATGTCAAGTGATGTTGCAATAGCACAGTTTAAATTCTTAGAGCAACTGCTTCTTGTGCATGGACATTGGTGCTACAGAAGGATATCATCAATGGTAATACATTTACATATCTGGATTCAGCCAATATCGTTTTTCATAATTCTCATTCTTTTTTATTGATGAGTTTACCTCTCTATTTGCAGATTTGCTACTTTTTCTATAAGAATATTACTTTTGGTTTTACCATATTCCTATACGAAGCATTCACATCATTCTCTGGGCAACCTATATATAATGATTGGTTTTTATCACTTTACAATGTTTTCTTCTCGTCGCTTCCGGTGGTAGCTTTGGGAGTTTTTGATCAGGATGTATCTGCAAGACTCTGCCTCCAGGTATGCTTATATTCCTGTTTTTCGAAAGGTTTGCATGTACCGCAGGGTGAAATACAAGCTTCTTTTTTGGAACATAAATGAATGGCATATATTTTGACCTTTGACCCTTGATTTGTGAATTACATATACTGTTCCTATAACTGCTTGAGTTCTACTGAAGTAATGGGGAGGGCTCTTTGATGGAAACCGGCCAGGAAGCCATTCTAGTTATGGCCGTTTTTGCCATTTTCTCATGAACACTAGCCTACAATTGATTCATGAGATCAAAACCCAGTAAAAATTTGAAATTATGTAAATCCTTTTCATTCTTTTCAAACATAAATCCATTTGATTGCTTCAACCCTGAAACACCTTGAGGACCATGCACATATATTCCATCTTTTTCTTGTGTAAGAAAATGAAGGCCTCAAGTTTGCCTCACAATTATCGCAAGAGTAGGGATTCTTAGAGAGAAAACAGAATAAAAAAACACCATAGGAAATTCTACAATTTAGGTTTTCAAGTCACAAGAGGATATAAGAAGAGGAAAGCCAAGGAATCAAAAGAATATAGGGGAAGAGGTTAAAGAAGAAGACAAGACCAAGAAAAAAAAAAACACCATAGGAAAATGACTTATCTATATTTTGCATTAAGACCAGTAGGTCCATGTAAAAATGAGTGCAATTGGCCGAATTTTAGGCTTCATTTCTTTGTTTTATGTGGCAGTTTCCTCTCTTATACCAACAAGGGGTGCAGAATGTTCTTTTCAGCTGGCTCCGAATACTCAGTTGGATGTTTAATGGATTGTGCAGTGCCGTGATCATTTTCATCCTATGCACTAAATCACTTGAGCATCAGGCGTTCAACTCTGATGGAAAAACTGCAGGGCGAGATATTCTGGGTGCAACAATGTACTCATGTGTTGTTTGGGTTGTAAACTTGCAAATGGCACTCGCTGTTAGTTACTTCACCTTGATACAACATCTTTTTATCTGGGGTTCCATTTCGATTTGGTACATTTTTCTCCTGATCTATGGATCCATGACCCCCACCTTTTCGACCAATGCTTATAAGATCTTCATCGAAGTCCTTGCCCCTGGCCCTTCCTACTGGCTCGTGCTTCTATTTGTGGTCATCTCAACACTCATTCCGTACTTCTCCTACACAGCTATACAGACTAGGTTCCTTCCCATGTATCATCAATTGATTTTATGGATTAGGAATGAAGGGCAACTAGACAACCAAGAGTACTGTAGTATTTTGCGGAACACTTCCACTTTCCGATCAACGAGTGTAGGTTCCACTGCACGGTTAGCAGCCAAAAGGAGCAAATTGAAAGAGAGAAACAAGAATGCTACTTGACGAACACAGCATTGGTATCTATCTTCACTGTTTGTCTTCAAAAGATGAAGATTTCCTCTAATATGTTAACAGATAAAACCACCCACAATACATATTAAATATGATGTTTTCTTGCTCTTGGACAAATCTGATATGAAGAAAAAGCGTACATAGCCCGTGGCAAGAGAATACATAAGAAGCATCAGCAAAAAGATAGTTGTTGGAAGAACCTTTGTTTTATACTCTTTCAACTTCTTATGTACATTACAAAAGTGAGGGAATTCATTGTAGGATTAGGTAACATTAGTTTAATAACAAAAAAAAGAACATTACAGCAGAGCCTTTCTTTTTATTTGTAATATACGACTAGACATTTATACGGTAATCGTTGTAACTTTTTGAATTGTTGCAAAGAAACTGATATAGAGCTAGTTTGAGTATTTAGACTATTGCCCCTTTGTTTTTCATTTATTTTCTTTTTCTTCTACTACACTTTGTAACTCTTATTCAAATGGAAGAAAACAGCTTTATGAGGGACATCAATCATATCATCGGTCTCTTCCCTCTCTCCCAGGCAAGCTTGAAGTTTCAACGTCTGATGGAAGTTGAATCTTCCTATGTCCAGACAAACCATGCACATTAGACAAGCCATGAGGGTATTCTAGGAATGAAAATGTTTTGGCAGTTGAATGGGTCCAATGAAGACAGATAGTTAATAAATGAGGAAAAGAAAAGGTAAAAAATAAAAGAAAAGTTGTTGAAGGAATCTTAATCATGTAAGGATTAGTACATTTCAGGACAAAGGAAAATTGTATTTTATAATAAAGTAGCTAATTACCAACCTAATTATGAAATTATTTATTGATAAACATATACAATTTAACAAGGAAAAAAATCACAGATAATTAGATAAAGAAATTATCTCAATAGAAACAAACTTGTGCAAAATTGCTCCTCTTTAGCCTCAAGTTGAACAAAACTCTCTAAAAGAAGATTATATTTCAATACTCCAAAAAGCACAAAAGATCTAAAAATGGTTTTCGATGAAATTTCAAAGAACAATAAACCAATCTAAGATGGTGAGTAATATAAAATACATATATACTTTATTCACTCTATCATTTGATTCAATTAATATAAGAATATTTTATCACATTATTATCTATGTTAATATAATTTACAATAATTTTGTCATAGTTTTTTTTTTTTTTTTTTTTAAATGAAGTTGTTCAAACTAAAGTTTTTTTCCACTGTTTAATAGGATGTTACAAACTTCAAAATTCTAAAGTAATGTAGAGTAATCTAAATATTTAGAAAGCGTAATCTAAAAACAAAGTTTATCAAATCAAAGTGACAAAGTGAAAGACTAAAGTTGTAGCTTTCTTGAACGAATGAAACAAAGAAAACTTGCATAAAATTAACCAAATTAAATTCTAGGAAGAGAGAAGAGAAAAGATGATATAAATATTACGGTAATAAGGTAATAAGATAATAAGATAATAAGATAGATTAGGGGAAGAAATAATACAAGTTGATGAAGCAAGTTGGAATTTAGAATACAGAGTTGAAACACATCATTGGACCAAACCATAGTTTTGAACATTTGATTGATTCTCTCTTTCTCTATTTGGAATTTGGTGATTTACCCAGAAAAACTTATGGAGAAATTAATCACCGAAGATGAACACCGATTAGAATCAGAATCAGGAACAGGAGCAGGATCACGATCAGAATGGTTATAATATCTTGCTATGTACATCTAAAGAAAAAAAAGGGGGAGGGAATGAAGAACTTGATCTACGCAAATGTAAGCCCGAGAAAATCCGCGGCGGATTTAGCCATGACGGTGGTGAATTCATTGAAGCTAATAACGCCGTCGCCGTCGGTATCGGCCTGGCGCATCATATCGGAGAGTTCCCGGTAGGTGAGAGGATGGCCCATTTTGGCCATGGAACCAGCGAGCTCGGCGGCGGTGATGTAGCCATTACCATCGCGATCGAAAGATCTGAAAACCTCCATCAACTGCTCTTGGTTGACGAGAATATCATCGTTCATATCGGGGAGAATGGCATTGACGAGTTCATCGAATTCGATGGAGCCGTTGCCGTTGGAATCCATGTTGGAGAGGAGAGAATGGAGTTGGTCGCCGGAGGGTTTGATGCCGAGGGAGCGGAGGAGGGCGCCGAGTTCGAGTTGGGTGAGACTGCCATCGGAATTCATGTCGAAACGCCTGAAAATGTCGTGCAGCTGCTTGAGCTGGTGGTCGGATTGAATGGAAGCCATGGAAATGGTTTCAGACGATTCGACAAGATCCGATGGAGGAGGTTAGAAGGGGTTTTGGAAAAAATGGGGAAAAGGAAGGGAATTGGTCAGTTAGGGATGTGAGGTTTGAAAGGGAAACTGTTTGAAACTTCAATTAACAAACCGCGTTCTTTGGGAATTTCGATCCAAAATGGATCAACACAACACACAGCTCATTACCCTCTTTTCTTTTCTTTTCTTTTCTTGACTTCTCACCACTTCACTTTCATATCTCTTATTATTCCTATATATTATTGCTTTAAAATCCAAATGGGCCTATACCTCCATTTTGTTTGGGTTGGGTTCCAACCTTACAAGCCCAACTAAAAATCTTTTCCGGCCCAACTAAAAAAGTATTTTAGGCCCACATTATCAACTTGTACCGTACAGTCCTGCTCCACTTTATATTGCACCATCTTTTCCTTTTAACCATTTTTAAAATAATAATCAACTATATACCAACTTTTTAAAAAACTCTTAATACACTTGTATCATTTATACATTTTAATCTACTTTTCATATTTACAGTTACAATTCTTTTTAATATTTGCAACTATCCCTTTTTAATACTAAAATTATTTTCTAACGTGAATATTGATTACCACTAAACTAAGTTCACTTTGTTAATACTTGTTTCTTTCTAAGCTTTGGTTTTTCATATTTAAATATTTATGTATTTAATACATTGGTGTGAAACTTTCAACCAATTCTTCTCTTTCCTAACAAAATTTCTAAAAAACCAAAACTCGACGGGTGTTGTTTTGATTCAAATACACTAAGATGTCTAAGTTAGTAGAATGAGACTATTTCTAGAGCCCATCATCTATAACATTTATTTTGTACATGTGCAATATACTCGATGATAGTGTAGGTTTATCTCTTAAAGTTAAGCGGTAGGATTCTCATCATTGAGCTCAACTCGATTATTTCTCGTTTAATCTTGTTTGAGGAAATGAAATGACTCAAACCTGGTTTTTGAGTATTTATACACATATTTTAAATGATTTTAACATGTAAACAACTCCCAGTTGTGTCCATATGTTACAACAGAAATTAAAATTTAAACTGCACTTAGGATTTAGGTTGGTTTAAAGGACTTTTCATTTATGTACTAGAACAATAACAATAAGGTGTAATTTAATAATATTGATGAGCCACTCAGAATGGCCTCAATTTCTAAAGCAATTATTGATATCTAATCTATTAATTTGACCACTCCATTAACCTTTTAACTTTCAGGTCAAGTTTGTGTTAGGCCTAAGTTAGGCTTCAACCAACCTCTGAGATTTCACCATATGTATTTACAAAAGTTTGAGTTTCTTTCTTTGTTCATTTTTTCCTCCCAACACTCAATCAGAAATCTCAATCTTCACAATTCAAGTATTAAGCTTTGACATTTACAAAGAAATCTTGTTCTTCACACTTGATCAATTTCCCCCCCAAGGAAAACTAAGTTTTGACATTTACAAATTTGTGTTCCACTTGCCAAAATTAGGTGCTATAAATGTAAATGTCAAAACTTAATAAAAGAATTCCTAAACCCAAAAGTATCATATTGGTTAGACTAATAAAACAAAAATTCATTGGAGAAATATGATTTATACATGTATGAACAATGATGGAATCAATTGAGTATGAATTGGGGTGGGTTTGTTCATATATACTTTGCATTTACATGAAGGTGCTCTTGTAATCAACCTTACTTCCAGTCAGCAAAGAAAAAAGCCTTCCTGGTCAAGGTGATATTTCTCCTCTCTATTACATCTACAAAATCTCCTATTCAATCAGGCATTTGAGCTACCTTGGCTATAAAAGTCTGAACTGTAATCTTGGTTACCGAACGCAAGCATTCGGAAAAATCTAATTTCGGCAGATTGTTGACCGGAGTCGAAACCTTGACTCTCCCCAAATCTCATTCCATTACTTAAATCTGCAGTTGCTAAACTATCAAAAGCTCTAACAACCTGAGAATGAGAACATGAGAAGAATAATTCTGTTACAATACTGCAAAAGATGTAAGCGAATGGTTTAGTTTCGGTTTTATGTATTCATATTACGAATCAGTAACAGAAACACGACCTGTCCCATCTGCGGTCTCTTGGCAGATGAGTGGCGCACGCAAGCAGCAGCTATTCCTATCATCCTCAACATTTCACTCTCGTCGTAGTTCCTTTCAAGCCTTGGGTCTACCAGGGTTTCGAAATCTTGATTGTCGAGTGCGTGGTTAAGTAAAGGCCGAGCCTGAAAAATGAGAGCATTGTCAGAAACGATTGATTTGGGAGTTTGAAAATCTCCATTTTATAGCATTGGTAAATGTTTTAGATGTAACTTATCAGTAACTGTTTGGGGAATTTGATGTGGAGGAACTAGATAAATCATTCAAGAACATTTCACAATGTTAAGTGTGTGTTATGATACTTGTGATCAGTCAATAACAAAATCATGAAAAGTGTGGCATCATCATATCATATCCATATCAGTGAAAACCTACAAGAGAAGCAGGGATAGATTTACCCATTCGACAAGGCTCTCGTTCCCCATTGGTTGGGATGCATCCACAGCCTTTCGACCGGTAATCAGCTCGAGAAGTACAACTCCAAAAGAAAATACATCTGATCTCTCGGTTAACTTTCCACTTGATGCATATTCAGGGGCAACATATCTACAAGAAAAAAAAAAGCAACATGAGATAATAATTATTTACAGATTTCAAAGACAAGAATTCTAAGAGGCTTTGGTACCAATCAACAATCATAAACTTCCTACCCAAAAGTTCCCACAACACGGGTTGTTATATGAGTTTGTTCGTCGAGAGCTAATTTGGCAAGCCCAAAGTCTGAAACCTGCATGATAACCAATAAAAACATGAATCACACAGAGTTTTTAAGCAAAGCATTTTAGCATAGATTGTGAAACATGGTGCATACTCGAGCTTCGAAGTTTTCATCTAGAAGAATGTTTGAGGATTTGATATCACGGTGGATAATTCGAGGATGACCTGATATAATGAAATCGTCAGTCTTAAGGTTGACATCAGTCAGCTGATTCTACAGATAAAGGTACATGAACTTACAGTCTTCATGAAGATAAGCAATGCCCCGGGCTGCACCAGCTGCAATCTTAATGCGCTTTGCCCATTCCAGAACGAGCTCACCATTGCCTAGTGTAGAAAGGAGAGCAAAGATTAATTTTGGCTAACTATGATGACAAGTCAAAAAAGTATATAAATAATAATACCTTTGAGATGAAGATGGTAGTAAAGTGAATTGTTAGAGACGTAATCATAGACCAGCAACCTTTGATGTTCTGAAATACAATAGCCCACAAGAGAAACCAAATGGCGGTGGTGAACACGACCAATAATCTCGACTTCAGCTTTGAATTCCAGCTCACCTTGACCACCACCAATCTTTAGCTCCTTCACTGCAACCACTCTTCCATCTGGAAGATATCCTTTATAAACAGAACCAAATCCTCCTTCTCCTAAGAGGTTCTGAGTAGAAAATGCATTTGTTGCTTTGAACAGTTCTTCATATGTAAACAATGGCCTCGAACTCCCCACCCCACCAGGCTCTCTTGGAGTGTATATTCCACCACTGCCACTACCGGTGGCATGTATGTCTTGATGAACTGAGGAATGGACCTTCATAAGGGATGATTCTACGAAAAAATTACATAAATTCTTGAACTTCAGTACTTACCCTACGGCTCAATCAATATTTTCTTTTTTCTAATAAAACTTCATAACAAAAATTGGAACTCCCCAAAAATGGCACATCCAGAAGTACCAAGTCATTACATGCTCCGACTACAAATCATAAAAAGAAGATGCCTTCCGCAATAAATATTCTAATTACAAAAACTGAAACAAAAATAACACATCTGCATTTGCACTAAAGATGTTTGAAACCTGAACATCTATATAAGTTAGAAGTGGAGACAATAACTCTACTGGTACAAAACCTTCTGGTAGAAGCAAAAAGTAAAACATGGATTTAGACTAAGTCGAAAATATCATATCATGGTAGAAACTTGGAGAGGCTAATTATCAGACAAAATATACCAGGACATTGGTTATGTTCTTTACGAGAAACACAAGGACCAAATCGAAATCCCAATGAATTATCAAGCAGGCAGAAGCCAATCATAAACGAAGAGGTCTGTGGTCCTAACAGAATAGGTCGTATGTTCTTGAAACAAATTAATGCAATAAATTGTTGGGCAGGAAGGTAAACCATAGATGTGTATGATAATGAAACAATATTTACATTGCAGTACCCGACTTAGGAGAGGAACCCAGAGAGGATGGCATAATGTAACCTCCACGCCCAGAATCATTTTTCCTTGGCTTTCTGATGTACCATACAACAAATCCAATTATGAAAAGCACTACAATTCCTGCCGCTACACCAATGGCAATCACACCCCCACTACTGATCCCTCCATTGCTGTTGGAATTAGAATTTGCTCCTCCATCATTAGGACCAGAACCATCGCCCGTACGATTCCCCGACGGCAATGTTGGGGGTTTAGAAGGTAATGGAGGAGAAAGACGCGACGGCGGAGGTGGTGGAGATGGGGGTAGTGATGAATTGGGAGGAGGACTTGACGGTGAGGGATCACTGGGAGGGGGAGAAGGCCTTGGGGGTGGCGGTGAATTTCTAGGAGGTATTGATGCTGGGGAGGGAGGTGAGGTTTCTGGAGGTGCTGATGGTGGGGGTGGGGGTGAACTCTCAGGTGGGTTTATGGGTTGTGGCGGTGGTGATGGATTGTCCGGCGGGTTTGCTTGTGATGGTGGTGGCGGCGGCGGAGGGGGATTTTCAGGTGGTTTTGATGATTGTGGGGGAGGGGATTGAGGAGGCTCTGCTGCAGGAGGTGGAGGTGAATTTGGTGGGGGATCAGACGGCGTTGGGGGAGTGGAGCTTACTGGTGGTGGAGGGTCCGGTGTTGTTGGGGGTGGAGCATTGGGCGGAGTTGGTGATGGAGTTGCCGGCGGAACCGTCGGAGGCGGCGGAGGAGACAATGCAGGTGTTGATGGCGGGGGAGTGTCAGATGTAGGTGGAGGTGAAGTGGCAGATGGTTGATGAGACGGCGGCGGAGGAGATGAACTAGGAGTGGCGTTGTCAGACTGATTCGAAGGAGGCGATTGTTGCGGCGGAGATGGTGACGGAGTACTGGGTGGGGAATTGGATGCGGCAGGAGGCGACAGAGATGGAGTGGAGGGAGAAGCCGGCGACGGAGATGAAAAAGGCGCCGGTGATACGGACGCCATTTTTGAGAAAACCCAAGCTTAAGCTTAAAGATAGCAAAAAATCACAGTTGATCAACTCACACGGAAACTTCAACTTTCGGTGAAACCCAATTCAATCGGCAAATTTCGCACAATATTCATATTTCAGACAAGCCCATCATCCAATCAAATCTTCCCAAATTAAATTCCAATGATATTTCATAAAACAAACCTCCACAATCACAAACCCATGACCAGAATCAACCAGTACTCTGTTTCAACTCCTCATAGCAAAATCAAAGATTGTACATACGGCCAAATCAAACACTATTCTCCAGCTCCGATTCAAGCACAATCCAAATAATCACAGCCCTTGAAGTAACAAAATGGACACAATCAAGTTCATCATCACCAGACCAAGAAAAGAAAATCAAGAAGTTCACAAATTAAGAAAAAGACCCAAACCTCGATTATCAGACAGACTTATTGGGAAAGATTCAATTACTCAGTATGATCAATGAGTTCCTAAAGATTGAAGAAGAAATGCAGGGAACCGGCACCATCAAAATACCCATGAAGAAGAAGAAGAAGAAGATGGAAACTGAAAAAAGATTAAACTTTTCAGTTTTCTCAACAACCTCAATCTCTAATCTTCCTTTCTTCTTTTTCTTTCTGATAATCGAAATGAAGATTGAATTCCTCGAAAGTGCAGCCGAATTTGATTCTCATATTCCCTGTAGGAAGAAAAGTTTTCTCAAGAACACGGCTTTGTGGGGTATAGAAATTTCAAAGCCAATTTGATAGCAACACAAAAGATTAAATATATGAAGATTTTGTCCAATGTTTGAATGCAAGAACAAAAATTTGATTGACTCGTTGTTCACACTATCACTAATATCATCAATTATATGACATGGCAAATTTGAGCATTTTATCGAGTAATTTTAGCCACAACCTTTACTTTTCTGTAACGTCAATTTCATTCTTAAATCCATATTGTAATTACTGATTTCTTCCTTTAAATAATATTCTAAACAGTAATTATGAACAATCAAACTTCATCGCCTTCGTCAAACCAACCCCCTACTCACCTTCAGCCTTCATTTTATACAAAACCCAACAAATTCAAAATCTCATGTTCCCTTTTAAATCAAACAAAATCATAACTTCGACTACACACCACCATTAATGGAGTCTCTAAACTTCTACAAGCCTTACCAACAAGCTAACCTTACAATAGAATTGAAAGTTTTAGATTGTATTTGTCATTTGTCCGAAATTTTAATATAAATATATAAATTTCATCATTTTAATACATGATAGTTTAGATCAAAAAAAGGTCTATGGTGACCTGCTTTTTTGGAATGTTGTGAAATAAATAAATTAAAGTGAAAGGGTAAAGTGAACATTACAATATAAACAAAAAGTGGTTTTTCTTTTTTTTAAATGTATGGTATGGGTATGGGAATTTAACAAAAGAGGGTTTAAGCAGAAGCAAAGGGAAGGTGTAAAATTGTGGTAAATATGAGGAAAAAGGGTGAGAAAAATAGGGTACAGAAAGAGGAGATAATGTGGGTTGATTACGAGGATTACTTTGTTTGTTTTACTTGTTTAGAGATACTAATCAATCTACTAAGCAAAATGTAAATCAAATTGACATTTCCATATTCAATCTCTCAATTATGGAATTAATGATGACCATGTATCACAATATCTTATATATATCAAGTCATATACTGAATTCAGCATTTGAATTTGACAAGGTGTGATTTTTTTATCTTTTGTGAAAAAGAATATTCACAATTAGAAATTCAAAGGAAAAAAAAGCATTTGAAAATATAAAGGTTAACTAAAATATAAGTAATACTAACAAAAAAAAAAGGTTCAGGTTTGTCGCTGGGACCCAAATTCTACGAGTGAGCGTGATAAGAAGGTATAGGAAAACAGACATCTCAAAAGGAAAAAGTTAGAGTCTTGAAATTTGGACCTACTAGCTAAACTAGTAATATATACCAATCGAAAAATAATCAACCTTATAATCTAAAGTGATAGAAACAAATCTAACGTTGTAAGACATAGTCCTGTTTAACAATTTCGAAAAAAAAAAATTAAGTAATCTTCAAATGAAAATTTTTAACTTAGTTTAACTAACACTCTCTTTTACTAACTTAAACATAAGAGTGGGGTAGGTTTAGCACGACATAAATGTGCAATTCTCTTTTCTACGTAAAAATGAAAAGTGAGATTAGACCAAAAGAAGCAAGTTAAAAGTCAAATCTACATGAGATCTGCAACAAAGAACGCATAAGAGTTGGAACAGTAACAAAGACAAAGAGAATAAAGTTTAGAAGCATAATGCATCGTTTAAAAGGGAGGGTACAAAATTGGTTAGATGATGAGAGAATGTGGTAGATTAATATAGAAATATATGAGGAGTGTATGTGTAAATATAAACAAATTGGGCATTGAATTGGAAAGATAAAGGAAGAATCTTTATAGTGAAAATGGTAGGGTAAGGGTGAAAGGATGGGTTTTTGTTTTAACATAACACGTGAATCTCTCCCACGCCTACCACCTATAGTTGGCTCTTCAACCTCCAACATTGCTCTCTTTCAAAGCTATCATCATATGGCATTTTGGTAGCAACCAACATCCTATTCTGCTCTTCCTCTTTTTTCTTTATCCCCAATTTTCTATTCCATTGCATTATACTAATGTCTCTAATCGAATATAAAAGCTTACGCCTTTCACTAAGCCTTAGTGGAGGCTGCAAAAAAAGAAAAAGTACAAAAAGAGAGCAGAAGGCAAGCGCTACCACACTTCTCGCCACTAATTTTGCTACAATGAATGATTCAAGAAGAAGCTCGTTTCATTTAAAAGTGTTCGAGTGTTCATCATAGTCTCTACCGACATTTTTGCAACTCATTGACTCAACTATCTAAGTGTGAGTTCATGATAAACTTGCATTAGATGTTTCTACAGTGCAGCCCACAAAAGAAAAATTAAAGAAATCCTCTCGATCTACAACTCATTTATGGATTACAAAAATAGGAAACAAATCAAATCATTATTCAGTATCCTGTCATGAAGATTTGCTGCTGAATGTTAGAACACTTCTCAAAATATAACTACACAATTTACGAGCAACTTCTGAAGTCATACTCATGTAATCTGGAGTGTCGAGCTGAAACTTTCAGAGAAGGGTACACAAGAAATGGATTTAATATTAGTTCCTAGTTGGAAATTATATCAATAATTTGCCCTTGGTTAGGATTAGGTGATGATACCAGCAGGTGAAAAGAGAATGTGAACTTAGATCTAATGGATGGCCCCCCCATGTTCTGTCAACAAGTAGAAGCCTTATTAAATTAGAGATATCAATAAACCAACGTCAAGTTTCAGCAAGTTTAGGGACTTCCTATTCTACACTCAAAACTAGTAGGATTGTTCTATCCTGAAAAAAGAAAAGAGAACGCAATCACAGTGGTTGTGCCTTGATACTGGATATAATGGGAATACAGATGAATGGTTAGAAGAGTTTGTTGCCAATAACGGACAAATATGTAAACTCAATTGAATGATAAAAGTTCCAACCAAACAACACGAATTAAAGATTCTGAATCAGAAATCTTACATTTCGACTAAACACAACTTTGGAAAGCAATCTGGAAAACGATGTTCAAATATTAATCTGGTAACAAAGAATAAAATATCATCCCTAGACGAAAAGGTTTCTAAACCAAGTAAGTTGAGGGCTGCTTTAGGAGAAGTCCAAAGTCCATGAATGGATTCAAGCTCAAAGAAACATGCGTCACAAAAGGAAAAAGTCGGAGTCTTAAATTCTAGACCAAACAACCAAGCTGGTGCCAAATAAACCAGTCCAAATATAATCAAGTGCTCAACCTCAAGTGTCATAAACCACTATGGCATTACTAGAGTTATATGCAACAGCAAGCGACGGTTAGAGAGAACATTATAAGTAATTGCTAGAGGATAGTTCAAACCTTATTTTGGAGTGTTTGACTAAACTATACACTTTTTATACTAAGTTACTAATATAAGTATCAAAACGTAGATCGTTAGAGACCACACTAGTGTGAGAATCGTTCACATAAGTCAGCTAAAAAAATGAAACATGTTTAAGAAAAGCAGATCGGAGGTCAAGTCCATGATACATGGTGACAAAAAATACATGCAAGATCCACATACTAACAAAGCAAAGCACATGGAAGGATAATCAGTAGGACAAAGCTATCCCAAAGCTAAAACATCATTGGTAGATTAACGGATTCGTATCATCTTTACAACAGTGTATGAATGCATATACAAACTAGTGACATGATTTATTTCTCTCAAACAAACTATAGGCAGCCCTAGAAGAAAATAAGTTGCCTAATCAGCAGTCAGCACTCACTCTCAAGATCAAATGGGTAAGTCACTTCACTCAAGTGGGTCAACCACATCATAAGAATAAGGAACTTATTCCCATGAACTTCTGATTAGCCTTAACCACACAAGCACACTAGAATAGTTCCCAGCCTTTATTAAATTACAAAGAGTAAAACCTCCTAGTAGACTACGAAACACGAGAGCTCTCTTGATCTATCACATTCTTACTTGCACGTGGGTCTTCCCCCTTTGCAAACAAGTTTACATTAAACTAAAAACTACTTCATAGGATAAAGATAAAAACAAAACAAAACTATCAGTTTTATCCTCTAAATTCTAATATAAATTTGATATCGATTTTGATTTTTAAGTTTAAAAAGTCTCTGAACTTCCGTTTTTTTTCTTCAAATAGGTCTTTGTTTTAAGATTTTTAAGAATTAATTGATCTCTTAGACATAAAAGTCAAATAAAGTCAAATATTGTATTTAATAGAACCCTAAGCCTTCAACATTGTGTCAAGGCAGTTAAATAGACAAATCTAAAATTTTAAAATTAAAGTTGTACATTAAACTAGAATCTAAGAGTGAAAATTGCTGAAGAAGCTTGGATCCTCTTCAATCGTACTCCCTTCTCCAAGCTTCCTAGAACGTTAAAGCTTGTCGTTTGTTGTGCACAATACTGTAATAAAAGATCATGGGCATGCACCTACACCATTTCTCCAACTTGGATCACTTCCCTTGGATTTGACTAAAAATTTATCTCTTCTGTATCTCATGGACTAAAAATTTATCTCTTCTGTATCTCATGATTTCATACTGTTCTTTTATCTTATGAATTCATATGAAAAAATATACTTGAAAAAGAAAAGAAAAATAAATAAATAAGCGGACAAGCCAAACTCGAATAGGTTGGGTTTAAGATCCTATTTGGATTTAAGTTGCCAATTTGACCACTCTAATCCAATCCACCAATTCAAGTACACCTATAATTCATACCCACCTCTATCAATGAGCAAGTCATAAAAGAACAAAAATATTTCTCATATATTCAATCACAGCCGAACTTTTTTCTTTTCTTTACATATAGTCTGTAACAGTTACATATATGTTCATCAAAGAGAACATAAGCTAACTATGCACTGATAATAATACAAATAACTTTCATGGAAAACCTAGAAACTAAAACAAGTAACTAACGCCAATACAACATCTAAAACATAATGATGAAATAATCCAGAAAAGAACCTAATACACAACACTCGATGACATTTTTTTTTCCCTTTCTTTTTGCTGCTTTGCACCCTGGGATTTGGGGGGAGGGGAGAGGATATCGGCAAGGAAGGAAGCTGAAAAACTGACAGCTGGAATTTGAGCAGGAATTAGAAAGCCAAACAACACACCTGAAAGATCGCAACTCCTCGTCTACAGTGACTAACCACTCGAACAGCCTTTTCACAAGCTTGAAACACTCTACAATAGAAGGGTATGAAAATCACTTTTCTATTAGACCGGTAAAACAAACCAAAGCAGTAAAACTAATTGTTTTCTGGGGATGCATTCAGACTGCTTAACTTACAGAACGAAACGTTAAAATATAACCAAACTGATGAGTGTCATTCACATGGAAGTCCCTCCCCCTGTCCCACCTCCACAACCACGACCATAAACAGAAAAACAGCCCCAGGTGAAAATGAAAAAATGTTCCTCGCAGATGGCACTGTATATCAATTAACCACCAAATAAATCCACCAGTGGGGGTAATATACTCAGCGACTTAGTACCATTTGGATGGCATTCTGTTGAGATTGGGACAAACTCTGCAGTAGCAAGGATAAAATGTTGTGTTCAATTAAAAATGCAAGCAGAAAAACTACTGTAAAAGGCTCCAAACTGCTTGACTTATATAGAGAAAACCTTGAAGAGATTATCAAAGTTGTGTCTGTCATTCTGATACAAGTTCATAAAAAAATCCACCAGATATTTTGCCAAATTAATCTGCAAAAGTTAGAGGAGAAAGAACTGAAGCTGCAGAAAAGATAATTATAATCTTTTACTGGATTATGTTTCATGTAGGAAATGGATTTAATACCTGATTAAGAGGATCAGAAACAGTTAGTAGGTCATCTTCATACTCATCACCTTCCTGAACACATAGAAGAGCATGATAAATAAACTTTATAATATTGAAACGATAATAATAAAAACCAAAACATACTAGAAGTACACATTAAAAATTCTGAAAAGATGAAACGCATCATGTTATGAACATACCCCATCGTATACTTTTGCCATCACTTGAAGATATTCGTGGGTATGTCTGCCTACTGATGTAGCATCGATCGAATGAAGCAGGTTTTCGTCATTTGAAATATCATCTTCCTCAGCATCCTCCCATTCGCTATCCTGCAGAAGAATTTCCAATTGTCAAAGTTCACCGTGATAACTTGAACAGAGGAAGAATGCTAAGCTGCATACCTGACCATCAACCGAAACTTGCTCTTGGATTTCAATTAGTGCATCGGCCAACAAAGATAAAATCTGCAATCATCAAAATTGAAGAAAATTTTAAAATAAGCTCTTAATTTTTGTTGAGCCTGAAAGCATAACACAATTCCAAGTTCCATATCCAATTACCTTCACTGGAAGTGGAATCACTGTCCACTTATCTGGAGCTAATTTTCCTTTTGATCGAGTGGTTATCCCTGCAGAAGGCTTCAGTGGAAGAGAGTGAGTTGTTTATTTGAGTTAAGAGAACGATTCAACAGCCTAACAACAAACATACAACCAAACCTTAGTAATTTGTCCTTGAACACTAATTTGTGCTAAGTGAGGGTTTCGTGTTGACAGCAACAAGGCCAATGCAGTAGTAGTAACTTTTATTTGATAAGCACCCTGAATCTCAACTGCAACCATTTGGCATGTATAAGAAACAAATTATCTGTTCCGTAGTATACAAATTCTGATATATTTTATGTAATACACATAATACACATACTTGGTGGGATAATATTTTATGCAATCACAATCATCTAGAAAAGAATCAAAGTAAATTTAGATAAGTGATTTCCAAATCAAAAAGTACTTGTATATCTAACATTTGATTCAGCTAGAAGTCTAGTTTGATATGCATCAGTAGATCAAATCTTATTTTGTACAACTTGGATATTTATGCAATATGATTAGTTAAATGGACATGCCAGCTTAAATATGCAGAAAATAAAAAATTAGGATAATACAAGAATAAAAGGCTAGTCACAAATCAATGGACAAAACTTGCACGTTCAAATACAAATTTCTCTCCTGTTTTAAGACCAGAGGCAGAAAGACAAACCTTGCAATTTCGTCCATTCTGACATCAAATAAACAAATGAGTTATCATTGCCTTCAGCAGGTATTGAAACTAGCAAATCGATAAGCTGTTGAATATTTGGGGCACTCATGTGAATCTGGATTTTTAAGGTGAAAAATATGCAATTAATTGGTCAGTAAAACATATAATCTGAATCAATATAAAACCAAAAAGAGAACTTTGAAATAAAATGATGCTTTTATACCACTGGGTGTTTACAGGTGCAATATTTTTCAATTTACAAGCATTCTCTAGATAGAATGCCTGGTAAATTTTAACAGAAGTAAAAAAATGCTTCAAAACATTAAGATTCCCAAAGATAATTAAATCACAAAGTCCGTTTTAGGTTATTCATAATATTTAGAAAATGTGAGAACATCACACATTGATCAAGTAATTATCAGAAAAGTATAAAGGGAAAAGAAGACTGATTAAACTTTCATTGAATGTCAAGGAAAAATTACCAATCGAGCAAAAATAAGTATTAAAGAGCATCGCAATCCAGCTATTTGAACAGATTGCATTCGCCTAACTAGTGCAGCAACCAGGTCAGGAAGATGTTGGGCCATTTGCAATGGAAGATGCAATATCAATTGCAAGATAAAACTCCCAACAAAGAAAGATCCAGAACTTTCCATCTTAGGGTCTAAGAGCCTGCAATTAGATTTGGATGCAATTAACTAGTGCAGCAACCAGGTCACGAAGTTTACATTAATAACGTAAGGTAAGACCCAATTACATGAGATAAAACCAGATGACTTACAATTATCTTCAAACATCAATAAAATAAAATAAAAAGTCTGAGGCCGTACAAAAGTTCATTTCATTTCTTTTAGTTTTGTTGAAATCACAAAGTTTTTCCATTGAAAGACTTTTGTTTTATTTATTTATTTATTATTGTTATTATATTTTTGGAGGGGGGAGAGAATATAAAAAACACCCCAATTCAAATAAACCTTAATAACCGTTTTTCTGAAATAAGTATCTTTCAGCAACATTAAGTATCGTAACTTTAAGAAAAAGACAGCCTCTGTCAACACAAGAAAGAGTGATTTGCTGGCAAAGCCATTGCATGATTGTTTCTCTGAACTCTGTAAGTTTCTACAAGACTAAACTAGTAAAGAAAAGAATGAAAAACTAAAAAATACAGATTCCACAGGTACTTTGATAAAGGAATAAAAAGGGAGAAACGAAAATAGTGAATCCCTGTGAGTACTTATAGTTATAGGGATACATTGGTAATGTAAGTAGGAATGCAGGATAGTAGTAGGAACATATGGTAATGAGTTAGAGGTGGCTTAGTTATGAACCGAGGGAGTAAGCAGTATCCGGATGGGGATTATTTGTGGATTGTCCACTGTGGGACTTGAAAGAGAGATAATCCTCTCAAAAGGCAATTAGATATTCTAATTTTCTTTTGATGTTGAGATATTCTTTATGTTATGTGTTATCTTTGTGTTTTCTTGTGTTTGAGATTTTGAGTAGCTAAAAATTGGTATTACAGCATCAGACCGTGGGTTATGTACTAGAGTTATTCTGGCAGTTACAGAGGTCATTGCACAAACAAGTAGAACATATGAAATCAATACAACGGGACCTCAAAGGATATTTGGTATTACACTTTCTCTTGATACTGAAATGGATTTTCATCCTTGCGTTTCATGTTATTAAGAAGCAACATTGTATTTCTTCTTTCAACCGTAGTAGGGATCAGGACTAGGAAAACTTGCATCTATCACTCTTTCTTATTTCACCCCAACTCCTTGAATAATGCTCACGATTTTACTAGTATGGCACATTTGGAAAAGCAAAATGAAAACTAGTTGATCACCTCGAAGCAGCAGCAAGCAAACTTTTCATTGTAAATCCAGAACCCCAAGTGAGAATTTCTTGCTTCCCCCCTGCTACAAAAACTGCTAGAGATTCCGTAGCATTCTGATAACCAGTAATGATAATAAGTTATTTGTGATGTAAAATTAAATATGACGAAATCTTTATGGAAAAAGTGTTGTAAGTAGAAAACCTGCAATTCACTATGATCATCAGTTTGAAGGATTATCCTGACAACACCATCAAAACAAGCATCATACGCAGCTTTCATAACATCTATTGGAGCATTCTGAGCAAGGCCATTACAAACTGTAGTTAGAGAAATTGGTTCGAGTCTTACGAACACATTAAGACTGAAAAGTGAAACAAATAAGAAAATAGCAAGGAGTTTATCTTGCCTTCAAAAGCATTGTCAACAGATCTAATGATCCAGATACTAACCCATCTGGCTGATGTTGGGGCTGATAATCAAGATGCAATAAGAAAACCACCAGTAAGCATTAACAGACAAACAAAATCCAATTCCCTACAAAAGAGTTCTCCCTTTCATTAAAAGATTGTCTCAGAAAACAGTAGAGAACCATACTTTGTCTAGTATAGGCACTAAATAGGGCAAAATTCTTGAAGCTAACGAGTGGATACAACCAGGAGAATTTTTTATTGCCTGTAGGAAATTTATGACATAGTAAGTGTCAGCAAACATGTAGAAAGTTGAAACATGGCTTAAAATGTGGGTACATTTACATAAAATACAACCATGGAAAATACCTGACTATAAGACATAAGACATCGCAATATACCCCCTCCCCCCGAAAAAAAAAAGAAAAGAAAAGAAAAGGACATATATAAAATACATATGTGCAGGTTCTTGAAATATAGAAACACAAACACTTCTGATTTCCTTTTAATTTGCTTCTAATTATAATTCAGCTGAAACTAGTCTCTTTCGTAACATAACTTTCTTTTGGTGTAAATCTTACCAACTTTTCATTCAACATATCCTTTCTCATTTAATCTCCAATTAGGAAACTCTTTTGTAATGCACCATTAGCCTTAGCTGTTAGGAGTTTTTACTCCTTTATTTTCTCAATCAATGAAACTGTCTCTTATTTCAAACTTCAAAAAATTATATCTTTTATATTTATTACTGAACACTCAGTTTCTATAGTTTCTTTCCAAATGATTGCACTTGAAAGAAAAAAAGAAGAAGAAACTGATGCAAGATCAAAATTCCATATAAACCAGTAAGTATAGAAACACAGAAATCAATAAATACATATGTGCGTGTGTGTTTCGCCAATATTACCTCGAGAACCTCAATTAAATCAATGCTGATAAAAGGATCAGAGACATGTGATGCCCACATTTTAAGAATCACAGGAGAAAGAATGGGCTCTATTGAAGAGGACAATTCACCACCTACAGGAATATTGACGAAAACTCAGAAACAGATAACAGGCAAGATATAAAAATTTCATACATTTTGATAAAAATCATCATTCAGCTTTGAAGACTCTCACCAAAAGCAAGCCAGGCTTTTAGCTCTTGCAAAAAAACTTACCGGCCTTAACTGCAGCTTGCAGGGTGTCAAGTACCAAGTGCAAAGTTTCATCTGATGCCTACCAAAAGCAAAATGATAATATTATTGAATATTGTTTGAGAAAATTAATTTATTACATTGAAGAAGAAAATTACTAATTTTCTGAAAATTCATTAATTGATATACTGTATTTTATGAAAAATTAGTCTCCTTGATTTCCATAACCAAGTACCCCATTGAGAAGATTTCCAAGTGATGAAAATAAAAACATCATTTCAGACCCAATGATTTCTTTGTTTGCTTCAGGTAAGAGCTCGGAAAGTGCCCTGCAGGCACCAACTTTCACAGGAGGTGGCCTGCCAAAAGATATTGAAACAATAGAGATTATTTCACAATTGAACAGTTAAAAGAAACAACAAATTTAGACACACGTACACATCCATGCCAAGAGCCTTCACAGCTTCATGAAGGAACTGATTAATAAGGTCACTCCTAATCTGCCAACATAGAAATACTATTGTGAGGCAAGGGAGGAGGAGGAGCAGAAAAGAATATGATCCAAACATAAGAAAGGAGCAAGTGTTACCATAGAGGAGAACTTGGCAACTGATGTGAATATACGAGCATAAAGGAAGGGACAGTCATGAGGACCTACGAAAAAAAATGTTGATGTAATAACTTGTTTACAAAAGTTTTAGCAATTCAAAATCAGGTAGGCAAGCAAAATTACCTATAGACATGTCTTCAGTCAATGCTTCCTCCAAAAAACTTCCCAACCCAACTCTTGTCACTCCAGAAGGCTGTAAAAGTATAATGTTCAAAATTTAACAAGTATTTAGATAAGTCAATTGACATAACATGGGAGAAAGTGAATTCTTTTGTAATGCAAATCAGGAAAAAAAAATTATAACTTACAGACTTTAAGATAAGCTCTCCAAAAACAAACAACTTACAGGCATGCCAACTAAATGCTAGCATTATCTATTACATACTTGCCCAATGACTATTCAAAGGGGTCCATCCACCCTTTTTGTACCTAAGATATCCTAGATTCCTACATGCAAAATACTAACAAACTAATCACAAAAACCACCACGTACCATCCCCCTTGAAATGTGAATTCAATTGGAGGCTTACTAGTCCTATCCTATCATATTTCCACCCAAAACACAGACCTCCAAGAAAAAAATGTTCTCATGAATTAAAATACAAATTTAAAACGGCACTTATATAAAATGACTAATGCAAGAACTGAGTGATAAAATCATTAATAATTGCTCTAACCTCTACTTCAATCAACTGTTCTGCCAAAGAAGCTAAAGCGAATAGAATAGCCTCCCTGATCTGTCACATTAGTCAAGTACAAGTCAAGGAAACAATAAATACTCTTTTATTACAAGGATCAAAGCTATTCATTCAATGAGGAAGCATAATGGATAGCGAAAATGAATATGCCTGCATAAAAAGGGCAATAACGCATGTTCATTGTCTCTTATTGAAGAAAAGGTTGAACACTTGAATAGGCATTTGGAGCACAATACATACACATATTAGATTCTACAGAGCAACAAAAGCATTACAGAGTTGAAGTCGTTAAGATGCAGCAAGATGGCATATTCCTTCTACTGGTAAATTTAGCATTCAGAAGAAAAATGTGCAGACTGATATGAAGTTGAGTTCATTTAAACAAAGGCCATGATGGTAATTAGAAAAATATCTAAATTTGATTTTTTATTTATTTATTTTTGGTTATAAATGAAACATACCTTTTCACTAAAATTTTGAGTCACAAAGAAGGTTGAATATAACATATAAGCTACCATCAATCTTTAGGACTTAGGAGTATGCATCAGAGCTCTAAGAGGAACAAAAAGGAATCGATAACAGAAGGAACAAGCTCAAACCCAACAATTTAGAAATTAGAAGGAAAAAAAAAACAAATCCAATTAGTCATGAAAAATAAGGAATAAACCAAATCCAGCAACAATCACTTTTCTGGCTTTGAAGCTTATTGAGACCACTACAGGAATACCCACATTGCTGGTTGGGCAAATGACGAAAACCAAATACTATTTTCATAAAACCTTTCAACGCTTTGCTGCCATCTAAACAATATAGGCAGCATGTAATTACACAAAAACCGAAAACGCATATCAATTATTTTAAATAACAATTACTCACTCTCCACCAAGCTGAAGAACCAGAAGCCTTTTCTCTTTTTGACTCACTGAAGCGACTTTTGGCAGCATCTATGATGGCATTGATTCCATCTAGACCACAATTGCTAACAATTTCTTCAAGTAACAGTGCACCTGGAAGAAAGGCATACATTCTTTTTAGAATATATGAGAACTCATCAAAGAAAAAATGTACAAATAGGTAACATAGTCCTACTAAATAATTGAAGTTTACAACGTAGGGTTAGACATTCGATCCTACAAAGTAAAGTACATACAAAAAGTGTGAGATGTCCCAAAAATTAACTTTTAAGTCAGAGTAGCTCACAAGAAAGTACAAAATGAAGTATTAGCCACACTAGATTCTTCTAGTTTCACTTTGAGATCGTATATTCTGTTAATTAACCCAACTCCTAGTTTTGATTAAAGATTTGTTTTATTTAGGCAAGAAAAGTAGACCATTCAAAATTGCATTCTTAGATGGGATGGAAATCCAAAGTGGCTTTCACCACTAGGGCTATTCTCATCAAGATGAGTCAATACTTTATTAGATCAGATCCAACTTGTAATTTGAACGTTCTTAAATTATATAAAATTCAAATCCTTCTTTTGAACTATATAAAATTCAAATCTTGTGTACTGGAAAATTCAACAACCAAGTCACTTAACAATAAATCAAGAACCATAAGAAAAAATAAGCATACCTGATACACGACAGCTAAAGGTGCCATCATCCTCGTCTGCAACAAATTGATTGGAATCCATTGACCACAAATGAATCTATTACATGTAGATTTTAAAAGATAGCTTTAAATTATAAGTGTTGAGTAAGAACAATATGAAAATTCGCCAACAGAATAGGCCAACTGATTTAGGTATACACCATTAGCCAAGAGTTCAAAAGGTTCAAATATCTCCAACCCCACACTTGTTAAATTGAGTATTTTATACAACAAACTTAGAATAAATAGTTTATACAAAAAAACGTAGAATAAGCTCTTTAAATTTTTAACTAGTATGACCCAAAACATTATTTTTATCAATATCTTGAATAAGTTTTTCAGCATATACAATACATTATAAAATGTGAAACAATAAATATATTTCAAGATTAGAAATATATTGAAGTACTATTGACCATACCAATATTTAGTGTTGAACTAAATCCTTATATGCCCGAGAAATACAATGCAAAAAGTAGAAGAAAACCTGTTGCTCCGTAATTTGTAGAAAAGCAATTGTGTAATATACCAGCTCCCCTAGATTGTTCTTCACAACCTACAAAACTAGACTAAGTGAAGACAAAGAAGGTGGTGATGTAAAACAATTAGATGCATTAAGTAATTTGGCGCACCTTCACCAGTTTTGAACTTCCAACTATTGTTAAAAGAAATTCGAACAACTGAAAATTCAAGAAACGTGAAAAAAAAATAGTTTCAGTTATGAGCTAAATAAACTTGCACAAAGAGAAGGCAAACATACATGTGAAGACGAAGAAGGGAAAAGAGAATAAAAGAATTTTGGATTCTACACTATCGAGAACAACTTTTGTGTATTCTTTCTAGAGATTTCTTTATATTTATTTACTTTCTTTTTTAGTATAGATCAAAAACCAAACCAGGTATGCAATTTTTCATAGAGTAATCACACATGCACATTTTTATAGGCATCATACAGATGACTTTAAAATGAAAAACCGCTGCTCATGAAGAACAATCTCTTGATAGTTGATAGTGAGAAGAACGGTATAATTCAGTACTAAACAATTGATTCCCTAACCAAAAAAACTGTTTTTAAGCTTAATAGTGAGTTTGGTATGGCATTCAGAATGGTTAAGAGCATGTTTAGCCAATTTTCTATGCTATTTGATTAAAGAAGAAATTACGAAAATTCTAAACGGCCTTAAAAATCACTTTAAGGTCCTTTTAGAGGGACTTCTCCAAGAGTGCTTACAGAGAGAAGTTTTTCATTTAAAAAGCACCACTATCCCTCAATACTAACTTCCATGGAAATCACTACTAAACCCCACTATCGAATTCAAAAGAAAAAGGAAAAGAACGAGAAAATAGAACTTCAAAAGCACTCTCGTAGCTGAAAATATCTACTGCTTCTCACACAAATTCAATTAACAAGTATCATTAACAATTGACCTGGATGACAAAAGAATCAAGACTTTTGTCCGCACCATCCGAATCATAGCTTCCTTCATATGGGTCTTCTACACCTTCAATGGATGACCGTACATAGACTTCGAGAGATGACACAAATGTCTGCCACACTGATTGCAATATAACTACAACCACGTAAAGGATATGGTTAGAAAAACAGGTCTGTCAAGAAAACTGAAAAAGTCAATTAACCTGGAAGTAGAAAAAGGACATTGTAATACTTGTAACATCACTTTCTGCAAAACTAGGGAAATTCTGAAAGAACTGGTTCATGCACTTTAAGACCTAATGATCAAAAACCAAATTTCAAGAATCATAACCTAATCGTACAACAATTGACCAAAAGCAGATGTATCCCAAATAAAGGCAAGAAATAACCTCCATTCTAATGCTCCAGTCATCGGGATCTTCAGATTGCACGGGATGTCCTAATATAATAGAGAACTGTTCCATCCATGGTTTTAGCATGGGCATTACCAACGCACTGGTTTCTTCCTAGTAGGGAAGAAAATGAGCTCACTCGCAAACAATCTTGATAAACAATTGCAAGTAAAGTTCCCAAAAGGTACCTTATACACACCACTCATCACCCCTAACATGGATATACAAGAATAAACAACTGACAGGGCCTTCGTCCGCAAATACTTGTCATACATCTGCACAAGAAGTCCATTTTCGGGCCATTTGAATGAATTCCACATTAAAAGAAAACTTTAAGTTGTGATATTTTACTTTTTTAAAACAATGCCAATGGAGCACAGAAGTATGCAATAAACAAAAAGGGTTGAAGAAATCAAATTCACATTCTCAACAGTACGATGCCTTTATCTATGGATTAGAAGAAAATGCAAATTAAAAAATCATAATTCCAAATGTCACGACATCTTCTAAGAAATAATATATAAAATCAAACATGTTCATGCAATTATATACATAAAAGGGAAAAGTTCAATACTTTTATTTTGTCCTGAACGTTCATACAATTAAATTGAAACTTCATTATTTTTAATGCTCATGCTTTGATTCTTTCTGTGTTCATGAATTTTAAGATTTAAAGAAAAAATTACCAACATTCCAGTTCAGGTATACCCAACACAAGTGTGTAATACATGTGTAACAAGTGTAAGAGGGTTAGAAAATCAAATATAAGTTCAACATGGGCGTGTTACTCACAGAAAGTATTCTTGCTGATCGAACAAACCCACATTTGTTAGAAGTATGTATAACACTCTTTAGTAAGTTCATCGGTGAATTTTCTTTCTTACTATTTCACTTTCCAAGGATAACTGTTCTAATGTAAGAACCGAGCCAATTTTAAACAAAGAATTCATTCAAAAGCTGTAGTTAGAATGTAATAAGTTCCTTTCTTATCAACAAGTTCGATAGAAAAATATGTCCAAATATACACCAATTTGTATTATAGACCCCTCTGCCACTAAGAATTTGCCAAAAATTTCTATTGATCCAAACACAATTTCATTAATTTCTTTGTTTAGCACAAAGACTAAGTATGAAACAGTATTAACCCAGAATTCAAATAAAAAACAATTAAAAAGACAGTTGAACTTTCTGTCTCGGCAGAAAAAGGTAATCATCAAAAAGCAATGCTCATTTTTCAGAAAAATGCATTTATACCTCTGGGGATGAAACAATTGAAAGCAAGTGTGGGAACAGAGCAGGTACTAGTCTTGGAATCATTTCACAGTCTAATTCCCCAGAGAGTAGAGCCAAGCACCTTAGACCTCCATGCACTACAAAATTTAATATAAAGCAAAAATTCATTCAACGAAGACTACATGTAACAAAAACCCAATACGTATCCAAGGATCTGCCAAGTGATACAATACTAATCCAAAGCCGAATGCTCCAACAGAAATCCACTGAAGACTACAGACTTGAGGTCTGCCAAATCATCCAATATAAATCCAAATAAAAAACCAATAATCTTTTGCTATTGGATCATTTGTGATGAGCAAGATGAAGAAATTATTTATAATTGTCGTATCCGCTCAAAGAGTTCAATTAAATCAATATAAATCCAAAAGAAATGGAAAAAAGAGGTTACAGTGGAAAATATGTATCCGAAGTACAATGCCATACCACCATTCATATTAATTCGATTATTCATCAAATCTAAGAGGCAAGGCAATAGCTCGGGCCACTCCTCCGGCCAATCATATGTTGCAATTGATGCCACAGCCACACTAATTGCTGTACAAATTTTTCTATGGGAATCATCCAATGTAAATAAAAGAAGCTTGCGAATGACTGCCTGAAAAGAAAAACAGCGAATTACAAATGTAGAATTGCAAAACTGAAAGGATCTATCCATTATCCAAGTAGTGGCGACAAAAGAAAGAAATGAAGGCGTGGGGAAAATATGAATTACAGCACACGGAGTAAAAATAGTTACCTTTTCGTCAATAGAAACTGCAGGATGTTCAAATAATTCATCACCCTCCTGCCAGTGTTTCTTGATGAACTGCTTTAGGAGGACTGCAGCTAAGTAAATCCGTTAAAGTCCAACTCAAAAACCGTAGTAATGCAACCCAGAAACCTCAGAGCAATAGGCAGTGTTCAAAACAGCAATTTCGAGCACAGAACAGGAAACGAGAAGCAATTAACACAGAAGAACAAAGAATCTTAATAGCACAATTACAACAAAGGATATCTGACGCAATCCTACAGGCAGCTCCCTGTTGGCAGCAACTTTGGATAATGCAACCCCAAAACCTTTAACATGAGCAAAGAATCACAATTAAGTTCAAGTAGTACACTAAGTTGGTTAGATGGTGAAGAAAAAATTAACCCAAAAAAAAAATAATAATAAATAAACTTAAACTGATCCTGCCTAACACAATTACAGACCTACGCCAACGAGGCGGAAATGTGATTTGTCTACAGTTAGGTTGATGTGGGCGATACAGAAACAGTAGAGAAAGAAGAAAAGAGAATCAATAGGAAGAGGAGTGAAGTGATAATTATAGTGAAAAGCAAGAACCTGGTTGAAGAGAAGCCTGATTTAGGGATGCTTCTGCAAATGAGCGAACCTCGTGGTTTGGGTCGAGAGTGGCGGACAAGCAATTGATAAGCCATTGTTGATCTTGATCGATCACATTTGCCATCGTCGAGCGCAGAGCAAAGGCTTAGGAGCTTGTTCCGCCGTTTCGGGGTTCGCTTCGGTTGGCTCAGCGCAGTCGCAGCGTTTACGCGCTTTTGCTTGCTTGCTTGTGTGTAAAAAGCGCGCGTAGGATGAGTGATTGGCCAGCTGGGTTCGGTTCGGGAAACAAACAAAATAAAAGGAAATGGAATTTACGTATTGTGCAATTATTAGGGTTTTTGCTTTAAAACCCTTATGTCCTCTGCTGTCAATGTCAGTTTTCCAAATTTTGTTTTCTCAAAAAATGATAAATGATTTTTCACTATTACTTTTCTTACTCTTTTTGTGGAATGCGACTTTTATATGAAAAAGAAAAACAATGTTAATAAAATTTGAAATTAATTACAAACTATAGAAAAATGTTTATATAATTCATTTAAGTTTTTTTATTCCTATATTTTATAAATAGTTTGGGTTGTTTTTGTTATTCATTAGAATTACTTTCTTTTCCTATATATGTGTTTGATCGGTAAGAATTACTATTTGTTGATTTTTTTTCTCAATAAGTCTTTTTTCTATCTTTAATAATTTTACTATAAATATTGAAAATATATTTCTTAATTATGTTTTTTATTCACAAATAAATCAAGTTATTTAAATAAGCAAAATTTTCACTATTAAACAATTATGGTTTAGTAAAAGAGTTTTTTTTTTTTTTTTGTCATTATTGATGTAATTAAAACACTATTACTTAATTATATATATTCATTTGCGGATTCTTTTTCTATTGGAACTTTGCAACCATGATAAAAAAAACAATTTTAAATAATCTGTGATTATTTATCATATTTGTTATATTTATAATAGGTAAAAAAGAGGGATGAAGAACAAGTTTTTTTCATCACAATCCCATATTTTTGCAATCACACACATTGATATACACTTTATTTGATCATGAAATCGCCCAATTATGCAATTACTATATCACCCTACACAACCAAGCCCAATAAGATTATAAGAGCATAAGACGTAGTAATTAAAAAGAATAATAATTATTTGCCCATGACAAATTATAATTGAAATTCAGAAACATAGACAGAAGTGACTCCAAAACAAACTGAAATCATTCCCATTTGGTTGTAACTTGATGAGTATGCCTAAATTCCCAAGTAAGAACCAAGCTTCCATCCATTCTCTTAACCACAAACCTTTCCACCAACACATAACATCCAAATCTTGTCCACTTTTTACCCATTTCCTTCAACTTCAACCTCTCTTTCACCACCCTCACTTTCTTTTCCTCCCCTTCTTGCACCCATTTAAACCCCCCTCTATCCTCTTCCCATTTCATCCTCTCCACAACCACCAAGCTCAACCCAACCTTCAATGGCTCAAACCACACAATTCCATCAACAACGTTTTTGCTCGACGACGCCCCGGACTCACCCGAAACAACTTCCCTTTCCACAAAAACATCCACATTACCAACAGCTACGCCATTATTCTCACATCCAAATATCTCAACCCAATTCTGATGGAGGGTAATTTCATAATACGGCGAGTTCGTCATTTGAGATCCAACGGCTTGATTTCCATCGCGAATGAAAATGAATGGGCTGTACCACTTTCCTACAGCTACTGGGTCAGAGGATTTGCAAGGGAGCGAGAAGTTGAGGTCTGGGAGGCGGGCTCGGAGTTGGGCGTTGAGGCCGTGAGCTGGGGTGGGCTCGTGGAAGTCGTTGAGAGGATGGATATAAGCTCGCCACCCATTGCGGCTTAGACGTAGTGGAGAAACCCCGTCTTGAGCCACGGAGTTGCATATGAAACCAGAGGCTCCTCCACAGTACACGTAATCGCTGATTTGGAATTGTTGGTATTGGTTTTTTGGATCAAATAGTTGTGGTGGTGGATCAGGGACGGTGTAGCAGCACTTGCTGCTGCTTGTCTCGTCTGCCTTCGAGCTTGTGCATGCTAGCCTGAAATTAAATTGAACTTAGCTACTAGAATGAGACAATTTTCATAGTTAAATACAGGGCAAGTGACTGAATCTGAAAATACACCCATATATATATATTGAAGAAGGAACAGAGAGTGGGAGGAGCATAGCGTACGTACCCTTTTCGATTGCCGCGAGCGTTGATGATGTAATATTGATTGGAAGAGAGGGGCTGATTCAGAACTGGAATCATCACCGCGTAAACCGATTCTGAATACTCAAATTCCCCTGCTTCTGCCGAATGTGTAAGCTGCAGTATCTTGTTCTGAGGGAAAGGCGCCGTTTTCACTGATTCCTTCTTCTTAAACAGTCCACACCACCTGCTGCTTCTCAATTCTGCATTTTCTTCTTGATCTTGGATCACCAAAATCCCAGAATTCGGACCCTCCGGTGGCGGCATCGAAACCGACGGAGAGTCTCTGTACAGGGAAAGAGGCCTTGTCACGTACATTATTGATAAAATATCTTTCCTTTTTTAACTAAATGTGATTTGATTATGATCTTTCTGTTATTTTCATGATAATTTTAATATGGTTTGATTTATAGATGAAATCGAAAAGATGTACGACGAGGAAGAGCCATCCTTGAAAGGGCTTTACGGTTTAATTCGTTGATTAGTAGTTGGATAGCAGCCGGGGAAACAACTTTGCTTCTTCCTATGGCTAATATTCAGCCGTACCTCTGTTTTTTTATACCTTCATGTGGCAAAAACAATTGGCTTAAGAAGAATGAAACAAAATCTTCTGCTGATATAGAAGTGTGAACAATTTTCTTCGCCAGTGTATGTTTTTGGACGATAGCAAGCTATGAGGATTTTTCTAATTTGTTATATAGTACACTTATTTATGTTGTAATTGTATAAAAGTCAAATTATCAAATTATCAAATATCAGTCTAGTTCTGATTTTAGAAAAGTCTAAATTCTTGAAAACCCTGTATTTTTTTTGTGAAGAAATCTCTTATTCCATGTTCTACAATTGCGTCTGGTGGAATTTGAATATTAAATGTTAATGTGAGACTTGACCTCGTCAGGATCTAATTGTACTCCAAATTTGGTAAGTTTGACAGCTTTGATGACAGGAGATGTGGGTAAAGGAGAAAAGATGATTTGCAATGAAGTGACATTTAAAAGATAAGAAATCTTTTAGATGTTTTTTCTATTTTATTCTTCCTTTTTTTTCATTCCCATTTGGTTCTAATTCGATGAGTTTGTCTGAATTCCCAAGTAAGAACCAAAGTTCCATTCATTCTCTCGAGCACAAACCTTTCCACCAAAACATAACACCTAAATCTCTTCCACATTCCCTTTCCTTTAAACTCTTCTCTTCTCACAACTCTCTCTATCTCCCCATCTTCATTACTTTTTCCCCACACAAACCCAACTCTCTCCTCTTCCCACTTCATCCTCTCCACAATCGCCATGCTCAACCCCAACTCTAACGTCGCACCAAACCACATAACCCCGTCGGAAACCGCTACCCTCTTCGTCGCCATCGACACGCCTCCAACTAAAACAGTCTCCCTCCTAACCGAAACATCCACTGCCACGTGACCATTGTTGTCATAATTATTATCATCATCATTGTAGCATCCATGTATCTCTTCCCAGTTCTGTTGGAGAGTCATTTCATAGTATGCCGAGTCCCTCATTTGGGCACCAACCTCTCCTTCACGAATGAAAATGAAAGGACAGTACCATTTCCCCACCACCACTGGGTTGGCTGCAGAGTCGAGGTTCGGGAAGCAAGCTCGTAGAGCAGCGTTGACGCCTAGTGCTGGTGTGGCCTTGAAGTTTTTAAGAGTCTTGGTACGAGCTCTCCAAACCTGTCTCAGCAAATATGGAGGAACCCCATCGGGAGCCATTGACTTAGCCTTAAAATTATGGAGACTTTCAGTAAAATAATTAATTTGGAATTGTTGATAAACGTTTCTTGGGTCGAAGAGTTGTGGTCGTATATCTTGAATAATGTTGTCGCAACAACAGCTGCACATGTCCTCTTCCTTTGAACTCGTATATATTAGCCTGTAGTTAAAAGAGAATGATGCATTCTATGATACGTAGTGTTTAAACAAGAAAATAGTTTGAATTTTATTTTTCCATTCCACACCATCTTAAAAAAAAAATGAATCAACTAGAATTCAATCCCTAACATTGATTTAAAAAGTAGTAGAAAATAAAAGTAAAAAAAAAATTAACAATTACACAGCGAGAAAGTTGATTCATCATGTATCTAATTAGATAATTGTTAAAAACTAACCAAAAATCAATGAGTTATCCAACTATACTACCCCTTACGCCCTACATAAGATGACCTTTAATGATTCTTACCAAAATCAGAGTTAGTTAAAGACAACAAAACTTTTCAAACTAAAATTGAAATTTAAAAGAATAGTTAGAATTTCAGAATAAAGAAGCAAAAACAGAAATGAAATACCCAGCAGTGCGATAGGAATGAGAATGGATGATATAGTATTGGAAGGCAGCTGATTTATAACTGGAATCACCATTGCCTCAAAGCAATGACTATTCGCAGAGCGGCCCCTCACATAGCAAAGCTCCAATATCTTGTTCTGAGGGAACGGCAGCACCTTCCCACAAAACCATCTCTTTTCCAAACCTTCATCTTCCATTACTAAAACCCCTGTGTTTGGACCTTCTTCCGAAGCCGAGGCCGAAACCGAAGAGTCTCTGTATAGAGAAAGAGGCCTTGTTACATACATATTATCTCTATTAAACTTTCATGTTTTACTTCTTTCATCTTATCTAATTTTATAGTTACATGAACATGAAATACAATAGAGATATATGAAGAGGTCAACCCAACAATAATTTTCACATTATTTCCACCATTTTCAGTTAAATAATCAATGTGATTAATTAAATTTCTTGTTATACACATGTTTTTATTGATTAGGAGCTAGACAACAATAGATTGTTTTTACTTTATTTGTTTTAATTTCTAAATTATTGTTACAAGTTGTTATTTAGTGGGGTTCTTTCTTAAACAAACCTCTCTTTTACCATAGAGTGTGAGAGTCAACCCCAACTATATACATCCTATTTTTTAGTTTAATATATGTTACCTTCTAAAAAGCAATTACCTCAATTAAAAATACAATCAACATCAAACATTAATATAGATTAAATTGACGTATTCTTATGTTATTAATAGTATATTATAATTAATGTGTTCTTATATCTAACAGAGTTAGCGGTCTAATATAACAAGGGATAGTTGCAAATTTAGCAATTAAATTTAAAATAATTAAGTATATAGCAACATTTTAAAAAATTTACAAATATAGCAAAATTTGTCAAATTCTATCACTAATAGACCATAACGAGTCTATCAGCGATACAAGTCTATCAACGATAGTTTTGCTATATTTGCAAAAAAAATTAAATGTTGCTATATATTTAATTATTATTATTCGAGTAGTTATCTATTATAATTATCCATATAACAAAATAAATTAAAATATTTATAAAAATGTATATCAAAGGTTGAGTGTATTACTGATAGATTTTAAATTTTGTTATGTTTTTTAAATAGTTTGGACATTTTTTAGTATTTTCTTTATATGGACTATTTCAACACATCGATGGATATATTAGGATATATATTAGTGTATATTATTGTAATTTATGTTGAAATAAAAATAGGTAAATATTCATAAATATTAACCAATATCAAATGTAATATATTTTTATACATTTCACTTCTAGAATTGAAAATTATTACAACATCAAAATATAAAATGCAAAAATCTATATAATTGAGATGCTTTTTTATTACGAGACCCTTCTAATTTTCATTCTCCCATTTGGTTCTAATTTGATGAGTGTGCCTAAATTCCCAAGTAAGAACCAAAGTTGCATCCATTCTCTTAAGCACAAACCTTTCAACTAAAACATAACATCTAACTCTCTTCCACACTCCCTCTCCTTCAAACTCTTCTCTTCTCAAAACTCTCTCTATTTCCTCCTCATGATTTCTCCCCCATACAAACCCAACTCTCTCCTCCTCCCATTTCACCCTCTCCACAATCGCCATACTCAACCCCACCTCAGACGGCCATGGACCGAACCACATAATCCCATCGGAAACCACCACTCTCTCTGCCGCCAACAGCGCACCTCCAACTAATACCGCCTCCCTCCTAACACAAACATCCACCATCACACCACCACCACCACTGTCATTATAGCATCCAAATATCTCTTCCCAATTTTGTTGGAGGGTCATTTCGTAGTATGGGGACTTCCTCATTTGAACACCAACCTCTCCATCTCGAATGAAAATAAAAGGACAATACCATTTCCCCACCTCCACTGGGTTGCCCAAGTCGAGCTCAGGGAGTCGGGTTCGTAACGCATCGTCGACACCGAGTGCTGGTGTGGGATTGAAGTTTTTAAGAGTTCTGGTACGAGCTTGCCAACCATAGTGCCTTAGAAAATCTGGAGGAATCCCATCAATAGCTGTTGACTTAGACACAAAACCACCTGGTCTCCCAAAGAACGTATATCTATTGGTAATGTGGAATTGTTGATAGACATTTCTTGGGTCAAAGATTTGAGGTGATATATCGAAAATATAAGTGAAGCAACAAGAGTTCTTCACGTCGCATTCCTTTGAACTTGTACATGCTAGCCTGCAGTTAATTACATTAAACTACTTCCGATCCATATATGTCTTGGTGTAATTTTGATGAACATACACAGTACTCATTAATATAAACTATATATTGGAAAAAAAAACTAACCCTAAAATTTATTAATTTAATTTTTCTGTAGTGAAAAAAGGGAGCACTAATCATTAGGAATAGAGCTAGAAGAAAGTGGGAAATGGAATAATACCCTTTTTCTATGACATCGGAACTGATGACATAATATTGATTAGAATTGGAAGGCTGATTGAGAACTGGAATTAGCATTGCCTCAAAGTCATCAGTATCGCTATGAATGCCTTTTGAATACCAAAGCTTCATTAACTTGTTCTGTGGGAATGGCGGTACCTTCACAGACTTAGCCTTAAGCAATCCAAAAAACCATCTCCTTTCCGAACCTTCATCTTCGATTACCAAAACCCCAGTATTCGGACCCGAAGGCAATCCCGAATCCGAACCCGAACCTGAAGAAGAGTCTCTGTATAGAGAAAGAGGTCTGGTCACATACATCTCTATTATTTGTACTTAAATTTCTTCATATTTTAGTTAACTGCTTTCGTTTTATAGAATTTTCGCATGAATGTTTTCCAAGAAATTAAAGTAGTTTAGGTGTAGGCCCAACAGATTTGGTCCTAATTCTTTAAATTAAAGAAATGGTTGGTTGTAAAGTTACACACATCACCTAAAGTCGTGGAGACGACTAAACTAAACTAATCAAATTTGTTGCAAGTCCACTTCAAAGATTATTAAACATAATCAAGAGTAATGTGATGTTAATTTCATTTTCTAGAATTCAAAATTACATCATCAAAATAAATATAAAATGTAAAAGTCGTCTTTATTTGAGATTTGTGTTGGGGATTGCCATTGCCAATGTCACCAATAGGTAACTAAGGTTGTAGGGAAAGAGATTTGTTTGCATATTAATTTAACTTCCTTAAAAATGAATTTTCATTTTATTAAAGATGAAAGTTAATAAAACTTAATCAGTTATTAATTCTTTAAAAGAAAAATTAACTAATCCACTGCAAAAAATAATATTTAAAATGAATATTAAAATTGGACGACCAAATTCAAATCAAAATAAGTAATATTTTGTAAAATATAAACTAAATAAAAAAATAGATAAAAAAATGTTTCTCCAAACAAATATGTAGAAAAATTAAACAAACGGTTTAAAGCATTTACAAAAATTATAGTAAAATTTCAAATTTTATCGAACATAAGAATTGATTGATTTCTATGGAGATTTATAAATTTTACTATACTTATTATCATACATTTTTCTTTTGCTATTTTTGAAAATGTCCTATTTTATTTATTTATTTCCATTCAAAATTATACCATCATAGAAAACATGTATAGTTGAGATGTTTTTTTCTTCCTTTTTTTCATTCCCATTTGGTTCTAATTTGATGAGTGTGTCTGAATTCCCAAGTAAGAACCAAAGTTCCATTCATTCTCTTAAGCACAAACTTTTCAACCAAAACGTAACACCTAAATCTTCTCCATATTGTTCCCTTTCCTTCAAACTCTTCTCTTCTCACAGTTCTGATCTCTATTTGCTCCTCATGATCATTTCTCCCCCATACAAACCCAACTCTCTCCTCCTCCCATTTCACCCTCTCCACAATCGCCATACTCAGCCCCACCTCCCACGTTGACGACGGACTGAACCACATAATCCCATCGGAAACCACCACCCCCTCTGCCGCCAACAACGCCTCTCCAACTAAAACCGCCTCACTTCTTACACAAACATCTACCGTCACACGATGACCACGATCGTTATTATTGTAGCATCCAAATATCTCTTCCCAGTTCTGTTGGAGAGTCATTTCATAGTACGTAGAGTCTCTCATTTGGACACCAACATCTCCTTCACGAATGAAAATGAAAGGGCAGTACCATTTCCCCACCACCACTGGGTCGACCGCAGTACAGTCGAGCTCAGGAAGGCGAGCCCGTAGTGCAGCGTCGATGCCGAGAGCTGGCGCGGCGTCAAACTTCTGATCAAGATTTCTGGTTTCAGCTGTCCAACCTTGATGTCTCAAGAAATATGGAGGAACCCCATCGGGAGCCATTGAGTTAGAGATAAAACCATTGGAAGAACTTTGAAAGAATGAATATTTAGAATTAATTTGGAATTGTTGATAGGGATTTGTTGGGTCGAAAAGTTGTGGTTTTATATCGTCAATCAAGTTGAAGCAACAACAGCTGATCATGTCATCTTCCTTTGAACTGGTGCATGCTAGCCTACAGTTAAATAAGATATTCTTGATGACTAAATGTGTCATTATAATTAGTTCGTGAGTTTTAATAAAATTTGGCTAAAGTATATAGTAAATATATACTTAAATTTTGTGTTTGTTGTTGAATTTTCAGAGGTTTGAATAAATCTCTTAAATCTTTCGAAAACAAGTTAAAAAGTTGCTACAATTGTATTAGTTATAGAAGAAAATGGAAATACCCTTTAGATTTGCCACGGGAATCAATGACATAATATTGGTTAGAATTGGGAGGTTGATTCAAAACTGGAATTAGCATTACGTAAAAGTAATCAGTGTATGGATGACGACGGTGGCGCTGCCTCGCCGCAGTTTTCTTATATCGTAGCTCCAGTAGCTTGTTTTGAGGGAACGGTGGTTCCTCCACGCTTTCATCCTTAACCAATCCAAAAAACCATCTCCTCTCCGAACCTTCATCTTCTATCACTAAAACACCTGTATTCGGACCCTCCACCAAGACGGAGGCCGAAGCTGAAGCCGAACACTGATCTGATCTGTATAGAGAAAGAGGCCTTGTCACATACATTATGTTATTCTCTATAGTATAAATTAAACCTTGTGCTTTAATTGATTTTATAGATGAACATGTACACATGACAATATATATATATATATGACTTCGAAGTCAATCTTGAACTTTCCTATTCATTTCTAAGAAACTCTAAGCCCAAGATATGGTGCTTTCCTTCCTTCTCCCACCATTTTAAAGTCTGTTGATTAGTCTTTGGAGTTGCGCAGTGGGAGAGAAATTAAATCACCTACGAAATTTCCCAAAATTAAAAAGTATAAATTTATTCATTTGAGTTCTTCTTTTATCATTAGCCTCTCAAATTAAACCTTCTTCTTAATATATAAGTAATGTGTCAACGAATGACCAAAAACTCTTTGGCTCAAATTTCTTATTTCGTGTATATATATAAAATAAAAACAAAGAACCAAGTTGGTTTTAAGTCACATATATAATTATTCAATAGATTATGAGTCCCTTTCATTGTTTGTGCATGTTTTCTTTTGAGACCAGAAAGTACAAGACACACAGCAGACCCAAACAGGGTACTTGCGAGGCACCTCATGATCAAGAAACAAAGGAAGAATATCATCTAAAAAACTATTTTTCCACCAGAAAACAATAACATAACCAAGAGAGGAGGCTAAAGTTACAAAACTCTAATGTATATAGAAATCCACTTTTATCAGAAATAATGATATTGAAGAACATAAATCACAAAGCAAAATTCAAGGGTCTACTTTGAAATATAATGCTTATAATGTCACTCCCACTTGGTTCTAATTTGATTAGTGTGTCTAAATTCCCAAGAAAGAACCAAAGTTCCATCCATTCTCCTAAGCTCAAACCTTTCAACCAAAACATAACACCCAAATCTCCTCCACATTCCCACCCCTTCAAACTCTTCCCTCCTTTTCACCTTCACTTCCTTTTCTCCTCCTTCTCTAACCCATTCAAATCCACCTTTTTCCTCTTCCCATTTTATCCTCTCCACAATTGCCATGCTCAACCCGACTCTCGACGAACCGAACCACGCTGCCCCATCTCCGATATTCACCCCAGCCACCACCCGCCCTGCGACCGAAACCACTTCCTTCTCCACCAAAACATCCAACTCTACTCCTCTCCCTCCTGAGTTATTCCCACACCCAAAAACCTCCACCCAATTCTGTTGAAGGGTCATTTCGTAATATGGAGAGTTCTTGATTTGAGAATCCACATCGCCTTCTCGAACGAAAATGAAAGGGCAGTACCATTTCCCTACAACAATAGGGCTGGAGAAATTACATGGCAGGGAGAATGTGAGCGGAGGGAGAC